>NC_090345.1:3108090-3462429 GCF_035084215.1 Heptranchias perlo | reverse complement strand
TTCTCTCTGTCCATACTGGCCTTGTTTCTCAGTGAGCCAGAGGCGGACTTCCCTTCTTTCACAGAAAGGAGACAAGCTCCCTCAGCAGCCAATGGACGGAGAGATCCTCTGCAAATTTAATATATTTTCAGAGTGCAACCAGTTTATTTCTAGCACAAGCTTTCAGCTGTTGTGCTCTGAGTCCTGACGGGGCTGAGGAGGAGTCCAGGGCAAACACTTGACTGTAGCAAACCCGCCAGCAATTAGCTTCTGTCCCCATCACCCCTGTGCTCGCTGACCTACATTGGCTCCCGATCCGGCCAAGGCTCGATTTAAAATTTTCATCCTCGTGTTCAAATCCCTCCGTGGCCTCGCCCCTCCCTATCTCTGTGACCTCCTCCAGCCCCACAACCCTCCGAGATCTCTGCGCTCCTCCAATTCTGGCCTCTTGTCCATCCCCGATTTTAATCGCTCCACCATTGGCGGCCGTGCCTTCAGCTGCCTAGGCCCTAAGCTCTGGAATTCCCTCCCTAAACCTCTCCTCCTCTCTCTCCTCCTTTAAGACGCTCCTTAAAACCTACCTCTTTGACCAAGCTTTTGGTCATCTGGCCTAATATCTCCTTATGTGGCTCGATGTCAATTTTTGTCTGATAATCGCTCCTGTGAAGCGCCTTGGGACGTTTTACTGCGTTAAAGGCGCTATATAAATGCAAGTTGTTGTTGTTACAGAGAAGAGACACAGAGGGCAGAATTTCGACCTCGGGCCAGGAAAGGTGGGGGGGGTGTGGGATTTCTGGGGGCAAAACCAGGAAGGTAAGTTGGCTTAATGAGGTCAATGAATTTTACTTCCAGGCGTTGCGACCGGCAGCCAGCCTGATTGTTGGGCTGGCTGTCTGTCGAGCAGGGAGGCCTGTGGCAGTAGGCCGCAGCCGGGATCAGAGGGAGGGAGGGAGGGAGGGTGGGATCGTGGGCCGGGGAGAAGATTAGAGTTTGGGTGAAGAGTCGGAGTTAGGTGGTGGGGGGGGGGGATCGGCCGATCGCGGGGGTCCTGTCGGCCAGGTGAGCTTGTTGGGCCTGGATGAAACACCCCTGCTCCTCCGGGCCCACGAGCAGCGCAGTAAAGGCCCTCACCTCGTGGATCTGGCCCTCGAATCTCTAGGCTTTCGGCCATGGCTCAGTGGGTAGCACTCTCTCCTCCGAGTCACAAAGTCGTGGGTTCGAGCCCCGCTCCAGGCTGATACACCCAATGCCAGTCCTGTCGGAGGAGCCGTCTATCGGATAAGACATTAAACCGAGGCCCCGTCTGCCCTCTCAGGTGGACGTAAAAGATCCCACGGCCACTATTTCGAAGAGAAGCAGGGGGAGTTCTCCCTAGTGTCCTGGCCAGTATTAATCCCTCGACCAACACCGAAAACAGTTTATCTGGTCATTATCACAATACTGTTTGTGGGATCTTGCTGTGCCCAAACTGGCTGTCATTATCCCTACATTACAACAGTGACTACACTTCAAAAGTACTTAATTAGCTGTGAAGCGCTTTCGGACATCCTGATGTCATAGAAGGCGCTACAGAAATGCAACTCTTTCATTCTGTACCTCACAAGCCTAGAAATTACTATTGATGATAATGACGGGACAACACTAAATGCACTTGTTTCACATTCCACAGTTCTGCAATTTTTTTCCTTTTTAAGTATATATCCAATTCCCTTTTAGAAAGTCACTGTTGGAAGAACTCACTGAACTGCCTGAAATCACCGGCAGGAATAATACGTTATAAACGGCGCCTTTGGACCTGACTCTCTGAGGTTATGGCAAATGGTTAGTGTTATTTGCCCGATTTAGGCAGCTGCCTGTGATAAGTGGGGACTGTACCACCATACCAAGGGCCCGATCAAAGAGCCTGCACAGGTCTCTGCTCCACATGGGTTCAGATGCAATCGCTGATTACCTCGATATAGTCACTTGAGTATCGAAGGTTAAGGGGTGTTCTAATCGAGGTAAAGGGATTCGATGGAGGTTGATACAGAGAAACTATTTCCTCTAGCTGGGGGGAGTCCAGAATAAGGGGGCACAATCTTAATATTAGAGCCAGGCCGTTCAGGAGTGAAATCAGGAAGCACTTTTTCACACAAAGGGGAGTGGGAATCTGGAACTCTCTTCCCCCCAAAACACTGTGGGTGCTGGGGGTCAATTGGAGCTTTCAAGACTGAGATGGATGGATTTTTGTTGGGTGAGGGTATCGAGGGATACGGAGCAAAGGCGGGTAAATGGAGTTGAGGTGCAGATCAGCCACAATCTAATTAAATGGTGTTATGGGCTTGAGGGGCAGAATGGCCTCACCCTGTTCCTATGTAACAGGCTCAAGGGGCAGAATAGCCTCCTCATGTTCCTATGTAACAGGTTCGAGGGGCAGAATGGCCTCACCCTGTTCCTATGTAACAGGTTCGAGGGGCTGAATGGCCTCCTCGTGTTCCTATGTAACAGGTTCGAGGGGCTGAATGGCCTCCTCATGTTCCTATGTGTTAGGTTCGAGGGGCTGAATGGCCTCCTCGTGTTCCTATGTAACAGGTTCGAGGGGCTGAATGGCCTCCTCATGTTCCTATGTGTTAGGTTCGAGGGGCTGAATGGCCTCCTCGTGTTCCTATGTAACAGGTTCGAGGGGCTGAATGGCCTCCTCATGTTCCTATGTGTTAGGTTCGAGGGGCTGAATGGCTGACTCCTGTTCCTATGTTCCTTCCCTTGCAGTTGTAAAGATTAACAGGTGGAAGTCCTGTCAGAATTGGTGAACCAACAGATTCTGTTTGGCTTTTTGGGAAAGCCAGATTCCTCTGACTAGCATCATTGGGCCTGGTGCAGCTCACAGATACTAACTCCCCACTGAACGGTAGCACTGAGTCTCGTACTAACTGGATAAAGATGGAAATGTAATGTAATTTAAATTACTGTCATCTGCCGAGTGATTAATGCTCCAAACTCCGCACTGATGGCATCTCATGTACTTTTCCTTCATTGGGTTTGACACATATCAGGTCCAATCAGATACCTGACAACTCTTCAGCAGAGCTCAGAGGGGGGGAAGGTTCTAATCAGGAACGGGGGACACAGCTTAGGAAATGAGCATTTGTGCCACAAACCTGCAGAATTTTAATTTGTTCTCACGTTTTTCTTTTATTCCCCTTTTCCTTTCTGTTCTTTTCTCCTCCATCCTGTTTGATTTCTCTCTCTCTTTCTCTCTCTCCCCCCGCCCCCTCTCTCTCTCTCCCCGCCCTCTCTCTCTCTCTCTCGGTTTCCCTTTCCATCTTTATCTTTTTTCTCCAGTTTTCTTTTATCTATTGTCAGGATCCCAATTTTTGAGAGAGAGTCTCGCCATCAGAAGACTCCCTTTTTTAAAAAAAGGACTTTGACATCGGGAATCAGTGTCCCCTGGGCTAAGCAGCAGAGAATTGATCGCAGTTCCCACTACTGGTCACTAGCCAATGCCTCCTGCTAAAAAGCGTGTGTGAGTAGGAGAGTGAGAGTGCGTGAGTGTGTAGGAGAGTGAGAGTGCGTGAGTGTGTAGGAGAGTGAGAGTGCGTGAGTGTGTAGGAGAGTGAGAGTGCGTGAGTGTGTAGGAGAGTGAGAGTGCGTGAGTGCGTGAGTGTGTAGGAGAGTGAGAGTGCGTGAGTGTGCAGGAGAGTGAGAGTGCGTGAGTGTGTAGGAGAGTGAGAGTGCGTGAGTGTGCAGGAGAGTGAGAGTGCGTGAGTGTGTAGGAGAGTGAGAGTGCGTGAGTGTGCAGGAGAGTGAGAGTGCGTGAGTGTGTAGGAGAGTGAGAGTGCGTGAGTGTGTAGGAGAGTGAGAGTGCGTGAGTGTGCAGGAGAGTGAGAGTGCGTGAGAGTGTTGTGTGTGAGTAGGTGAGTTGTTGAGTGTGTGTGTAGGTGAGTTGTTGAGTGTGTGTGAGTAGGTGAGTGTTGAGTGTGTGTGTGTAGGAGAGTGAGTGTGTGTGTAGGAGAGTGAGTGTGTGAGAGTAGGAGAGTGTTGAGTGTGTGTGTAGGAGAGTGAGTGTGTGTGAGTAGGAGAGTGTTGAGTGTGTGTGTAGGAGAGTGAGTGTGTGTGAGTAGGTGAGTGTTGAGTGTGTGTGTAGGAGAGTGAGTGTGTGTGAGTAGGAGAGTGTTGAGTGTGTGTGTAGGAGAGTGAGTGTGTGTGAGTAGGTGAGTGTTGAGTGTGTGTGTAGGAGAGTGAGTGTGTGTGAGTAGGTGAGTGTTGAGTGTGTGTGAGTAGGTGAGTGTTGAGTGTGTGTGAGTAGGTGAGTGTTGAGTGTGTGTGAGTAGGAGAGTGTTGAGTGTGTGTGTAGGAGAGTGAGTGTGTGTGAGTAGGAGAGTGTTGAGTGTGTGTGTAGGAGAGTGAGTGTGTGTGAGTAGGTGAGTGTTGAGTGTGTGTGTAGGAGAGTGAGTGTGTGTGAGTAGGAGAGTGTTGAGTGTGTGTGTAGGAGAGTGAGTGTGTGTGAGTAGGAGAGTGTTGAGTGTGTGTGTAGGAGAGTGAGTGTGTGTGAGTAGGAGAGTGTTGAGTGTGTGTGTAGGAGAGTGAGTGTGTGTGAGTAGGTGAGTGTTGAGTGTGTGTGTAGGAGAGTGAGTGTGTGTGAGTAGGTGAGTGTTGAGTGTGTGTGAGTAGGTGAGTGTTGAGTGTGTGTGAGTAGGTGAGTGTTGAGTGTGTGTGAGTAGGTGAGTGTTGAGTGTGTGTGAGTAGGTGAGTGTTGAGTGTGTGTGTAGGAGAGTGAGTGTGTGTGAGTAGATCTGTGTGTGTGTGTGTGTGTGTGTGTAGGACAGTGTGAGTAAGTGAGTAGGCGAGTGTGAGAGTGTGAGCGTGTGTGCCTGGTTGTGATGCTCCCCACATTCGAATAGCCACTCACTGTCAAAACTCCCACGTGAAGATTGAGCACTTGAGTCGGGTATGGGAGGACTGCAACTTCAGGAGAGGAGGAAATTGGAAACAAAAAAAGAACATAGCATACAAAATGTATACAATAATGTACATAGAATATAGTATATCATATGTACACAATAAGGTACATTGGATGTAGCACACAGTATGTATATAATAAAGCACTTCAAAATTAGTATGAAATATGCACACATTAAGGCACTTATAATGTAGTATGTACACAATAAGGTACATAGAATATAGAATACAATATGTACACAATAGGGTCCTTAGAATATCCTGTGTAACATTGAACCTGATGCACAGTACACATCGAACAGGATCCAGCTAAGGGTGGTCTGGGTAACATTGATTCTTTATTGTTCATTGTGTTCTGAATGATGGGGGAAGGTGAATCTCCTTCATTCCTGTGTAGCAATGTGTGTCTGAGAGAGAACTCAGAAACAGGAATCGTAGGCAAAGGTTAAACTTAGAGGAGGGTGAAACCTGGAAGAACTGTACCATTGTTTGAGTAAGGAGGAGCATTCTAAATAACATGCCCTTTGGGGGCGGGGGGTGTCCTGCTGTAAGTAATTGGGATTGTTTTTACGCACATAATTTGTAACTATCCTCCACTCACTGCGTTTTGCTGGAGAAATGATCCTGCTTTTATCGGGAGACTTTGCTGTAGTTTCGAACATGAGTTCTATTTGCTGTAGCTCGTAGACTCTTTTTAAATAGACTCTGTTTGTTGAGTAAATAGACAGTTTGCTGCAGTGCGCTGTTTAAATAGACTCTGTTGTTTGCTGAGTAAATAGAGTTTGTCGTAAAATGGACCCTGTTTGCTGTAAAATAACATGTTTTCTGTAAGGCCTGCCCCGCCGCCAACTCATTGGCTGACACAGTAGTGTCAACACTCACACTGCTATAAATAAACTTACCTCCTGGTTCCTCTACAGGGTTCCAGGCCATGACCCTGGTTTGGGCCCTCCAGGTCGGGGCTACTTAGGCTGGTCAGCAGGTATGAACTCCTGGTCTCAACTCCATCAACACAATGTCTTAAGGACCGGGAAAATGGGAACTCCTGACGTAGGGAGTCACGCCTCCAGCCCCTACCCCCCCCTTTATGTTGTTCACGGGGGAGCAGAGACTCTTCCCCTTACAAGGTCAAACAAGAATTCCCTCACAAGTCTGTGAGCAGGTATATCCAGATACTGGCTTAAATTCAGGCTCTTGTGGTACACATGCGCCAGAGTTACAGCGGGAGTGCACTGGAATGGCTGCGGATTTTTGGGGGCAAGAGTATCGGACCACTGGTTTCTGAAAGGATGTAAGATTAGTGACGATGTGGATAGATGTGGGGATCAAGAGGAAAGCTGTCCAGTGGCTGGAGTCATACCAGGCACAAAGGAAGATGGTAGGGTGCAGAGGAGATTCACCAGGATGTTACCAGGGCTGGAGCGCTTCAGCTATGAAGAGAGACTGGGAAGATTGGGTTTCTTTTCCTTGGAGCAGAGGAGGCTGAGGGGGGACATGATTGAGGTGTACAAAATTATGAGGGGCACAGATAGGATGGATACTAAGGAGCTTTTTCCCTTCGTTGAGGGTTCTATAACAAGGGGACATAGATTCAAGGTAAAAGGCGGGAGGTTTAGAGGGGATTTGAGAAAGAACTTTTTCACCCAGAGGGTGGTTGGAGTCTGGAACTCACTGCCTGAAAGGGTTGTGGAGGCAGGAACCCTCACAACATTCAAGAAGCATTTGGATGAGCACTTGAAATGCCATAGCATACAAGGCTACGGACCAAATGCTGGAATATGGGATTAGAGTAGACAGGGCTGATGGCCGGCGCGGACACGATGGGCCGAAGGGCCTCTATCCGTGCTGTATAACTCTATGACTCTATGACTCTATGGTTGTTGGAGGCCAATCATCACAGCCTCAGGACATTGCTGCAGGAGTTCCTCAGGGCAGTGTCCTAGGCCAAACCATCTTCAGCTGCTTCATCAATGACCTCCCCTCCATTATAAGGTCAGAAATGGGGATGTTCGCTGATGATTGCACAGTGTTCAGTTCCATTCGCAACCCCTCAAATAATGAAGCAGTCCGAGCCCGCATGCAGCAAGACCTGGACAACATCCAACCTTGGGCTGATAAGTGGCAAGTAACATTCGCGCCAGAGAAGTGCCAGGCAATGACCATCTCCAACAAGAGAGAGTCTAACCACCTCCCCTTGATATTCAATGGCATCACCATCGCCGAATCCCCCACCATCAACGAGTGACTCACCTCCCGACTCCCCAAAGCATTTTCACCACCTACAAGGCAAAAGTCAGGAATACTCTCCACTTGCCTGGATGAGTGCAGCTCCAACAACACTCAAGAAGCTCGACACGATCCAGGACAAAGCAGCCTGCTCAAGCTGCACCCCATCCACCACCTTAAAAAACCACTCCCTCCACCACCGGCACACCGTGGCTGTAATGTGTACCATCCACAGGATGCACTGCAGCAACTCGCCAAGGCTTCTTTGACAGCACCTCCCAAACCTGCGACCTCTACCACCTAGAAGGACAAGGGCAGCAGGTGCATGGGAACATCACCACCTCCAAATCAGACACGTCCAACTTGGACATATATCGCCGTTCCTTCAGCGTCACTGGGTCAAAATCCTGGAACTCCCTCCCTAACAGCACTGTGGGAGAACCGTCACCACACGGACTGCAGCGGTTCAAGAAGGCGGCTCACCACCACCTTCTCAAGGGCAATTAGGGATGGGCAATAAATGCTGGCATTGCCCATATGGCAACAATGAATAAAAAAATACCCTCCCAGCATTGACTGCCAGCATATACGCTTCTAGGGTTGGAGGAGAGACTTAGGAATTGTCCCTCAGCATTCTCCTAGTTTAGCATCTGATGGTTTGGTTTGTGACTGAACTTCCAAAGTATAGACTTCCAGAGAACAATTCCAACGGGAGAGTCCGACAGGCACCAGAAGCAATGCCCGATCCTTCATTTTCTATTCTCTGCAGACTTTTTGGATTGATACAGAACGTTGAGGTGTTCAAATCCCTCCATGGCCTCGCCCCTCCCTATCTCTGAAACCTCCTCCAGCCCTACAACCCTCCGAGATCTCTGCGCTCCTCCAATTCTGGCCTCTTGCACATCCCCCACTTCCTTCGCTCCACCATTGGCGGCCGTGCTTTTAGCTGCCTGGGCCCTGAGCTCTGGAATTCTCTCCCTAAACCTCTCTGCCTCTCTCTCCCCCTCTCTCCTCTTTTAAGTCGCTCCTTAAAACCTACCTCTTTGACTGAACTTTTGGTCACCTGTCTTAATATCTCCTTATATGGCTCGGTGCCACATTTTGTTTGCTAATCACTCCTGTGAAGCACCATGGGACATTTTTACTACGTTAAAGGTGCTATATAAATGCAAGTTGTTGTTGTTGTGTAGCAGTTTCTATCTTCCTGGTATAAACATGGACTCGGGCATTGACATCAGTTGCTCCTGTGGTTGTTTTGCCTTCCTGATGTGGTGGTGAACCATTGTTTGGAGAGAGTGGTGTCTGGCAGAGAGTAGATCACTCTAGTCCAGTCTACTGCTCCGCACTTCCAGGAGCAACAGATGGACTTTCTCCTACAGCCTTCCAATTGATTGAATTAGCTGGCATATTTTCTTCTGCTGGGAGTTCCCCCAGTTCCTCAGTGTTAGAGACTTGCTCTGTATCGTATCTGCTCTTGTCTGTACACAACATTACACTGTGTTTCTCAGTGACTACATCATCGTAAGTTGAAAGACAGACTTGTATTTATTCAGCGCTTTTCATGACCTCAGGACGTCCCAAAGTGGTTTACAGCCAATTAAATATTTTGAAGTGTAGTCACTGTTGTAATGTAGGAAACGTGGCAGCCAACTTGTGCACAGCAAGATCCCACAAACAGCAATGTGATAATGAGCAGATGATCTGTTTTTAGTGATGTTGGTTGAGGGATAAATATTGGCCCAGGACACCGGGGAGAACTCCCCTGCTCTTCTTCGAATAGTGGCCATGGGATCTTTTATGTTCGCCTGAGAGGGCAGACGGGGCCTCGGTTTAATGTCTTATTCAAAAGATGACACCTCCGACAGTGCAGCGCTCCCTCAGTACTGACCCCCCGACAGTGCAGCACTCCCTCAGTACTGCACTGGGAGCGTCCGCCTGGATTTTGTGCTCAAGTCTCTGGAGTGGGACTCGAACCCACGACCTTCTGACTCAGAGGCAAGAGAGCTGCCCACTGAGGCCCATTGTGGTGCCCCAGCAGAGATCATTTAAGTCAGCAGAGGCCGGGGCTGGAACGTGGGACCAGTGCCAGACCGGGTGATGCGATTTGCCACTGGGCGTGGGGAACCGCTTCTAACTGAGAAAGAACTGAAAACAACTGAAAGTCAGGCAGGGGTTAACAAGACAACTCAAGAGCTGAGATGTGACAGTCGCCCGAGAGAACATCACTGGCCTGTGATCTGAACTTTTAATTGATATTATTGAAGCAGGAAGTTTAACTTGAGGGCATAAAAGCACCTGACGGGTTCTCAGTGCCAAGCCCAGCTGACCAGGTGTAACCAATGCCCAATGGCGAGATAGTCCAACACGTTCTGGGGCACAGGCACGTAGGTGCTAACACTCGTGGTATTAATATGCCTCCTGCACCTTTCCCTGTGACTTTCCGCACCGTCACGGGATCTGCTGTCACGCGGTGCAGTGTTGGGTGAGGATGGACCTGGCGTGCACACCGTACAGCTCCTCAAGGTCAGCTCAAGGAGGCTGCACTTACTGTTAGTGCTCCAGATACAGACTGACGTAAAGAGACACGCACAGACCTGTAAACACACCCGTGTAGACACACACATGTAGGCACGCGCACAAACATACACACACAAATTCATACACATCCATTCGCTTGTACATGTGTACACACACACATACACACACACCCAAATGCATATACACACAGACACATACACAAATGCATACACATACCGACACACAAAGGAATGCACAGACACACAGACACACATACACTCACACAAATGCATGCACACACGCAAATCATACACACGCACACACATGTGCATGCACTCGGATATACAGACAGACACACATACACTCACCCACGCACATGCATGCACACCCACGTGCTCGTATGCGCACACATGCATATACGCTCACACTTGCACGCACCCGAATGCGCGCGCACGCACGCACACACACACACACACACACAGACCAGACACACATGTGCATGTATTTTTACAGCCTGTAACCAGCAATTCATTCAGACCTCAGTAAAAGCCACCGATCCTGCCTGTCTGCTGTTGCTCTGTGCTGGAACTGGGCTGCCCTGTTGGTTCCAAGTTTAATAAAGCAGTTTCCAGTTATTTATGGTGGGTGCGGACCATGGTGACCTTGTACTCGCTCTCAACTGTGATAAATAATGGCTGGTCAGTGCAATATAGACAGGACAGGGTGGGGGAGGGAGCTGTTGCAAGCAGCAGTAACTGGCAGCCACATTTACTGCTGTCATTCCCATACTCGAAGTCTCGCACAAAACCCCACGTAAAGGGAGTCGCGCTCATTGCGTTATTATCTGCAGTCCTCCTCTGCAGCGATTGGAGAATAAAAACTCTACGTTCTAGTTTTATTCCTCCCCCTGAGACCTGCTTCTGACCACCCTCCAGTAAACTCTGCCTTAGGGGCTGACCAACAGCAGACTATGTGACTGTGCAGGGTGGGAAGGGAGAAGTCATACCCTAGTCGCATTCAGTCCCCCTCTGAAGGCCCCACAGGCACCTTTCACCAGGGGCACTGGATGGCGATCCGGTGTGGGAACTTTCCCTGCCGTCCCCCCCCCCCCGCCTCACAGGAGCAGCACTGAGGCCAATTCTCGCTCTCTAATCTCATCCTGTGCTGACATCAGCTAACACAGCACAGACTGAGGATATGAGCTGGGCTGTCCTGGGTCGAATGGCTCGGTAACACACCGACTGCACCCTGTAATGATCATAGAATCGTAGAATGGTTACTGCGCAGAAGGAAGCCATTAGGCCCATCGCGCCCATGCTGGCTCTTTGTAAGATCAATCCAGTTAGTCCCACTCCCCTGCTCTTTCTCCGCAGCCCTGCAAATTTTTTCCCTTCAAATATTTATCCTGTTCCCTTTTGAAGGCCACAATTGAATCTGCCTCCACCATCCTCTCAGGCAGCACATTCCAGATCATAACCACTCGCTGCGTCAAAATTTTTTTCCTCATGTCGCCTTTGGTTCTTTTGCCATTCACCTTAAATCTATGTCCTCTGGTTCTTGATCCTTCCATCAATGGGAACAGATTCTCTTTATTTACTTTATCTAAATCTCTCATGATTTCGAACACTTCTATCAAATCTCCTCGCAACCTTCTCTGCTCTAAGGAGAACAACCCCAGCTTCTCCAGTCTATCCACGTAACTAAAGTCCCTCATCCCTGGAATCATTCTAGTAAATCTTTTCTGCACCCTCTCTAAGGCCTTCACATCCTTCCTAAAGTGCGGTGCCCAGAACTGGACACAATACTCCAGTTGTGGCCGAACCAGTGTTTTTATAAAGGTTCATCATGACTTCCTTGCTTTTGTACTCTGTGCCTCTATTATTAAAGCCCAGGATCCCGTATGCTTTTTTAACCACTTTCTCAACCTGTTCTGCCACCTTCAAAGATTTGTACCCATATACCCCCAGATCTCTCTGTTTCTGCACAATACCAGGACTCAGAAGTTATAACTATGAAGAAAGATTGAACAGGCTGGGGCTCTTTTCTCTAAAAAAAAGAGAAGACTGAGGGGTGACCTGATAGAGGTCTTTAAAATTTTGAAGGGGTTTGATGGGGTAGAGAAGATGTTTCCACTTATGGGGGAGTCCAAAACTAGGGGTCAAAAATATAAGATAGTCACTGATAAATCCAATAGGGAATTCAGGAGAAACTTCTTTACCCAGAGAGCGGTGAGAATGTGGAACTCGCTCCCACAAGGAGTAGTTGAGGCAAATATTATAGAGGAATTTAAGGGGAAGCTAGATAAACACATGAGGGAGAAAGGAATAGAAGGATATGCTGATAGGGTGAGATGAAGTAAGGAGGGAGGAGGCTCGTGTGGAGCATAAACACCGGCATAGCCGAGTTGGGCCGAATGGCCTGTTTCTGTGCTGTACACTCGATGTAATTCTATGTAATGTAAAAGTACCTTCAGGGAACCCACATGACAGTTTGTATGGGAAATGGAAAAAGTCGTATTGGTGCTATGGGGGTGCAATTCTTGTGCTAACTGGTGGTCCCACACGGAAAAAGGGACGGCGGTAAACAGAAATGTCTCAGGTGAGAGGTGTTCTGAGGTTAGAGTTGAGGTATATTGTTAGCAGAAGAGGCTTAACTGAATAACTCATCCAGTAATGTTTGATGGGACAGTGTAGAGGGAGCTTTACTCTATATCTAACCCTGTACCTGCCCTGTGAGTGTTTGATGGGACAGTGTAGAGGGAGCTTTAGTCTGTATCTAACCCGTGCTGTACCTGCCCTGGGAGTGTTTGATGGGACAGTGTAGAGGGAGCTTTACTCTGTATCTAACCCGTACTGTACCTGCCCTGGGAGTGTTTGATGGGACAGTGTAGAGGGAGCTTTACTCTGTATCTAACCCGTGCTGTACCCGCCCTGGGAGTGTTTGATGGGACAGTGTAGAGGGAGCTTTACTCCGTATCTAACCCGTGCTGTACCTGCCCTGGGAGTGTTTGATGGGACAGTGTAGAGGGAGCTTTAGTCTGTATCTAACCCGTGCTGTACCTGCCCTGGGAGTGTTTGATGGGACAGTGTAGAGGGAGCTTTACTCTGTATCTAACCCGTGCTGTACCCGCCCTGGGAGTGTTTGATGGGACAGTGTGGAGGGAGCTTTACTCTGTATCTAACCCATGCTTGATGCTGACACTGGGAGCCTGAAATTGGAAAATGTTCCATCCCCCTGATATTTAGATCCCTCACCTTATAAGCACAAATTTTGGGTAAATGTCCTACTGTAGCCGGTGCTGTAAGTCACAATTTGACCAGGTTTCATCACTTTCCAGAGTCTCAAACTAAGAAAATTAACTGTTTAACTTTTTAGACAGAATACACAAAATAAAATGAGCACTTAAACTCTCGTGATGCATTGTGATTAGTTCCAATGCAGTGTAGGTTACTCCAGTATTAACATTCTGGTGAATCTGCACTGCACCCCCTCCAAGGCCAATATATCCTTCCTGAGGTGCGGTGCCCAGAACTGAACACAGTCTCTCCGGACGGGGGTCTGACCAGAGCTTTATATAAACTGTAATATAACTTCCACCCCTGTGTATTCCAGCCCCCTTTGAGATAAAGGCCAACATTCCATTGGCCTTTTTAATTATTTTTTGTCCCTGTCCACTAGTTTTTAGTGATTTCTGTGCTTGGGCCCCAAAATCTCTCTGCTCCTCCACAGTTCCTGGCTTCTCACCATTTAGAAAATATTCTGATTTATCTTTCTTAGGTCCAAAGTGGATGATCTCGCACTTCCCCACATTGAACTCCATCTGCCCCAGTTTTGCCCACTCACTGAATCTCTCAACGTCCCTTTGTAACTTTCTGCTCCCATCTACATTACTTACTGTGCCACCTAACTTGGTGTCGTCAGCAAACTTCGATATACAGCTCTCTATTCCTTCATCCAAGTCATTTATAAATATAGTGAAAAGCTGAGACCCCAGTACCGATCCCTGGGGGACACCACTAGTCACATCCTGTCAATATGAGTGTACAACCATTATCCCTACTCTCTGTCTCTTTCCTCCTAACCAATTCCCTACCCGTGTCAATAGGTTGCCACCAATACCATTCACTTTCATCTTTGCTAACAGTCTCTTGTGTGGAACCTTATCGAATGCCTGCTGGCAGTCCATATAAATAACATCCATCGATACTCCCTTATCTACCACATTAGTGACCTTTTCAAAAAATTCAAATAGGTTAGTTGGACAAGACTTGCCCGTTACAAATCATTGCTGGCTCTCCCTGATCAGTTCATATTTGCTCACGTGCTTAGTCACTCTATGCCTAATGACAGATTCTAGTAACTTCCCCACAACTGACATTAGATTAATAGGCCTGTAATTTCCTGGTTTCTGTCTCGGACCCTTCTTAAATAATTGAGTGACATTGGCAATTTTCCAATCCAAGGGGTCAATTCCTGCATCAAGAGAATTTTGGAAGATCATGACTAAAGCATCTGCAATTTCCTCCCCTACTTCCTTTAAAACCCTGGGGAGGAAACCATCAGGTCCTGGAGATTTGTCTATCTTCAGTCTCATTATTTTCTCCATTACCGTTTTAAAAATTTATATTAAATCTAGTAAGTTTCTCCCCTTGATTTATTTTTGGCTTTTCTCCTATCTCTGGGACTTTATCCTCTTCCTCTGCTGTGAAGACCCATACAAAGTATTTAACAAGTCTGACATTTCCTTATTTTCAATTCCAGTATCACCTGCGTCTGTCTATATGGGGCCCACAATACTCTCAGCCACCCTCTGTCCCTCAGTATATTTATAAAAATGTTTAGTGTTGTCCTTGATATCCCTCGCGAGCTTTTTCTCGTATTCCCTTTTTACGGCTCTTACCACTTTCGTTGTATTCCCTTGCTGTTCTTTACATCTCTCCCGGTCCGTGGGATCTCCACCGTTCTTTGCATCTGTGTGAGCTCTTCCTTTTCATTTTATACTATCTCTCACCTCTTTTGTTGACCAAAGTTGTTTAATTACACAAGTAGGGCTCTTACCCTTTAGGGATATTTATAGGTCCGGTATTCTACCAAATACTTCTTCAATATGGTTGACCTCTGAAGTGGCCACTCAGTTGTATCAAATTCCAACAGGGGCAACTAGGAATGGGCAATAAATGCCGGCCTTGCCAACGATGCCCACATCCCGAGAATGAATTTTAAAAGAATGTGACGCTGGAAGTGTAATGTAATGAGCAGGAATTGCTCACCCACACACACTTTATATTATTACATATATTCAGACACACTCTTCAAACAGCAGTTTGGTTTCGAGACTTCCAAAATGACCAACCCCAATGACACAAAACTTTCATCTAAGAGAAGCCACGCATGGAACATAAGTAAAGCAACACCTTACAGTGGACCCAGAACCTAATTCAATCCGTAATGTGCATATCCCTGTGTTATACTCAGATAGATAGATAGACAGATAGACAGACAGACAGACAGATAGATAGATAACTGGATAAACAGATAGAGTGGGAGACAGACAGAATGATAGACAGGTAAATACCGTAAATCTTCTAGTATATCGCTCGGTGAATAACAAGACACCTCCTCCCACTTTGGGCTGCAAATGTGAGTTTTGCAGATGCATTTTAGTCTCCCTGAATAATATGCACCCCTTTACTTCTGGTGTTCTTTTTGAGAAAAAGTGCATATTATACTCAGAGATTTATGGTAGGTCGATCGAGAGGCCTGTAGAGAGATGGGCAGAAAGATGGGTGTGGGGATAGACTAACTGAGGAAGGACCTAGCAGGAAGAGAGTGATGTAAGACTGGTCGGACAGGCAGGTACACAGTGAAGGAACGGGAGACAGATGAGAGACGTCTCAATAAACACAATTGAAGCGAAGGGATTGCATTATTTGTGTAACCGCAGATTTAGCTAATTTTATCAATTATTCAACAGATTTTCCTGTGGACTGGGTTGATTACTAGGAATCTTTTTTTATTGCTGTAACACTCTGTATAGAGAGAACAACAGAGAGAGGAACAGCTGAGGGGAGGGGATTGTGCCTTTGGCTGTGCAGACACAATTAGTGCAGCTTGCCTTGCTGTTTTTCCAGCTCTCTCCCTCTGTTCTGGCTTAATTGGAACCCAGTGAGACCGCTGAAATCGCATTAACCAGGGCCCCGACAGAGAGATCATCCATCTTTTTTTATTACAGTGTAATGGGGCTTCTCGCGAGCCGAAATCCGATTTGTCACTGGCCTCGTTCGTTGATAACTGGAATTTGTCATCTGATTCTCTCTCTGTTAATGTCATCAGGCTGGGTTTGACAGCTGGTCCCATCAAGGGAGCAGCAAGGACAGAATATATCAGTCAACATAATATTTCTAAAACTACAGGGAGAAGACAGCAATAAGTGCACATTAAGGGCCTTATGAGAAGAAAATCTGTTGCCATTAATTAAAATGTGTGTGTGTGTTTTTAAAAAAAAAAAAATTCTTGTACGTTAAGAGAAAGTGTCATTCATTACCAGCGAATGTTTCCATCCTGATTACAAATGCCAAGGTGGGATGATAGGGTAAAACAGACAGAGAGAGAGAGAGAGTGAGAGAGAGAAGAAGGAAATAATTCATCAGAGCAAGGGCACGTGAAAGGGAGGAGGATGACTCAGGCTCCAGTTTTCGGTTATGGAAGAGAGGCACACTGACTTACTGTGACCGCTGAAAGGCATTTAATCCCCTCAAGAACAGCAATTCAGGGTAAAATATATACAGCCATCAGCGAGCTGCCCTACTTATCCGGCCTACTCCAAGGAGGCACGCTCACAGACTCTCCGAGCTCCAAGTGCAGGAGATCCATTGAACAGACTGAACGAGATAACAGCTGTAACACTCGATAGGGGCTTAATCTTTTACTCGGGGTTTTATTTGTTTTGCTTATTAATAGCCGCCCGACTGCGCTATTTGGTTTTTTTTTTACTGAAACTGTTGTTCAACACCTCCACAGAATTTTTGTTTCAAATTGAGGAACCAAAGGTGAAGGGTCGAGGCCCAGAGTGCACTGCAGGGCAGCACCAAGGTTGAAAGGGGTAAAAGAATTGGGGTAAATCAGGAAGCACTGGATGCCAAGCCTGGGTTTATAGGCCCCAAAAAGTGTTGGAGGAGTGGGAATGGCTGAAGGAGGTGAGGCCCTCCACGGTTTGATGATTCTGGGAAGGCAGAGTTTGGGTTGGAGACGGTGCGATAAAGTCTTGATTTTGAAACAGAGAGTACGCAGGGAAAAATAGAAAGAACTTGTATTTATATAGCGCCTTTCACAACCTCAGGACATCCCAAAGCACTTTACAGCCAATGAAATACTTTTGCAGTGTGGTCTAACGTAGGGTGGAGGAAGGGCAGTGAATTTGCAATTTCAAAGACAAGAAAGCAACATTCAGGAGAGTGACCATAATAGTATAATAGTAGGTACAGCACAGAAGGAGGCCATTCAGCCCATCATGCCTGTGCCGGCTCTTTGAAAGAGTTATCCAATTAGTCCCACTCCCCTGCTCTTTCCCCATAGCCCTGCAAACCTTTTCCCTTTTTATGTATATATCCAGGTGGCCATTCTCCAAGTGTGGTTCTAGAGAGGTCACAGTCTGATTGCACCTGTGTCAGCCCGCACTCAACTTTCAGCAAGGATCATCGGGCAGTGATCAGGAGCGGGAACACCAGCTCCCCTCATCCTGGCACACTGAGGCACCTCCCAAACCCGTGACCTCTACCACCTAGAAGGACAAGGGCAGCAGGCACATGGGAACAACACCACCTGCACGTTCCCCTCCAAGTCACACACCATCCCGACTTGGAAATATATCGGCCGTTCCTTCATCGTCGCTGGGTCAAAATCCTGGAACTCCCTTCCTAACAGCACTGTGGGAGAACCGTCACCACACGGACTGCAGCGGTTCAAGAAGGCGGCTCACCACCACCTTCTCGAGGGCAATTAGGGATGGGCAATAAATGCCGGCCTCGCCAGCGACGCCCACATCCCATGAACGAATTAAAAGAAATCGTAACTGCTTTCCCAGCTAAAGTCAACCATATCAACACGGACCAGGAGGTCAAACACGGGACACGGCCTGAAGATTAGTGGAAGGGGGGGAAGACTGAGGAAGGTAGAAGACAGCAAGATGAATCTTGATTTCAACGCAGTGAGGGTGCAGGACGGACAGCCCGCATGTGTAGGAAGGTGTTTTCGAAGGTAAGGTACCAAGCAGCATCGGCAAAGAGGTTAGGAGGCAGCTCACAACGATGTCATCTTGACCAGGCAATGATGCTAAGACCTAAAAAGAAAGACTTGCATTTATACATCGCTTTTCACAACCTCAGGACGTCCCAAAGCGCTTTACAGCCAATGAAGTATTTTTGAAGTGTAGTCACTGTTGTAATGTAGGAATTGCAGCAGCCAATTTGCACACAGCAAGATCCCACACCTGTTTTAGTGATGTTGGTTGAAAGATAAATATTAACTCCCCTGCTCTTCTTCGAAATAATGCTATGGGATCTTTTACATCCACCTGAGAGGGCAGACGGGGCCTCGGTTTAACGTCTTATCCAAAAGACGGCACCTCCGAAAGTGCAGCACTCCCTCAGTACTGCACTGGGAGTGTCGGCCTGGATTATGTGCTCCAGTCTGTAAAGTGGGGCTCGAACCCATGACCTTCTGACTCAGAGACGAGAGTGCTGCCCACTGAGCCACGGCTGAGAGGAAGAGCATTTTTAAAAATAATTTTTCTTTTGGTATAACATTCCTTGGGACGTTTGAGCATCAATTTTATTCGACACCTTTGGCAGCTCCGTCCTGAGCCCTCTTCACCTTTTGGCAGTCTCGGCCTCACTGTCACAAATTGGCTGCTGCGTTTCCCCACGAAACAACAACGGCCACGCCTCAAAAGCAAGTTGTCTGTCAAGTATTCTGGGGATATCCTGAGGGCTAGTCGAGATGCAAGTTACTTCTTTTCTTTCTCTGAATTCTCACCTCTCCTCTATCGTTAAAGGTGCCTCTAGGAAGCTCGATTCTTATGCCAAACACTTCTTGACTCAGGAGCTCTTTATAAAGCTCGAGTCCGTCCCAGACCTGAACCCTGCTCCCATATCTGGGGAGACTTTATTTACACCTGACTCCCATTCCTCAATAGGATACAGGAAAATTCTTGTCTCTCACCTCTAACCTCTCTCCCTCACTCATTACCTTGTTTCTCTCTATTTTATCAATGCTAATGATCTGGAATTCACGGCCTGAAAGGGCGGTGGAAGCAGATTCAATAGCAACTTTCAAAAGGGAATTGGATAAATACTTGAAGGGAAAAGGTTTGCAGGGATATGGGGAAAGAGCAGGGGAGTGGGACTAATTGGATAACTCTTTCAAAGAGCCGGCACAGGCATGATGGGCTGAATGGCCTCCTTCTGTGCTGTACCTACTATTATACTATTATGGTCACTCTCCTGAATGTTGCTTTCTTGTCTTTGAAATTGCAAATTCACTGCCCTTCCTCCACCCTACGTTAGACCACACTGCAAAAGTATTTCATTGGCTGTAAAGTGCTTTGGGATGTCCTGAGGTTGTGAAAGGCGCTATATAAATACAAGTTCTTTCTATTTTTCCCTGCGTACTCTCTTTCAGAGAGTCGGCACAAGCACGATGGGCCGAATGGCCTCCTCCTGTGTTGTAAGACTCTACGATATTGGTGGGCTACCGTGAAAACACGCCCAGTGTGCATCAGGATCTTCATAATGTGGAGGCGGAGATTGAAGTAACTGTTTCCTGAATATATCTCATAAATGATATGAATTTTAAACTTCTGAATCTCCCTGGCACCGAGTCTGACCATTATCGTCAACCTCAAGCTAATGGACGGAGCTTCAGAGGGGATCGTTTTAACCCAACTCCCCCTCCCCCCGATGGGAATCTGACGGGTTCGGATCACTCGCCCGTTTTCACCCCGCCCGATTTTGCTCTCCATTTGGGGCGGGGGAGGAGGGTGGGGTTTGGGTTAACATTACCCCCACACAGAGCCTGCGATGTACCATGATACACAACACGCAGCTAATAACCTCGTCTCATTTCAAACAACAGGAAAAAAAACCTTTACACAGCTTATTCCTGATAATTCAAATTGTTTCTGTGTTAAAAAACTGAATCGTCCAACAGTTTGATCCATGAAACATAAATAACGCGACAAAGTGGGAATTCAGTCTCACAAAATTGAATTAATTTGAATTAAGCAACTTTGAATTAGGTGGCGTAGGCTGTAATTAACTTCTCCTGGTTACATGGTCGATATGTTTACATTTGTACAGATTGTGATATATCTGCAGACACAGGGCCATCAGACTTCTTGCAGTCTTTGTAGATTCTCACTCCATTAAATTACCAGGACACACTCACATGGTGCATCAGTTATGTAGAATTACATAGAATTTTGCAGCACAGAAACGGGCCATTCGGCCCAAGATGTCCATGCTGGTGTTTATGCTCCACACGAGCCTCCTCCCACCCCTCTTCACCTAATCCCATCCTTCTATTCCTTTCTCCCTCATGTGTTTATCCAGCTTCCCCTTAAATGTATCTACACTATTTACCTCAACCACTCCTTGTGGGAGTGAGTTCCACATTCTCACCACTCTCTGGGTAAAGACGTTTCTCCTGAATTTCCTATTGGATTTATTAGTGTCTATCTTATATTTATGGCCCCTAGTTTTGGACTCCCCCACAAGTTGGGAAAGTCTTCATAGAGGTAAGGTGCCTGGAACACTTGGGAACACTAACCATTCAGGTTACGTGTCCGTGAAGCCCTGTGTTGCACTAAATCCCTGCCTCCCAAAAAAGTGGCCCTGACCAATTTAGCAGGGGCTCGGACGCCAGTGTAGATCGGGCCTGGGACGCTGCCCTGCTAAATTGGTTATTGTCACACCCGTTTTACGCCCATAGAACGGGTGCAACGATGTTGAGTTTAGACCCTTGTGTCTCTCTGGGCTGGTAACTGCTTCGAGTGACAGTGATGCTGAGTGCCACAGGGAGCTGCTGAGAGGCCTCGACTTGCTGTCCCTGGGGTTCTGGCGGATCAACAACTTACATTGATATAGCACCTTTAACCTAGTAAAACATCCCAACTTCACAGCAGCATAATCAGACAAAAGTTAACGCCAAGTCACATAAGGAGATATGAGAACAAGTGACCAGAAGTTTGGCACTTTTCTCCACCCGATACTTTACACATATCCTGGCACGTGACATCATCGTGACTTCCTTTGTGAAGGCCTTGCATGAGCCTTGCACTCTCGCTTTACCCAATGGGGACCACTGACCTGTCCCTTCATCTTGTAGTGTGCACTCTGCCCTTATACTATCTGCTGAGGTCTGTAGATCTCGTGCCCCACCTCTCTCCATTCCTCCCAGAGTTGGAGTGGCCCCACAGTCCTGGGTTTATGGGTTAAGTGGCTGGTTAGCTAGTTAAGCTGCATTTTTGCAGTTGCTCTCCAAGTGACCATTCAGATGAAGAAAGAAAGACTTGCATTCATATAGTGCCTTTCACAATCTCAGGACATCCCAAAGTGCTTTACAACCAATGAAACACTTTTTTGAAAGTGTGGACACTATTATAATGTAGGAAATATGTCAGCCAATTTGTGTACAGCAAGATCCCGCAAACAGCAATATGATAATGACCAGATAATCTGTTTTATTGATGTTGCCTGAGGGATAAATGTTGGTCCAGGATACTGAGGAGAACTCTGCTGCTCTTCTTCGAAACAGTGCCGTGGAATCTTTTACATCCACCTGAGAGAGCAGATGGGGCCTCGGTTTAATGTCTCATCTGAAAGACGACACTTCCGACAGTGTAGAGCTCCCTCAGTACTGTCCCTCTGACAGTGTAGCACTCCCTTAGTACTGGCCCTCCGACAGTGCAGCGCTCCCTCAGTACTGACCCTCCGACAGTGCAGCGCTCCCTCAGTACTGACCCTCCGACAGTGCAGCGCTCCCTCAGTACTGACCCTCCGACAGTGCAGCGCTCCCTCAGTACTGACCCTCCGACAGTGCAGCGCTCCCTCAGTACTGACCCTCCGACAGTGCAGCGCTCCCTCAGTACTGACCCTCCGACAGTGCAGCGCTCCCTCAGTACTGACCCTCCGACAGTGCAGCGCTCCCTCAGTACTGACCCTCCGACAGTGCAGCGCTCCCTCAGTACTGACCCTCCGACAGTGCAGCGCTCCCTCAGTACTGACCCTCCGACAGTGCAGCGCTCCCTCAGTACTGCACTGGGAGTGTCGGCCTAGATTTTGTGCTGAAGTCGCTGGAGTGGGGCTCGAACCCAGGACCGTCTGACTCAGAGGCGAGAGTGCCACCCACTGAGCCATGGCTGACATATTTACATCCATTTTAGCACATCCTAACGCATCCAGCATCCGGGCATTATCATAATAATCCAAGATTCTTTGGCAAAGGGAGTTTCACTAATGGAGTAGAGGGTGGTGAATGTTACATCTGCGATGAAAAACAGGGAAAATGTAAAGACAAGTAACTGTGGACCAGTTAACCTCACATTAGCAGTAGGAAAACTGCTAGAGAACATAAATAGGGGATAACATTAATGAATAATTAGAAAGGTATGGGGTTAATCAGTGGCAGCCAACACAGATTTGTAAAGGGCATATCATGCTTGACTAAGTTAATCAAATTTTTCAAGGAAATTAGCGAGAGTACAAAGGGAATGCAATAGACAGAGTGAATCATAGATTCATAGAATCATAGCGGTATGTCATAGAATTATCATAGAAATTACAACATAGAAACCGACAGATACACTGATCTCGGGGTCTAATCTAGATCTGTGGGAGGAGATTAAATGGGGGGGTAGAGTCCATGATAGGGGAGAGTGTACATGGGCTGTGGGAGGAGATTAAATAGGTGGGTAGAGTCCATGATCGGGGAGAGTGTACATGGGGTGTGGAAGGAGATTAAATGGGTGGGGAGAGTCCATGATAGGGGAGAGTGTACATGGGGTGTGGGAGGAGATTAAATAGGTGGGTAGAGTCCATGATCGGGGAGAGTGTACATGGGGTGTGGAAGGAGATTAAATGGGGGGGTAGAGTCCATGATAGGGGAGAGTGTACATGGGCTGTGGAAGGTGCAGGATGATACAGTTTTAAAGGGGGGGAAGGAACAGAGAGGGGTGTATGTACACAAATCTTTGAAGGTGGCAGGACAGATTGAGAAGGCTGTTAAAAAGCATATGGGATCCTTGGCTTTATAAATAGTGGCACAGACTACAAAACAAGGTAGTTATGCTAAATCTTTATAAAACATTGGTTAGATTCCAGCTGGAATATTGTGGCAATTCTGGACACCGCACTTTCGGAAGGATGTCAAAGCCTTAGAGAGGGTGCAGAGGAGATTTACTAGAATGGTGCCAGGGATGAGGGACTTCAGACATGTGGAGACACTGGAGAAACTGGGGTTGTTCTCCTTAGAGCAGAGAAAGTTAAGGGGAGATTTAATAGAGCTGTTCAAAATCACGAAGGGTTTTTATAGTGTAAATAAGGAGAAACTGATTCCAGTGGCAGGAGGGTCGGTAACCAGAGGACACAGATTTAAGGTGATTGGCAAAAGAACCAGAGGGGGAGATGAGAATCTTTTTACGCAGTGAGTTGTTCTGATCTGGAATGTGCTGCCTGAAAGGGCGGTGGAAGCAGATTCAATAATAACTTTCAAAAGGGAATTAGATAAATACTTGAAGGGACAGAGCAGGGGGATTGGTACTAATTGGATAGCTCTTTCAAAGAGCAGGCACAGGCACGATGGGCCGAATGGCCTCCTTCTGTGCTGTAAGATTCTATGATGGGCCAAATGCCATTTCCATACTGACTTTTTTGATGGGCCTAAAGGTGAGTGACGTCAGTGAAGGGGATTGGAAGACTTTACATTTCAGGCCCCGAGTCTCAAGCACTCCCAGTTCAGGTGTCACACAGTTAGATATAGAGGAAGGTTCCCTTTACACTGCCTCATTAATGTGCCTTATCCCTCTAATACCCTGCTGTGACATTTTACCATTCCCAGCACTGGTGGTCTCTCTGAGTGAGATTGCAATTTAGTGCCCAATTGAGGGTAGTTTTGTGCTCTAGATCCTTGTCCACATGTTTCCATGCACCTGCTGCCCTTGTCCTTCTCGGTGGTGGAGGTGGCGGGTTTGGGAGGTGCTGTCGAAGAAGCCTTGGCGAGTTGCCTCCTGTAGATGGTACACACTGCAGCCACGGTGCACCGATGGATTCTGACTCATGGTTTCACAACAAGTGGAGGAACAGTATGAAAGCAGCAGGTGAGTGATTCTATGTTCAGCGTTGAAACACTCAAAACCAACAGCTCCAGTCATCAGAACACGACGGTACCCTGCCGCAGAGCGTGACAATGATATCCTCCCCCCTCCATGTGGCGGATCAGAGGCCAAGATAATTCCACAGGGCAGGAAGGGAAGATTGGACGGACAAGTCAGTCTCTACTCCTGAAAGCCTCTCCTTCTGCATCTCCAAGCGTTGATGTTAGAGCCGGTCATTGTGGACTGGCAAACAGGAGACTGAACCAGCCGGAAAATAAAATAGAATAAAAAGTAACTTTTGGGCGACAGATCCTTATTAAATCATTTAGATAGGCTCAAAGAGCCGGGTCCCTTCACTTTAGAGCAGCATAGACTTAGGAGTGATTTGATCGATGATTATAAGATAATGAAGGGACTAGACTGTGTTATGTGGACCAATTATTTATCTGAATAGGTTAGGGAGAACCAGGAGTCACACTTACAAGTAACGTAAGGCCAGATCTGGGTTAGCTATCAGGAGGTGGTTCTTTTCCCAGAGAATAGTGGGCCTGTGGAACAGGCTGCCGGCTCATGCGATGGACGCTGATTCACTGAATCCTCCAAGCGAGAGCTGGACCTGTTTCTGGCTGGGGCAGAGATCACCTCGTATAAAAGGTGGGTAATGTAACGCACAGAATTATCAGGGCCAGAGTGACCTCCTGGACTAGTTTCGATCGCTATGGGGGGGTCGGAGAAGAATTTCCCAGATTTTCCCCCGATTGACCTGGGCTTTATCTGGTTTTTCATCTCTCTCAGGAGATCACAATGTTCCCACAAAGAAAAAAGGGTGGGTCTGCCAAATCTAGAGCCCCCTGGATGTCAAGGAGCATATAGGGTAAGATAAGGCAGAAAAGGAAGCTTATGTCAGACACCAAGAGCTCAATACTGCAGAAAGCCTAGAGGAGTATAGAAAGTGCAGGGGTGAAATTAAAAAGGAAATTAGGAAAGCAAAGAGAGGGCATGAAAAAATACTGGCAAGTAAAATCAAGGAAAACCCAAAAATGTTTTATAAATACATAAAGAACAAGAGGATAACTGAGGAAAGAGTAGGGCCTATTAGAGACCAAAAAGGTAACCTATGTGTGGAGGCGGAAGATGTGGGTTTGGTTCTTAATGAATACTTTGGTCTGTCTTCACAAAAGAGGGGGATGATGCAAAGATTGAAGTTAAGGAGAAGGAGTGTGAAATATTGGATGGAATAAACACAGTGAGAGAGGAAGTATTAAGGGGATTAGCATCTTTGAAAGTAGATAAATCGCCAGGGCCGGATGAAATGTATCCCAGGCTGTTAAAAGGAGCACGGGAGGAAATAGCGCAGGCTCTGACCATCATTTTCCAATCCTCACTGGATACAGGTGCGGTGCCGGAGGATTGGAGGACTGCTAATGTTGTTTAAAAAGGGAGGAAGGGATAGACCAAGTAATTACAGGCCAGTCAGTCTAACCTCGGTGGTGGGCAAATTATTGGCATCAATTCTGAGGGACAGGATAAACCATCACTTAGAAAGGCACGGGTTAATCAAGGACAGTCAGCACGGATTTATTAAGGGAAGGTTGTGTCTGACTAACTTGATTGAATTTTTTGAGGAGGTAACAAGGAGGATCGATGAGGGTAACGCGTTTGATGTACTGTACATGGATTTTAGCCCATGGCAGACTGGTCAAAAAAGTACAAGCCCATGGGATCCAAGGGAGAGTGGCAAGTTGGATCCAAAATTGGCTCAGTGGCAGGAAGCAAATGGTAATGGTCGACGGGTGTTTTTGTGACTGGAAGGCTGTTTCCAGTGGAGTTCTGCAGGGCTCAGTACGAGGTCCCCTGCTTTTTGTGATTTTTTTTAATGATTTGGACTTAAATGTGGGGGGCATGATTAAGAAGTTTGCAGATGATACAAAAATTGGCCATGTGGTTGATAGTGAGGAGGAAAGCTGTAGACTGCAGGAAGATATCAGTGGACTGGTCAGGTGGGCAGAAAAGTGGCAAATGGAATTCAATCCGGAGAAGTGTGAGGTAATGCATTTGGGGAGGGCAAACAAGGCAAAGGAATACACAATAAATGGGAGAATACTGAGAGGTGTAGAGGAACAGAGGGACCTTGGAGTGCATGTCCACAGATCCCTGAAGGTAGCAGGACAGATAGATGTGGAAGATATGGAATGCTTTCCTTTATTAGCTGAGGCACAGAATATAAAAGCAGGGAGGTTGTGCTGGAACTGTATAAAACACTAGTTAGGCCACAGCTTGAGTACTGTGTACAGTTCTGGTCACCACATTACAGGAAAGATGTAATTGCACTAGAGAGGGTACAGAGGAGATTTACGAGGATGTTGCCAGGACTGGAGAATTTTAACTATGAGGAAAGATTGGATAGACTGGGGTTGTTTTCTTTGGAACAGAGGAGGCTGAGGGGAGATTTAATTGAGGTGTATAAAATTATGAGGGACCTAGATAGAGTGGATAGGGAGGACCTATTTCCCTTAGCAGAGAGGTCAATAACCAGGGGTCATAGATTTAAAGTGACTGATAGAAGGATTAGAGGGGAGCTGAGGAGAAATGTTTTCACCCAGAGGGTGATGGGGGTCTGGAACTCACTGCCTGAGAGGGTGGGAGAGGCAGAAACCCTCAACTCATTTAGAAAGTACCTGGATGTGCACCTGAAGTGCTGTAACCTACAGGGCTACGGACCAAGTGCTGGAAAGTGGGATTAGGCTGGGTGGCTCATTTTTGGCCGGCACGGACACGATGGGCTGAATGGCCTCCTTCTGTGCCGTAAATTTTCTGTGATTCTATGATTCTATCACACGGTTTCGGGTGGGGCGGGGAGTGTGTATATTGTGATACACAAGGTATCACGATTGTGGGAGACAGGCTGGGTGGACCAAAGGGTCTTTTCCTGAATAATTGATGGTTTATCCAACTGGGACCCAGGAAAGAACTTTGACAGCAGCAGTTCATTTACCCCAATGGGAGCAAGGAAAACTTCATTTTCCCCCTTCTGATTACTCCCCCCTTGCCTCGTCTCCCGAAGGTGACGCCCTCTGCCACCCTGTTAAAAAAAATCCTGTCAGTTTCTACATTTGCCACGTGTGGTATGGCAATTTTGCATCAAACATCCCAGAGGCGGTGAATATTGCCAATCCCTGAGATCGTACAGTTCCACCAGTAACGTGCCCTAAAGGGGCCATTCTTCATGTTTGGGCCCCAATAAGGTATTCCACCACGGAAGGCATCACAGTTAGAAAGAAAGATCTTGCATTTATACAGGAGCCTATCACATCCTCAGGACATCCTAAAGAGCTTCCACAACCAGTGAAGTGTAGTCACTGTTTTATTGACAAACACAACGATTTACACACAGCAAGGTCCCACAAACAGAGAATGAGATGAATGATCAGTTAATCTGTTTTAGTGATGTTGTTTGAGGGATGAATATGGACCAGAACTCCGCTCCTCTTCTTTGAAATAGTATCATTGGGGCTTTTGGTATCAGCGCACTCATCTCTGAGTTGGAAGGTTGTGAGTTTGAGCCCCATCCAGGGACTTCAGCCCACAATCTAGGCTGAGACTCCCAGTGCAGTACTGAGGGAGTGCTGCACTCTCAGAGGTGCCCTCTTTTTGATGTGACGTTAAACCGAGGCCCCATCTGCCCTCTCAGGTGGACATAAAAGATCCCATGGCATTATTTTGAAGAATCATAGAATCATAGAAAGGTTACAGCACGGAAGGTGGCCATTCGGCCCATCGAGTCCGCACCGGCTCTATGCAAGAGCAATCCAGCTAGTCCCACTCCCCCGCCCTTTCCCCGTAGCCCTGGAAATTATTTTCATTTCAAGTACTTATCCAGTTCCCTTTTGGAGGCCATGATTGAATCTGCCTCCACCACCCCCTCGGGCAGTGCATTCCAGATACTAACCACTCGCTGTATAAAGTTTTTCTCCATGTCACCTTTGGTTCTTTTGCCAATCACCTTAAATCCATGTCCTCTGGTTCTTGACCCTTCCGCCAATGGGAACAGTTTCTCTCTATCTACTCTGTCTGGACCCTTCATGATTTTGAACACCTCTATCAAATCTCCTCGCAACCATCTCTGTTCCAAGGAGAACAACCCCAGCAGGGGCGGGGAGCAGGGGAGTTCTCCCTGGTGTTCTGGCCAAAATTTATCCTTCAACTAACATTACTAGAACCGATTGTCTGGTCATTATCATATTGCTGTTTGTGGGATCTTGCTGTGCGCAAATTGGCTGCTGCGTCTCCTACATTACAACAGTGACTACACTTAAAAAAGTGCTTCATTGGTTGTAAAGCACTTTGGGATGTCCTGAGGTTGTGAAAGGCGCTATATAAATGCAAGTTCTTTCTTTCTCTTACCTGAGAGGGCAGACGGGGGTTTAACATCTCATCTGAAAGACAGCACCTCCAACAGTGCAGCACTCCCTCAGCACTGCACTGGGACTGTCAGCAACCTCTGTTGATCCTGGTTGTGGCCTGACATGTATTTCCAGCAGGAGTCGCTCGATGGTAAAAGGTCACTGTGGCTCCCCACAGAGATGGTTTGATTCTAACGCACACTGACTCTTCCATGTGCTGTCACCACACCGCACAGTCATGGAGAGAGGGCAACATGAGATTGGGAGCTGGAGAGAGGGCAGTGTGAGACCGACAGCTGGATAGAGGCCAAAGGGAGCTGGTAAAGAAAGTGTGAGGGAGAGGAGAGGGGGAGGTGGAGAGAGGCATGTAGTGGTGGCGAGCTCAGGATACACAGAGTAGCAGACTGGGCAGGGACAGGTGTGTAGGGCTCTTCGAAGAATGAGTTACAATATATCCGCCACAATGACTTGCGTCTAAAGCAATCCCCGTTACTGTCAACCCCCAAACACTGACCCAAACCTTGATAAACTAGTATACACTATTTAAAAACTCTGCTGCCCGCATCCTAACTCGCACCAAGTCCTGTTCACCCATCACCACTTGTGCTCACTGACCTACATTGGCTCCTGGTGTGGGAACGCCTCGATTTTAAAATTCTCATCCTCGTGTTCAAATCCCTCCATGGCCTCGCCCCTCCCTATCTCTGTAACCTCCTCCACACCCTACAACTCTCCGAGATCTCTGCGCTCCTCCAATTCTGGCCTCTTGCGCATCCCCAATTTCCATCGCTCCACCATTGGCGGCCGTGCCTTCAGCTGCCTGGGCCCTAAGCTCTGGAATTCCCTCCCTAAACCTCTCCGCCTCTCTCTCCTCCTTTAAGACGCTCCTTAAAACCTCCTTCTTTGACCAAGCTTTTAGTTTCCTGTCCTAATATCTCCTTATGTGGCTCAGTGTCAATTTTTGTCTGATTTATGCTCCTTAGTTTTACTATATTACAGGCGCTATATAAATGCAAGTTGTTGTTGTTAAAATAACCATTCGGCTGGTACAGGCACAATGGGCCAAATGGCCTCCTTCTGTGCCATAAATTTCTATGATTCATTCAGTTCACACCGACATTTTTCACCTTTCCAATTTTGTCCTTTTATCTGGGAGGGGAGGAGATAATCGGGAGTAAATCACATTTCAACCTTAAACTCACTGTTGCGACTTGGTGTATAAGATTGTTTTTTAAACAAAAAATGTTATCGTAATTTTTTTTGTTTGACGGCGAAGAGGTCGTCAGTGTTTCGTAATCTGTCAAGTCAGCTTTATTCAGCAAAGCAGAGAATGAGGAAAGCTCGCTGGCAGCATTTATCCATCCTCTGCTCATCTACGCACTCTTTAGCAACGCGGCACAGATGGACGATTTGCCTCGGGCGGGGGAGACGGGGGGAGACGGGGGGGGAACGGACGAGCCCTCACGTCTTACCCATAAGCCACTGTGTTGTACAATGTGATTATCTCGCTCCGAAATACCTGTTTAATGTTATTTCTGCTTCCTTCCCTCCCCTCGCTGTGTGTTTACTAATGGGCCTGGCTGTCTCTGGGTATAAGGTTTTGTGCATTGTGAATTCCCATGGCGACGGGCTAATGCTTGTTCTCTGCAAATGAGGAACATAATTAACACTAAATTAAGGTGATACAAATGAAGACAACACATGGCCTGACAACATGAGTGGTTTGGGAACCCGAGAGCTCCTGTGATTCATTTTTTTAATTTACTGTATAAATATACTGTTAGCTTAGCAAAAAAAAAAAATAAAGAGTCTTTAAATGGAGTTTCACTTTCAATCCCCATTAAACTCAACTGCCTATATAATAGGACACAGCGCACAAACCTGAACCCAAAGGAGGAAAAGACTAGGATTGCAACCTATGCTAAAATACCAGTGCCTGAACCTCTTGCAAGTTGAATCATGCCGACAGCCTGTCTCTCACCTTCCATCGGAATGTCGGAGAGCAAGTCCAACACTCGTCACTCGCAGAGTGTCGTTACTCGGCACCCTTCCTTTTTTCCGATCTCCCTCCACACCGTCCCTTTATTTATTCCCCTTCCTGCTCTCTCCCACCCTGGTCTCTCCCTTTGGTACACACACCCCACCGCCCCCCCATCTTCACCCCCTAAAGTCCAAGAGACGCAGGTTTGGACCTTTACGGCGCACAAGTGGTTTAGCCATCGTTTGTCGCCGGATGTGGCTGGACCGCATCAAGACTATCGGGTCCAGCGCTCCTCTGCCAAAACCGCTTACTACTCCAGGATAATCCTGGGAAACAAAGATAACCCTCGGCTTCTTTGGCCTTCAGCTGCCCAGGCCCTAAGCTCTGGAATTCCCTCCCTAAACCTCTCCACTTCTCTCTCTATCTTTAAGATGCTCCTTAAAATCTACCTCTTTGACCAAGCTTTTGGTCACCTGTCCTAATATCTACTTACGTGGCTCGGTGTCAATTTTTGTCCGATAATCGCTCCTCTGAAGCACCTTGGGACGTTTTACTACGTTAAAGGCGCTATATAAATGCAAGTTGTTGTTGATTGGCTAGGGGATCCACAGGTGCTGTTAGTATATGTCCCGAGTGGCCATTCTTCACAGGTGAGTCTAACCAGACCGTGTCAGGGGGACTATTAGCCCAAACTGGTCTTCGTCCAGGTCGCTGATTAGCGATCAGGAGTCAGAACCCTGGCTGATTTTTCTTCGCCATCTTATTCCTGGGTTCGTTGATGTCTCCCACACAATTCTGTCACCTTGGCTGTGACCAGCTATTTCAGCAGAGACTGGGGATCGATCCTGGGACTTTCTTGGTCTGCATGGCTCCTTACCGCATCCACTGACATACCAAAGGAGGGCAAATACAAGCAGCAAAAGAATTATAATTTATTGTGGAGCCCTTTTTTCATTTGTTTAAACAGTGATTGCTGATGATATTTTTAAAATCCATTCTCAGGTTGTGGGCATCGCTGACAGGGGTGGCATTTATTGTCCATCATTTGTTGCCCTGGCAACTGCTAGGCCACTTCAGAGGGCAGTTAAAAGTCAACCATGTTGGTGTGGGGATTGGAGTCACATATAGGCCCAGATCGGGTAAGGACGGCAGGTTTACGTCCCTAAAGGACATTAGTGAACTAGTTGGGTTTTTACAACAGCTTCAGAGTCACCTTTACTGAGACCAGCTCTTTATTTCCGGATTTTTTAAACTGAATTGAAATTCTCAAATTGCCCACGGTGGGATTTGAACTCACGTTCCCTGGATTCCTGATAGTGAGAGTCCCTCTTTAACAACAACTTGCATTTATATAGCACCTTTATTGTAGTGAAACTTCCCAAAGCGCTTCACAGGAGCGTTATAAGACAAATTTGACACCGAGCCACGTAAGGAGATATTAGGAGAGGTGACCAAAAGCTTGGAAAAGAGGTAGGTTTTAAGAAGCATCTTAAAGGAGGAGAGAGAGGCGGAGAGGTTTAGGGAGGGAATTCCAGAGCTTAGAGTCTAGGCAGCTGAAGGCACGGCCGCCAATGGTGGAGCGATGGATATCAGGGATGTGCAAGAGGCCAGAATTGGAGGAGCGTAGAGATCTCAGAGGGTTGTAGCAATGGAGGGGGTTACAGAGATAGGGAGGGGCAAGGTCAATGGAGAGAATTGAACACAGGGATAAGAATTTTAAAATCGAGGCGTTCCCGGATCGGGAACCAATGTAGGTCAGCGAGCACTGGGATAATGGGTGAACGGGACTCAGTGCGAGTTAGGATACGGGCAGCAGAGTTTTGGATGAGCTGAAGTTTATGGAGGATGGAAGGTGAGAGGCCGGCCAGGAGAGCATTGGAATAGTCGAGTCTGGAGGTGACAAAGGCACGGATTAGAGTTTCAGCAGCAGATGGGCTGAGACAGGAGCGGAGATGGGTGATATTACAGATCAAGGAACCAAGATCTTGGAGATGACACTTTCTCACTGACAGGGGTCCCTATGCTCAGACTCCTTATTAAAAAAAGCCTCGTTGGTAAAACTGTCTCCTTTGAAAGAAGCCTTGCACAGTGACAGTAAGAGAGGCGGGTGAATGGACAGCTCTAGCCATGCTAGGCGGTAACGGGCAGTACGAGAGTGCTTCTGTCCACTCAGGACACACGGAGAAGTGGCACGGAGATATGGGGAGCTCATTCCTCATTATTACTGCCCAAAACACGGGCGGAGAATTGGGGAGACTAGGTCGGGGAGGCCTCCCGTCACACCCCCACCCCTAAACTCGGCCAGCAGTTCTCCGTCCCCCTGCACTGCTACAGATGTCGGCCGCCCGCTTATTGCCTCCCTCCATGGTGGTGAGAGGGGCAGAGCTTTGGACTCCGGCAGCTTTCCCTCCATCCCTGCCACTGCACTGTCATTGGAGGGGAAGAAAGGAAAGAAGGAAGTGATCATAGACTCTTACAGCACAGTAGGAGGCCAATCGGCCCATCGTGCCTGTACCGCCTCTCTGAAAGAGCTATTCAATTAATCCCACTACCCTTGCTCTTTCCCCAAAGCCTTGCAAATTTTTCTCTTCATCTCCCCTCTAGTTCTTTTGCCAATTATCTTAAATTTGTGTCCTCTGGTTACCGGCCCTCCTGCCACTGGAAACAGTTTCTCCCTGTCTGCTCTGTCAAAACCTTCATGATTTTGAACATCTCTATTAAATCCCCTCTTAACCTTCTCTGCTCTAAGGAGAACAACCCCAGCTTCTCCAGTCTCTCCACGTAACTGAAGTCCCTCATCCCTGGTACCATTCTAATAAATCTCCTCTGTACCCTCTCCAAGGCCTTGACAATCACAGGAAAGTTTGCTTGAGAAATATTTTTAAATTAAAATATAAAGGCAATTTTTTGAAAAATCCTAGGTGAAAGACCAAGGCCCCATAATTCAGAAAGAAAGATTTGCATTTATGTAGTGCCTTTCTCGACCTCAGGATGTCCCAAAGCGCTTTACAGCCACTCTTGTAATGGCAGCCAAATTGTGCACAACAAGGTCCCACAAACAGCAATGAGATAAATGACCAGATAATCTGTTTTTTAGCGATCTTGGTTGAGAGATAAATATTGGCCCAAGACACCGGGGAGAACTTCCCTGTTCTACCGAATAGTTGGATCGTTTACATCCACCTGAGGGGGCAGATGGGGCCTCAGTTCAACATCTCATTCGAAACACAGCACCTCTGAAATTGCAGTGCTCCCTCAGGGTCAGGCTAGATTTTGTCTCTGGAGTGGGGATTGAACCCACAATCTAAGAGGCAAGACTGCCACCCACTGAGCCACAGCCACTCCCCAAGTTGAAGAGCGGCAAGGGGTGATGGTTTGGTGAGGCCGTGTGTGGCTTTTAAAAAAGCCTGTAGATTGCTGGATGAAGGGAAGGCTGAGGGTGGTGAGGAGATCCATAGTTTCGAGGTCCTGAGAAAGAATGAGTTAGAGTAGGAGATGAGGGCCAATATCAAAACAGTGAGGGCCCAGGGAGAGGTTGTGGGAAGCTGGAATAAGATGACCATTATTACATCAAAAATATAAAATCAGACAAAGATAAAACATAAATATAAGATAGTCACCAATAAATCCAGTAAGGAATTCAGGAGAAACTTCTTTACTCAGAGAGTGGTGAGAATGTGGAACTCGCTACCACAAGGAGTAGTTGAGGCGAATAGTGTAGAGGCATTTAAGGGGAAGCTGGATAAACACATGGGGGAGAAAGGAATAGAAGGATATGGTGATAGGGTGAGATGAAGTAGGGAGGGAGGAGGTTCATGTGGAGCATAAACACCAGCACAGACCTGGAGGGTCGAATGGCCTGTTTCCGTGCTGGAAATTCTACGTAGGAGAAGGTATCTCATGGTCCATCCAATCTCCTCTACTTTATTCGTCCGTACATTGGCATTAAGATTCCTGGAACGATCTGGAACTTTCAAGACCTGTAGAATTGTTTTCTAAAGTCCCGTATCCCTTAAACCTCTTTAGCTGAACCTCGTCCAGTGACACGCGGCAACTGGCTGCGTTTTTGGAGGAGAACATCTGGCTGATCTCCATAAAGGTTTTATTTTTGGTCTCCGGGATGACGATATAAGCAAAGACGGCGACAATCCAGCATATCCCACAAAACACCAGGTAGCAGAAAGCTCCAGCAGACATCTGGGAAAACAGAGAAAGGGTTCACAAAATGCATGCTCGCTCCAGACAGCGGTGGTGGGGGGGGCGCTCGAAACAGCCTCCCCAAACCCCCCACCCCTCCCCAATGTCGACAAGCCGAGGCGCATCTACCCTGGGAATGCCTGAAGATAATCGATGGCAGCACCCTCGCCTCTGAGTCAGCAGGTTGTGGGTTTGAGTCCCACTACAGAGACTTGAGCCCATAATCCAGGCTGACACTCCCAGTGTAGTACTGAGGGAGTGCTGCACTGTCGGAGGTGCCGTCTTTCAGGTGAGACGTTAAACCGAGGCCCCGTCTGCCCTCAGGTGGACGTAAAAGATCCCACGGCCACTATTTCAAAGAAGAACAGGGGAGTTCTCCCCGGTGTCCTGGATAATATTTATCCCTCAACCAACATCAGTAAAACAGATTATCTGGTCATTATCACATTGCTGTTTGTGGGATCTTGCTGTGCACAATTTGGCTGCCAGGTTTCCTACATTACAACAGTGACTACACTTCAAAAAGTACTTCATTGGCTGTAAAGCGCTTTGGGACGTCCTGAGGTCGTATAAATTCAAGTCTTTTTTGGCGGGAATTTAGTGCCCACCTGCCATTGTTTCAGGGGGAGGTTCCTGCATCAAAAATAGGTGTGAGCTTCATTTCAATATTAATTTGGGGGAGGGGTCATCCTGAGCCCCATTTCTCAATGTTCTAGTCTTCAAGAAAGAACTTGCATTTATATAACACCTTTCACACTCCTGTATATATTATATAATAACACACCGTGTGTTACTGGGTATAACACTCCTGTATATATTATATAATAACACACCGTGTGTTACTGGGTATAACACTCCTGTATATATTATATAACACACCGCGTGTTACTGGGTATAACACTCCTGTATATATTATATAATAACACACCATGTGTTACTGGATATAACACTCCTGTATATATTATATAATAACACACCGTGTGTTACTGGGTATAACACTCCTGTATATATTATATAATAACACACCCTGTGTTACTGGGTATAACACTCCTGTATATATTATATAATAACACACCGTGTGTTACTGGGTATAACACTCCTGTATATATTATATAATAACACACGGTGTGTTACTGGGTATAACACTCCTGTATATATTATATAATAACACACCGTGTGTTACTGGGTATAACACTCCTGTATATATTATATAATAACACACGGTGTGTTACTGGGTATAACACTCCTGTATATATTATATAATAACACACCGTGTGTTACTGGGTATAACACTCCTGTATATATATATTATATAATAATACATCATGTGGTTTTGGTATAAGATCCTTGCAAATCTATAACATGTTCTGGGTTCATATTTAATGTTCAATGTTGTTTCACCACTGACCTGCAGGAATGGGAAGACGAAACCCACTGTGAAGTTCGACAGCCAGTTGAGGGACCCTCCGATGATGTAAGCAGCGGGACGGTGAGACTGGGTAAAGAGCTCGGCAGTCATCAGAAACGGGACCCCCGCTGTGCCGCCAAAGGCGGGGGAGAGAGGGAGGAGAGAGGGAGAGAATCACAGAGAGAGACAGAGGAGAGTGAGAGAGAGAAACACAGAGACAAGGAGAGAAATAGTCAAATAAAGAAAGAGGGAGGGAGAAAGACAGAGAGAAAATGAGAGAAAGAAAGAGGGAGAGAGATAGCCAGAGAAAGAGAGAAGAGAGAGAGAGAGGGAGGGGGAAAGAAAGCAGATGAGAGAGAAAGGGAGAGAGATAATTGGAGAAAGAGAGAGAGAGAACAAGAGAGGGGGAGAGGGAGAAAGAGAAAGAGAGAACGAAAAAGGGGAGAGGGCGAGAAAGAGGGAGATAGAAAAAGGGAGGGAGACATACACATAGTGAGTGATGTAGAAAGTGAGAGAGAGAGAGAGTGATAGACAGTGACAGAGAGAGAGAAAAACAGATGATCCACACAGATAGGGAGAGACAGAGAAAAAGATATGCACAAAGCCAGAGGCAGAGTCACAGACAGATGTGACGAGAGGGAGAAGTACATACAAGAATGTGGGGCGGGGAAGACAGGGAGAGAGAGAGAAGTTAGTTAGTTAACAGCAGTGATTGGTGCCGATGTCCCATTGATCCATTTGCACAGATATTTAAGAAATGAACAGCACTCTTCCCATGCTCTTCATTTCTGCAAATACTTTATCTTTCAGACCGACAACCATAAGGTGGGAAACATCTGGATTAAATGTGCAGAATATGCATCATTCCCAGATCCAAACATTCTCAATAAGCACCCACTCCCAATATCTGCCCGGTATCAAGCCCCCTGGATTACAAAGTCAGGAGCTGGGGGTGATATTGAGGGGTGTGTGTGAAAGGCGGTTTGTATTCCCTCTGCCCCCTGACCCAGACCCCTGCTCTCTCCCCTCCCTGGTCTGCTCAACAGACCCGTCCCACTCGAAACAGAGAGAGAAGAATGAAAATGTAAAAATTAAATGTCACGTGCTTCAGAGTGCGTTGCGATGCTTGGCTTGCTCTCCCATTTACTTAAATAGGGATGTAGATAGAGATCTAATCTAATACTCAGAGGATGAGTTTAGGAACAATTTAGTCCAGATTTGCATTATTTTTGCATAATGGGCATGACAGAGCTTAATGTGATAAAATGGATCCGAACTCAAAGATGAGCGCCATTGTTCATTAAGAATAAAAGAGAAGATATATTCATCATTGTTTATAAACAATGATGCATGAAAAGTACTAATTAAAGATGTAATTACACTGAATATATTCTGTATTGTAAATGTAATATATTCCTCATGGACACTACCAATAAATCAACTACCTAAAACGCCAAGACCCACATTTATCATTCCTACTGTGCTCCTACTGAATCTCACTCTCCAACCTCGACTTGAAAAACAATTTGGGAGGGTAAAGTTTTCTTGGGGCCCATCGAGGTCAGGGGTGTCAGTGCTGGGGTATTAAATACTCTCCCCTCTCCCTCCCTCCGCCCCCCTCCCCTCCACAACCCACCCCTCCCCATGTTACCGTGTTTCAGCACCAAAACATAGTTTCTCTCTATCCACCCTATCTGTTCCCCTTAATATCTTAAACTTTGATCAGATCACCCCTTAACCTTCGAAACTCCAGAGAATACAACCCCAATTTGTGTAATCTCACCTCGTAACTTAACCCTTGAAGTCCGGGTATCATTCTAGTAAACCTACGCTGCACTCCCCCCAAGGCCAATATGTCCTTCCGAAGGTGCGGTGCCCAGAACTGCTCACAGTACTCCAGGTGTGGTCTAACCAGGGTTTTGTATAGCTGCAGCATAACTTCTGCCCCCTTGTACTCTAGTCCTCTAGATATAAAGGCCAGCATTCCATTAGCCTTATTGATTATTTTCTGCACCTATTCATGACACTTCAATGATCTATGTACCTGAACCCCCAAGTGCCTTTGAACATCCACTGTTTTTAACTTCTTACCATTTAGAAAGTACCCTGGATTGTGTCCAATACATTAGCGGTGTTGTCTTTCGGATGAGACGTTAAACTGAAGGACCCCGATTTTAATCGCTCCACCATTGGCGGCCGTGCCTTCAGCTGCCTAGGCCCTAAGCTCTGGAATTCCTTCCCTAAACCTCTCCTCCTCTCTCTCCACCTTTAAGACACTTCTTAAAACCTACCTCTTTGACCAAGCTTTTGGTCACCTGTCCTAATATCTCCTTATGTGGCTCATTGTCAAATTTTGTTTGATAATCGCTCCTGTGAAGCACCTTGGGATGTCTACGGCAGGGGTGCAAAATGGGCGAGATTGGATCAGTCACCCGAGTTTCCGTTCCGTTTTGTCTTGTGTTCCGGCCGATGTTGAGTTTCGCCCCCAATGATTCATAATATGATCGCAGTAAAATGTGTCTACACTCTCTGGAGTTTAGAAGAATGAGAGGTGATCTCATTGAAACATATAAGATTCTGAGAAGGTGTTACAGGGTAGATGCTGAGAGGCTTTTTCCCCTGGCTGGAGAGTCTAGAACTAGGGGTCATAGTCTCAGGATAAGGGGTCGGCCATTTAGGACCAAGATGAGGAAAAATTTCTTCACTCAGTGGGTTGTGAATCTTTGGAATTCTCTACCCCAGAGGGCTGTGGATGCTCAGTCGTTGAGTATATTCAAGGCTGAGATCGATGGATTTTTGGACTCTAGGGGAATCAAAGGGATACGGGGATGGGGCGGGAAAGTGGAGTTGAGGTCGAAAATCAGCTGTGATCTGATTGAATGACGGAGCAGGCTCGAGGGGCCGTATGGCCTACTCCTGTTCCTATTTCTTATGTTTCTTATGAAACAGCACAGAAGGAGGCCATTTGGCCCATTGTACCTGTTCCTTTATGCTCTTCTCCCCCCATCTCTCCTAAAGGGATGCCACCCCTATCGTAAGTGGTCCGTACCGTGTTCACCCCCCAGTGTGGCATCCTCCCAGGGGAGGGAGAGGATCTCGAGGGCACAGTATGTAAACAACAATAACTTGCATTTATATAGCACCCTTAGCGTAGTGATACGTCCCAAGGCGCTTCACAGGAGCGTCACCAGACAGAATTTGCCACCGAGCCACATAAAGAGATATTAGGACAGGTGACCAAGAGTGAGGTAGCTTTTAAGGAGCTACTTAAAGGAGGAGAGAGAGGTAGAGAAATTTAGGGAGGGAATTCCAGAGCTTAGGGCCTAGGCAGCTGAAGGCACCGTCAACGAAGGTGAAGTGATTAAAATCGGAGGATGCTTAAGAGGCACGAATTGGAGGAGCGCAGAGATCTCAGAAGGTTGTTGGCCGGAGGAGGTTACAGAGATAGGGAGGGGCGAGGGCCATGGAGGGATTTGAACACGAGGATGAGAATTTTATAATTGAGTCGTTCCTGGACTGGAAGCCAATGTGGGTCAGCGAGCACAGGGGGTGATGGGTGAACAGGACTTGGTGCGAGTTAGGATACGGGCAGCAGAGTTTTGGATGAACTGAAGTTTACGAAGGGTGCGAGGTGGGAGGCCGGCCAGGAGAGCATTGGAATAGTCAAGTCTAGAGGATGAGAATTTCAGCAGCAGATGGGCAAGTCTCAAGTCAATATGGAGAGAAGTACTTCCTGTACCTGGTCCGACGCAGAATCCAGCAATAATCCCCACAACACAAGCAACACTGGCATAATGCATCCACGGAACCTGATATCATAGGAGAACATGTGTAAGGGAGTGAATAAAGTAAATCAGTGTCTCAGTGTTACAGCAAAATATTCATGGGCAATGAAAGTTGTACAAGAGTAAAACGAAAAGAAAGACTTGCATTTATACAGAGCTTTTCACAACCTCAGGACGTCCCAAAGCGCTTTACAGCCAATGAAGTATTTTTGAAGTGTAGTCACTGTTGTAATGTAGGGAAACACGGCAGTCAATTTGCGCACAGCAAGATCCCACAAACAGCAATGAAATGATCAGTTAATCTGTTTTTTAGTTGTGGTATAAATATTGGCCAGGACACCAGGGAGAACTCCCCATCTCTTCTACGAATAGTAGCCACGGGACCTTTTACATCCATCTGAGAGGGGAGACAGGACCTCGGTTTAACGTCCCATCTGAGAAACGGCACAGCACTCCCTCAGTACTGACCCTCCAACAGTGCAGCACTCCCTCAGTACTGACCCTCCGACAGTGCAGCGCTCCCTCAGTACTGACCCTCCGACAGTGCGGCGCTCCCTCAGCACTGACCCTCCGACAGTGCGGCGCTCCCTCAGTACTGACCCTCCGACAGTGCGGCACTCCCTCAGCACTGACCCTCCGACAGTGCGGCGCTCCCTCAGCACTGACCCTCCGACAGTGCGGCGCTCCCTCAGTACTGACCCTCCGACAGTGCGGCACTCCCTCAGTACTGACCCTCCGACAGTGCGGCGCTCCCTCAGTACTGACCCTCCGACAGTGCGGCGCTCCCTCAGTACTGACCCTCCGACAGTGCGGCGCTCCCTCAGCACTGACCCTCCGACAGTGCGGCGCTCCCTCAGCACTGACCCTCCGACAGTGCGGCGCTCCCTCAGTACTGACCCTCCGACAGTGCGGCACTCCCTCAGCACTGACCCTCCGACAGTGCGGCGCTCCCTCAGTACTGACCCTCCGACAGTGCGGCGCTCCCTCAGCACTGACCCTCCGACAGTGCGGCGCTCCCTCAGCACTGACCCTCCGACAGTGCGGCGCTCCCTCAGCACTGACCCTCCGACAGTGCGGCGCTCCCTCAGTACTGACCCTCCGACAGTGCGGCCCTCCCTCAGTACTGACCCTCCGACAGTGCGGCGCTCCCTCAGTACTGACCCTCCGACAGTGCGGCGCTCCCTCAGTACTGACCCTCCGACAGTGCGGCCCTCCCTCAGTACTGACCCTCCGACAGTGCAGCACTCCCTCAGCACTGACCCTCCGACAGTGCGGCGCTCCCTCAGCACTGACCCTCCGACAGTGCGGCGCTCCCTCAGCACTGACCCTCCGACAGTGCGGCGCTCCCTCAGCACTGACCCTCCGACAGTGCGGCGCTCCCTCAGCACTGACCCTCCGACAGTGCGGCGCTCCCTCAGTACTGACCCTCCGACAGTGCGGCGCTCCCTCAGCACTGACCCTCCGACAGTGCGGCGCTCCCTCAGCACTGACCCTCCGACAGTGCGGCGCTCCCTCAGCACTGACCCTCCGACAGTGCGGCGCTCCCTCAGCACTGAGCCTCCGACAGTGCGGCGCTCCCTCAGCACTGACCCTCCGACTGTGCGGCGCTCCCTCAGCACTGACCCTCCGACAGTGCGGCGCTCCCTCAGCACTGACCCTCCGACAGTGCGGCGCTCCCTCAGTACTGACCCTCCGACAGTGCGGCGCTCCCTCAGCACTGACCCTCCGATAGTGCAGCACTCCCTCAGTACTGACCCTCCGACAGTGCAGCGCTCCCTCAGCACTGACCCTCCGACAGTGCGCGCTCCCTCAGTACTGACCCTCCGACAGTGCGGCGCTCCCTCAGCACTGACCCTCCGACAGTGCGGCGCTCCCTCAGTACTGCACTGGGAATGTCGGCCTGGATTAACTGCTCAAGTCTCTGGAGTGGGATTTGAACCCATGACCTTCTGACAGAGGTGAGAGTGCGAGCCACTGAGCCACGGCTGACACTTGATACAACACTGCACTCGGGAGGGACTTGAACCCATAACCTCTGACCCAGGGACTCCTTGGGTCACAGCCACGTTTTCTTTCCCTCAGATCAACATTTGTGACATCACCTCCACGCCGGGGTTGCCAACTCTGGCAGGGTGCGTTCCTGGAGGTTTCATCACATGACCTCCCGCCATTGGTCCATCCTCCAGGCACTCTACCTTCCCATGACCAATCGGAAAGGGAACAGACTCTGTTTCCCAATTGGATTAATCTTGACTCTTAGTGAAACAGCCTTTTTTCCCCATCTGCAATATTTTTATAACTAATAAATGGAAGTGTTCAAAGACAATGAAAAAGACACAATTTTGTTTCGTGCCCCGATGATTTCTCCCCCGGGTTTTGCTCCCAGCAGTGCCCTGGAGATTAATCTTCAATTTCTGGAGACTCCAGGACAATCCTGGAGGGTTGGCAACCCACACTTCCAGAGAACACAAATAGCATCTCATGTGAGAGCTGGGCCATTCCACCCATCTAACCTGCCCCTTTCACAGACTCCTACAAACGACCTGACCATTGTGGCAATGGAACCGTCATTGTGAAGTGTTTGGGAAATTTCTCAGCTGTGATGAGCCCCCTGTATAAATACAAGCCTTTCTCATCTTTTTGCTCTGCCCCACACACTTAAATCTCCTGAGGGAAAGTTCTGTATAAACACTTCCTGATCCCCAAAGGGAATTGAGCAAAACTCCAGAATAGTCACCGCTCCTCGACTTGTGCCCTGGGCTCATCAATTCAACGTGCCGTTTTTCAATAACAACTACGACTGTAAGATGCATTTAACGTAGTAAAACGTCCCAAGGCGCTTCGCAGGACCGTAAATCAGACAAAAATGGACGCTGAGCCAAAGAAGGAGACATTAGGACAGGTGACCAAAAGCTTGGTCAAAGAGGTAGGTTTTAAGGAGCGTCTTAAAAGAGAGAGAGAGGCGGAGAGGTTTAGGGAGGGAATTCCAGAGCTTAGGGTCTAGGCAGCTGAAGGCACGGCCGCCAATGGTGGAACGATTAAAATTGGGGATGCGCAAGGAGCCAGAATTGGAGGAGCGCAGAGATCTCGGAGGGTTGTAGGGCTGGAGGAGGTTACAGAGATAGGGAGGGGCGAGGCCATGGAGGAATTTGAAAACAAGGATGAGAATTTAAAATCGAGGCGTTCCCGGACCGGGAGCCAATGTAGGTCAGTGAGCACAGGGGGGTGATGGGTGAACGGGACTTGGTGTGAGTTAGGATACGGAGCAGCAGAGTTTTGGATGAGCTGAAGTTTATGGAGGGTGGAGGATGGGAGGCCGGCCAGGAGAGCATTGGAATAGTCACCCATGATTTTTCGTGAGTCTAGGCAGCGAGCATCAGTGGGACACTGGATCATGAAGGACATCACAGTCGAGCCTTGATCATAACTGGCAGCGGCATCCTCTGCTGATTCGCTCCTCCTTTCCCAGCGACGGGCTGCTGAGTGTAATGCACCAACTGGTACCCGACCTGAGACCAAGTAGCTCAGCTCAGATCGGACAATGAACCTGTGACCATTTTGGCCAACGTTAATCCCTCAACCAGCATCACCAAAACAGATTAACTGGTCACTTATCCTAATGATGTTTGTGGGATCTTGCTGTGTGCGAATTGGCTGCCATGTTTGCCTCTATAACAACAGCCACTACACTTTGAAAGTACTTCATTGGCTTTGAAGTGGTTTGGGACAACCTGAGGTCATGAAAGGCGCTATATAAATGCAAGTCTTTCTCTCTTGTTGAGCATGGATGAAGGCTGCAGTGGGCTGTGTCAGCAGCAACTGAGATCTCAGGAGCGAGCTGTTCGTCTCTGCTAAATAACCACCTGATGGATTGTAACCTGTAAACAAGGGTGAAGCAGGAATTACCTGGAAGACCAATGAGAGCGTTATCCCAGCACAGGAAAAACCCATGAAGCTGAATCCACCAATCAGAAGCGGGCGTCTTCCCACTCTTTCGATAGTCAAGCTCTGAATCACAAAGAGGAACAAAAACGCAGTCAGACAGTGTCGTCGGAGGAGAGTGACAGTGTCGTCGGAGAGTGACAGTGTCGCCGGAGAGTGACAGTGTCGCCGGAGAGTGACAGTGTCGTCGGAGGAGAGTGACAGTGTCGCCGGAGAGTGACAGTGTCGCCGGAGAGTGACAGTGTCGCCGGAGGAGAGTGACAGTGTCGCCGGAGAGTGACAGTGTCGCCGGAGAGTGACAGTGTCGCAGGAGGAGAGTGACAGTGTCGCCGGAGAGTGACAGTGTCGCCGGAGAGTGACAGTGTCGCAGGAGGAGAGTGACAGTGTCGCCGGAGAGTGACAGTGTCGCCGGAGAGTGACAGTGTCGCAGGAGGAGAGTGACAGTGTCGCCGGAGAGTGACAGTGTCGCCGGAGAGTGACAGTGTCGCCGGAGAGTGACAGTGTCGTCGGAGGAGAGTGACAGTGTCGCCGGAGGAGAGTGACAGTGTCGCCGGAGGAGAGTGACAGTGTCGCAGGAGAGTGACAGTGTTGTCGGAGGAGAGTGACAGTGTCGCCGGAGGAGAGTGACAGTGTCGCCGGAGGAGCGTGACAGTGTCGCAGGAGAGTGACAGTGTCGTCGGAGGAGAGTGACAGTGTCGCCGGAGGAGCGTGACAGTGTCGCAGGAGAGTGACAGTGTCGTCGGAGGAGAGTGACAGTGTCGCCGGAGAGTGACAGTGTCGCCGGAGGAGAGTGACAGTGTCGCAGGAGGAGCGTGACAGTGTCGCCGGAGGAGAGTGACAGTGTCGCAGGAGGAGAGTGACAGTGTCGCCGGAGGAGAGTGACAGTGTCGCCGGAGGAGAGTGACAGTGTCGCAGGAGAGTGACAGTGTCGCCGGAGAGTGACAGTGTCGCAGGAGAGTGACAGTGTCGCCGGTGGAGAGTGACAGTGTCGCAGGAGGAGTGTGACAGTGTCGCCGGAGGAGAGTGACAGTGTCGCCGGAGAGTGACAGTGTCGCCGGAGGAGAGTGACAGTGTCGCAGGAGGAGCGTGACAGTGTCGCCGGAGGAGAGTGACAGTGTCGCCGGAGGAGAGTGACAGTGTCGCAGGAGAGTGACAGTGTCGCCGGAGAGTGACAGTGTCGCAGGAGAGTGACAGTGTCGCCGGTGGAGAGTGACAGTGTCGCCGGAGAGTGACAGTGTCGCAGGAGAGTGACAGTGTCGCCGGAGGAGAGTGACAGTGTCGCAGGAGGAGAGTGACAGTGTCGCAGGAGAGTGACAGTGTCGCAGGAGAGTGACAGTGTCGCAGGAGAGTGACAGTGTCGCCGGAGGAGAGTGACAGTGTCGCCGGAGGAGCGTGACAGTGTCGCCGGAGGAGAGTGACAGTGTCGCAGGAGGAGAGTGACAGTGTCGCCGGAGGAGAGTGACAGTGTCGCAGGAGAGTGACAGTGTCGCAGGAGAGTGACAGTGTCGCCGGAGGAGTGTGACAGTGTCGCAGGAGAGTGACAGTGTCGCAGGAGAGTGACAGTGTCGCCGGAGGAGAGTGACAGTGTCGCCGGAGAGTGACAGTGTCGCCGGAGGAGAGTGACAGTGTCGCAGGAGGAGCGTGACAGTGTCGCCGGAGGAGAGTGACAGTGTCGCCGGAGGAGAGTGACAGTGTCGCAGGAGAGTGACAGTGTCGCCGGAGAGTGACAGTGTCGCAGGAGAGTGACAGTGTCGCCGGTGGAGAGTGACAGTGTCGCCGGAGAGTGACAGTGTCGCAGGAGAGTGACAGTGTCGCCGGAGGAGAGTGACAGTGTCGCAGGAGGAGAGTGACAGTGTCGCAGGAGAGTGACAGTGTCGCCGGAGGAGAGTGACAGTGTCGCAGGAGGAGCGTGACAGTGTCGCCGGAGGAGAGTGACAGTGTCGCCGGAGGAGAGTGACAGTGTCGCAGGAGAGTGACAGTGTCGCCGGAGAGTGACAGTGTCGCAGGAGAGTGACAGTGTCGCCGGTGGAGAGTGACAGTGTCGCCGGAGAGTGACAGTGTCGCAGGAGAGTGACAGTGTCGCCGGAGGAGAGTGACAGTGTCGCAGGAGGAGAGTGACAGTGTCGCAGGAGAGTGACAGTGTCGCAGGAGAGTGACAGTGTCGCAGGAGAGTGACAGTGTCGCCGGAGGAGAGTGACAGTGTCGCCGGAGGAGCGTGACAGTGTCGCCGGAGGAGAGTGACAGTGTCGCAGGAGGAGAGTGACAGTGTCGCCGGAGGAGAGTGACAGTGTCGCAGGAGAGTGACAGTGTCGCAGGAGAGTGACAGTGTCGCCGGAGGAGTGTGACAGTGTCGCAGGAGAGTGACAGTGTCGCAGGAGAGTGACAGTGTCGCCGGAGGAGTGTGACCTCACTGAACAGGGAACGCAGGCCCAGGAGGAGTGACCTCACTGAACAGGGAACGCAGGCCCAGGAAGGGGAAAAGCCAGAGAAACCGGGACCTAGAAATTGGGCCGGGTAGCGCTCGTTTATTCAGGCGCTAAGCGGCCTCCTACGTCCCCAAAATGGCAGGCAGGAAGGGCGCCCCCCCCCGCCATATTGGGCAAAGACAAAGAAGGGGCGTCCTTTACCCACAGGGGTTGGTGTGGGAGTGGGGGGTGAGGGGATTGTGAGGTGGGGGGAGGTTGTGGGGGTGGAGGCAAACCATTAATTGCGATGGGAAATTGTAGGTTTCTAAGGGAGGATTAGCTAGATGGGCTGAACGGTCTCCCTCACCCACACCTATCTTTGTTGGTGAGTTTAGAATAGCAGATCTCATTTACCATAGCAACTGGGGGAGGGGTGGATCGCCATATTAAGGGGTGGTAGAATTGCAATGATTTTGCTTCTTTCCCTCCCCCAGGCAAATTCTTCCTGTGCCTCCTCCTGTCAAGTTACAGAGTCCCTCCTGAACCTCATTAGTCCTCTTTCACCAGGGTGACCCATGAACATCAACGGTCCATGATCACAGTGATGGAGGGGCGGGGCGGGATGGGGGCGGGCGGGGCGGGATGGGGGCGGGCGGGGCGGGATGGGGGCGGGCAGGGGCGGGGCACATTTTATCTCCTGAGGGAAAGTTCTGTACAAACACTTCCTGATCCCCAATGAGAAACAGGTAAAACACATCCGTCCTCAAACCAAATCCGGGCAGGTTCTGTATCAGGCAAAGACAGTGTACCGTCCAAACAGTGAGGGCGAAAATCATCCCCTACACTTCCAAAAGGTTTAAGATGAGCTAATGGTTTCTGAGAGTTGGAGCTACAGATGTATTCACTTAGCATTTGTTCCTTCCCTCCAGTGCATTCACACACTTAATTAGGGGAATTAGGGGTTACGGGGAGCGGGCAGATAATTGGACATGAATTTAAATTTGAGGTTAGGATCAGATCAGCCATGATCTTATTGAATGGCGGAACAGGCTCGAGGGGCCGATTGGCCGACTCCTGCTCCTATTTCTTATGTTCTTATGTTAAGGTAGAAGTTTCTTTGTTACCCTATGCCACCTATAGCAGGGCTGTCAACATTCATGCAGAAATGTGAAGAGTCCTTACAACTATTTTTATTTTTATATTTAAAATCTGTAACCGTTCTGGTCAATGATGGTTTCTTGTTTGAAAGTCAGAGTTACCAGAGGTTCCCACAGTGCACCGAGTACGGTGTCAAAAATCCAAAGTCTTCTGGCAGGGACCGTTCTTCCTACCTCCCCTGGAAAATATATCTCACTCTTTCAGCACTTTCTAAATCCACCGATGCTGCAGACTGCACTTTTGAGCAATTTTCCCTTCCGATAAAAGTGGTGCAGTTTAGTTATAACAAGCCCCGTGTCCCACTGCACTTTCAGTGTAGCCCCTTGTCTTCACATGTCACGAGCCTTATGATCAGGGCTGTTTTTGAGTGGTCAGTTTTTGTGAAGCTGTAGGGAATCTTTTGCTGGTTTTCTAGCTTGCCTTCGATTACAGCAGTGATTTGCACAAAAGGAGTAACTTTGTTCCCAGTGTGCATCCCTGTAAGAAGCATGATTCACAGAATCAGCCTCATAGTGTTACGAGGTTAACTCTGATTCTCACTCCCGTCTAATGAGGCGTCACACCAGGATCAGGGTCTTGCAAATATACTTCTTCAGAAAAATGAATACCTGGGAGTGAGTTGCAGGCTGGAATCTAATCGAGGGGTTCGGGGGGTTTATATATAGAATAACAGATACCCGGGAGTGTTACAGGCTGGAATCTAATCGAGGGGTTCGGAGGGTTTATATATCGAATAACAGATACCCGGGAGTGAGTTACAGACTGGAATCTCATCGAGGGGTTCGGGGGGGTTTATATATCGAATAACAGATACCCGGGAGTGAGTTACAGGCTGGAATCTAATCAAGGGGTTCGGGGGGTTTATATATAGAATAACAGATACCCGGGATTGAGTTACAGGCTGTAATCTAATCGAGGGGTTTGGGGGGTTTATATATCGAATAACAGATACCCGGGAGTGAGTTACAGGCTGGAGTCTAATCGAGGGGTTCGGGGGGTTTATATATAGAATAACAGATACCCGGGATTGAGTTACAGGCTGTAATCTAATCGAGGGGTTTGGGGGGTTTATATATCGAATAACAGATACCCGGGAGTGAGTTACAGGCTGGAATCTAATCGAGGGGTTCGGGGTGTTTATATATAGAATAACAGATACCCGTGAGTGAGTTACAGGCTGGAATCTAATCGAGGGGTTCGGGGGGGTTTATGTATAGAATAACAGATACCCGGGAGTGAGTTACAGACTGGAATCTAATCGAGGGGTTTGGAGGGGTTTATATATAGAATAACAGATACCCGGGAGTGAGTTACAGACTGGAATCTAATCGAGGGGTTCAGGGGGTTTATATATAGAATAACAGATACCCGGGAGTGAGTTACAGGCTGGAATCTAATCGAGGGGTTCGGGGTGTTTATATATAGAATAACAGATACCCGTGAGTGAGTTACAGGCTGGAATCTAATCGAGGGGTTCGGGGGGGTTTATGTATAGAATAACAGATACCCGGGAGTGAGTTACAGACTGGAATCCAATCGAGGGGTTTGGAGGGGTTTATATATAGAATAACAGATACCCGGGAGTGAGTTACAGACTGGAATCTAATCGAGGGGTTCGGGGGGTTTATATATAGAATAACAGATACCCGGGAGTGAGTTACAGGCTGGAATCTAATCGAGGGGTTTGGGGGGTTTATATATAGAATAACAGATACCCGGGAGTGAGTTACAGACTGGAATCTAATCGAGGGGTTCGGGGGGTTTATATGTTGATATAAACAGATTTCCCAGGGATGGGGGCTGGAATTACCAAGGGGTGAGAACCATCTGTTCCTGGGTCAGAGTTCAGCTCCTCTGATCGCCTGTTACTGTGGTGAGAAATATTAGCTGCTGGTGTTCATGACGATTGAGGTTTGATGCTCCCGGTGATGATCAGATTAAAGCAGCTCCCTACTCACCCCTTTCCCCCAGTCTGGGTAAGGCTGGTGATGCTGGATACAAATCTTGCAGCACAGAAGGAGGCCATTCGGCCCATCGTGCCTGTGCCAGCTCTTTGAAAGAGCTGTCCAATTAGTCCCACTCCCTGTTCTTTCCCCCATAACCCTGTAAATTTCTCCCCTTCATGTATTTATCCAATTCCCCTTTTGAAAGTTATTATTTCACCAGTTTCCACTGCCCTTTCAGGCAGTGCATTCCAGATCAAAGCAACATTTTTTTCCCTCATGTCACCTCTGGTTCTTTTGCCAATCACCTTAAATCTGTGCCCTCTAATTATCGACCCTCCTGCCACTGGAAACAGTTTCTCCTTATTTACTCTATCAAAACCATTCATGATTTTGAACACCTCTATCAAATCTCCCCTTAACCTTCTCTGCTCTAAGGAGAACAATCCCAGCTGTTCCAATCTCTCCACACAACTGAAGTCCCTCATCCCTGGCACCATTCAAGTAAATAACTTGAATATAACTCGAACCTTGCAACAGATTTCTTGCATCCGTGCAAAATGAACTCCAGCAACAGGATGCGAAAGCAAGAGAGCGGAAGGACAGTTTAATAAATGGCTGTAATTTTATAACCAGTCCTTCCAGCTCCACTGGGTAACATTGGCTCCGTCACCCAGGGCCAATATTGATGACAGCACTGCGAGTTTACTTGAGTAACTGTGTGCAGTTGGGGTTAAAGTTCTTGCCGTACTGCTTGGGAGGGTCTTATAACTGCCAGCGCATCAAGGCTGGAGTCTTGGTCCAGTCGGTGAGAGAGAATTCATTCCCAAATCCACACAATGTTCTGTTTATTAAAGGCAAAATGCACCAAGCAATTTCACTCCCGGGACCAAAAAAGCCAGCATTAGTCTCTTTAATTGTCAAAAATCTTATTCAGTGTTATATAGCGTGGGTCAGGCTCCATTTAGAAAAAATTGAGAGCAGCTCACAGAATAAATTCTAGTGTTAGGTGAAGTAATGCTCAGGGAGACAGAGAATCCTCTCGTCTCACATCAGTTCCTCCACATCCTTCCTCTGCTTATTGTGCAGGTCATGGCAAAAGGAAAATTAATCCAGCTGAGATCTTCGAGAGAAAGATAGCGGGAAAGAGAGAGAGAGAGAGAGAAAGAAAGTGAGAGAGAAAGAGAGAAAGTGAGAGGGAGAGAGAGGGAAAAATAAAGAGAGAGTGAGAAAGCAAAAGGGAGAAACAGAAAGAGAGGGAAATAGAGAGTGAAATGAGAAAGAAAAAGAGAAAAAGCGAGAAAGTAAGAGAAAAACAGAGAGAGGGAGAAAAAGGAAGAGAAAAGAGGGGGAAAAACAGAGAGAGAGAAATAGTGAAAAAGAAAGAAAAAATGGATAAAAACAGAGAAAGAGAAAAAGACAAAAAAGAGAACAAAAAGAGAAAAAAAGAGAGAGGGAAAATAGAGAGAGAAAAAGAAAGAAAGAGAGAGAAACAAAAGAGCCTCAGCGAATCCGGCAGGTTTGTTTTGGTGTTGCCACGGGCAAGATCCACAGGTTAGGTGCCGACGGTATGAGCCGGGCTCTCACTGGTTAACGCGTTGCCCGATCTGTCCTCGGCTCCCATGGGTCATGGGGCGAAGGTCCAGAAAATTAATCCAATCTCAGCCCTCACAACCCTGACCTGCTGCATTCAGAGAGGCAGAGAGTGAACAGCAGAACCTCGTAGCCTGGACCTGGAGAAGGAGCGTGAACGAGAAAATACCGGAATTGTTTTTGTCAGTCGGGAGTCTTAACACGTGTGGAAATCAATCAATGTCTTTAAGAGTCTCTAAACCAAGTAACTGAGAATCCCAATTATCTCTGTAACCTCCTCCAGCTCTACAACCCTCCGAGATCTCTGTGTTTCACCATTTCTGGCCTCTTGTGTATCCTCCACTCATTTCGCCCCACCATTGGTGGCCGTACATTCAGCAATTGAGTCCATCGCCCTTCCTGGCCGCTGTCTGAGGCTGAACTAGACCGTTCGCAACCTTGGCGTCCTACCCGAGATGAACTTCCCACCACATATCTGCTCCATCACCGATGCCGCCTACTTCCACCTTACAACATCACCCGTCTCCGCCCCTGCCTCAGCTCATCTGCTACTGAAAGCCTCATCCATGCCCTTGTTACAGTCTAGACTCGACTATTCCAATGCTCTCCTGGCCGGCCTCTCATCTTCCATCCTCCATAACCTTGAGCTCATCCAAAGCTCTGCTGCCCCGTATCCTAACTCGCATCAAGTCCCGTTCACCCATCACCCCTGTGCTCGCTGACCTTCATTGGCTCCCAGTCCAGCAATGCCTTGTTTTCAAATCCCTCAATGACCTCGCCCCCTCCCTATCTCTGTAACCTCCTCCAGCCCTACAACCCTCCGAGATCTCTCCGTTCCTCCAATTCTGGCCTCTTGCACATCCCCGATTTTAATCGCTCCACCATTGGCGGCTGTGCCTTTAGCTGCCTGGGCCCTGAGCTCTGGAATTCCCTCCCTAAACCTCTCTGCCTCTCTCTCCTCCTTTAAGACGCTCCTTAAAACCCACCTCATTGACCAAGCTTCCTGTCCTAACGTCTCCTTCTTTGGCTTGTTGTCAGTTTTTTGTCTTAAGACCCTCAGTGCAGGAGGAGATAAACTGTAACTTACCCCAATCAGACCTGCGAGAACCTCGATGGCACCAGTGCCCACTGTCGTATACTGAATGTACGGTTTAGCGATCCCAGAGTTTTCAAATATAGTGTTTGTATAGAACCAGATCTGAAAGGCAAACAGATCTCTCTGTAACTGGAGCTGTTTGTAAAATAGATTTTTGGAAGAAACTCTCAGCACTGGTATCTCTGAGGGAACCATCGCAGCGTCCCAGTCTAGGATATTGTCAACGGCACACTGTGAAGTTGCTGATTGATGGTTAGTGTCAGCCGTGACCCAGTGGGCAGCACTCACACCTCTGAGTCAGAAGGTCATGGGCTCAAGTCCCACTCCAGGAACTTAAGCCCCATAATCCAGGCTGACGCTCCCAGTGCAGTACTGAGTGAGTGCTGCACTAAGTAAGAAATAGGAGTAGGAGTAGGCCATATGGCCCCTCGAGCCTACTCTGCCATTCAATCAGATCATGGCTGACCCTCAACTCCACTTTCCCACCCGATCCCGAGAGTCCAAAAATCTATCGATCTTAGTCTTGAATATACTCAACGACTGAGCATCCACAGCCCTCTGGGGTAGAGAATTCCAAAGATTTAACAACCCTCTGAGTGAAGAAATTCCTCCTCATCTCAGTCTTAAATGGCCACACATTATAATCCATCTACCACCTTCTTGCCCACTCACTTAACCTGTCCATATCGCTTTGCAGACTCTGTGTCCTCCTCACAGCTTACTTTCCCACCTAGCTTTGTATCATCAGCAAACTTGGATACATTACACTCGGTCCCTTCATCTAAGTCATTAATATAGATTGTAAATAGCTGAGGCCCAAGCACTGATCCTTGCGGCACCCCACTAGTCACAGCCTGCCAACCTGAGAATGACCCGTTTATCCCTACTATCTGTTTTCTGTCCGTTAACCAACCCTCTATCCATGCTAATATATTACCCCCAATCCCATGAGCCCTTACCTTGTGTACCAACCTTTTATGCGGCACCTTATCGAATGTCTTTTGGAAATCCAAATATACTACATCCACTGGTTCCCCTTCATCCACCCTGCTAGTTACATCCTCAAAAAACTCTAATAGATTTGTTAAACATAATTTTCCTTTCATAAAACCGTGTTGAAACCGTAGGGTGCCGTCCTTCGGATGAGACATTAAACCGAGGCTCCGTCTGCCCTCTCAGGTGGACGTAAAAGATCCCATGACACTATTGGAAGAAGAGCAGGGGAGTTCTCCCCGGTGTCCTGGCAAATATTTATTCCTCAACCAACATCACTAAAACAGATTACCCGGTCATTATCAGATTGCTGTTTGTGGGATCTTGCTGTGCGCAAATTGGCTGCTGCGTCTGCTACGTCACAACAGTGACCACACTTCAAAAGTACGTCATTGGCTGTAAAGCGCTTTGGGATATTGTGAGGGATGCTGTATAAATGGAAGGTCCTTCTTTCAGCCTCTCCCTCTCATCAGCAAAACCCGCTCCTCTCTCCTTCCTTCCCCACGTACCGCGTCGATCCCGGACAGTTGCATCCCCATGTTGATCACGATGATGGAGATGAGCTGCCACCGGACCGAGTGATCGGCGATCAGCTGACACACCGAGATGGTTTCCAAGGAGGCCAAGGACCGCTGCTCCTCCTGCATCTCCTCGATCTCCGCCTGCACGTTGCTGATGTACTTATTCCGATACCACGTCAGGGCTGGAGGGAGAATGGGGGGGAATTAAAACACTGAGAAACCATGTGATCCTTCAACACGTCAGCTGACTTTGTTCCCTGGGCAGTACGTGGCCCAGTCTTTGAGCCTTCTGCGGCCAGTTAGATTTTCTCAGCATCTGAAGCACAAACTGTTCGTCTCCCCACAGTTTAATGGGCGACATTAGTGCCTGCAATAAGCCCCGCCTCCACTCCATCCATAACCCCAATAAGCCCCGCCTCCACTCCATCCATAACCCCAATAAGCCCCGCCTCCACTCCATCCATAACCCCAATAAGCCCCGCCTCCACTCCATCCATAACCCCAATAAGCCCCGCCTCCACTCCATCCATAACCCCAATAAGCCCCGCCTCCACTCCATCCATAACCCCAATAAGCCCCGCCTCCACTCCATCCATAACCCCAATAAGCCCCGCCTCCACTCCATCCATAACCCCAATAAGCCCCGCCTCCACTCCATCCATAACCCCAATAAGCCCCGCCTCCACTCCATCCATAACCCCAATAAGCCCCGCCTCCACTCCATCCATAACCCCAATAAGCCCAGTCTCCACTTCACCTATGACCCTCAGCAGACTTGCTGCTCCATAGGCCTTAAGGCCTCCATTCTCAGGCTGCTTAGCGGTGGGGCCTTGACTGGGCCGAGAGTTGGAACTCTTTGTTTCTCCTTCTCTCGTTCGCCAGCCAAAGGCCGCAAGGAAATGCTGCCAAATCATCGACTGTTCCAGCACCGAGACCGGGGAGAGAGAAACAGGCCACTCAGCGGACTGCGAAATCGAGCGTCTGCTCCAACCCGCCCCGTCCTCGCCGGACGGCCTAGGTTAAAACCGGGGCGCCAGTCTTGTCTCCTTCATGGTACAAACGGTGAAAGACCCTCGCCCACTATTTGCCTGCGATTGTTCACCAACACACGGGGACGGAGAGAGTACTAACCCCACTACACACTACAAACACCCCACAGACAGAGCAGCTTCCACCATCACCGCGACTGTAAAGCACTCCGCCTCCGAGTGACGCCCCCCACAGTCGCATAGCCAGAAATCAATTAATCAATAAAGTTAAATATCCTAAATTTATTTCTGCATTTCTCTCCAAGAGTGTGACAGCCGAGTGGTTCTGTCACACTGAGAGCAGAGAGGAGTCGAGCTTTGTAACGTGTGCATGCAGCTACTTTTTAATGATGTTTTACCCCCTTTTCAGTGTACACACATCGCTCCACCTCCTGCTGCTCCTTCGCTCCCTCCTTCTCCTTCCCTCCTTCCTCCTCCTTCGCCTCTCTCCCTCCTTCCCCCACCCTCCTCTTTCCCCCACCCCCTTCCTCCCTCCCCCCCCCCCCCCAGGGTTCACACCTTGCACTGAGGCTGCGATGTCCTCTTTCTGAATCAGCAGGTAACGAGGGCTCTCTGGAAACCAGGGCAGAAACAGCAGCTCGACCAGGGCTGGAACCACAATCAGAGACAGGAAGAGAGGCCACTCCTCCTCCTGCAATCAGGCACAGGCACACAGGTAAGATGGGAGAGAGGGAGATAGAGAGAAGCTAAAGAGAGATAGAGAGAAAGAGAGAGAGAAAGAAAAAGTGAGAGAGAACGAGAGAGAGAGAAAGAAAAAGTGAGAGAGAACGAGAGAGAGAGAAAGAAAAAGTGAGATAGATATCAATAAAGAAAAAGGGAGAGAGAAAGAGAAAAAAGAGAACAAGAAAGAGAGAAAGAAAGAAAGAGAGAGAAGAAAATAATCGAATTAAAAGAACGAGCTGTTGTGTTGAATATTTGTCGCTGAATCCTGTGTGGATTTACAAACGGCGCTGGATACACAACTCCCAGACTTTCTGATCACGTTCCCAGATTATGGGCAGCCAACAGCTCATCTGTTCAACAACCATCGACCTGTTATATCCCAGCGCAAACAATCAGACACACACCAGGTGCTGGTGCTTGGACCCTGGACAATAGGCCCTGTGCACCAACTGCCTGCGCTAACATTGCGAGAACTCCCTCTTGTAGTGTGTCAGCTGTGACTCGATGGTAGCACTCCAGTCCTCCGAGTCAGTAAGGCTGTGGGTTCGAGTCCCATTCCAGGGACTTGAACACAAAATCCAGGCCGACGCTCCCAGTACAGTGCTGAGGGAGCGCTGCACTGTCGCAGGTGCCGTCTTTCAGATGAGATGTTAAACTGAGGCCTTGCCTGCCCTCTCAGGTGGATGTAAAAGATCCCACGGCCATTATTTTGAAGAACAGCAGGGGAGTTCTCCCCAGTGTCCTGGCCAATGTTTATCCCTTAAACCAACGTCAATAAAAACAGATGATCTGGTCATTATCACATTGCTGTTTGTGGGATCTTGCTGTCCGCAAATTGGCTGCCTCGTTTCCTACATTACAACAGTGACTACACTTCAAAAAAAGCACTTCATTGGCTGTGAAGCATTTTGGGACATCCTGAGGTTGTGACAGGCGCTATATAAATGCAAGTCTTTCTTTTTCTTTTTGAAGGCAGATTTGTGGGCCCAGAATCTCAGGCCTATGTTCCCCTGTACATGCAGGGAGCTGGCTCTACACGTTTACTCTCTGTGGGGCTCTGTGTAAAAGTGAAGCTCAGTTTGCTAACGGGGACCAGCTCCCCAGTCTGAGTGGCACTGAGTGGGAGGTGCAGTGCCCAATGAAATGGTCAAACCGGTTTAAAGGGATCTCCCGAGCTCCGGACTGGCTGCAGCATGGTCTTTATTATCTGGTTCTTGGTACCAAGATGTTGCATAGACCCTAGGGAGAAACACAGAAGTTCACCTCAGAGTCAGGCCTGCTTACCTTCCCCATCAGCTCACGGAGACCCAGCACCTGGGCTGCAAACACTCCCAGACAGATGAAGATACTGGGGATTAGGCTGAGGAAGCCTCGCAGATTCTTCGGGGCAATTTCCCCCAAGTACATTGGGACGACACTGAGTGAAATACCTAGAGGTCGAGACAGTGGGTTAAAGTACTGACAGGAGCTGCGTCCAGAGGTGAAGTCAGAATCTTTCTGGTACTGCCTCCCTCCTCCCTCTCTGAAAACGTGTCTGTTGGCTTGTTTGCATTCTCTCTTTCTCTCTCTCTCCATCTCTGTCCTTCTCCCTCTCTATCTCTCTCTCCATCTCTGTCCTTCTCCCTCTCTATCTCTCTCTCCATGTGTGCCCCTCTCTGTCTATGTCTCTCTCTCTATCTTTCTGTGCCCCTCCCTGTCTGTCCTTCTCTCTCTCTCTCTCTATTCCTCTATGTCTCTCTCTCTCTCTCACTGTGTCCTCCTATGTCTCTGTCTGTCTGTCTCTCTATCACTTTGTGCCCCTCCCTGTCTTTTTCTCTCTCTCTTTCTCTCTGTATTTGTCCCTGTCTGTGTACTTCTCTCTCTGTGCCCCCTCTGTTTCTCTCTCTATCACTCTCTCTGTGCCCCTGTGTGTGTGTGTGTCTCTCTCTCTCTCTCTCTGTGCCCCCTCTCTATCACTCTCTCTATCACTCTCTCTATCACTCTCTCTATCACTCTCTCTGTGCCCGTGTGTGTGTGTCTCTCTCTCCCTCTCTATCACTCTCTCTCTCTGTGCCCGTGTGTGTGTCTCTCTCTATCACTCTCTCTATGCCCGTGTGTGTGTGTGTCTCTCTCTGTGCCCCCTCTGTCTTCCTCTCTATCACTCTCTCTCTCTATCGCTCTCTCTGTGCCCGTGTGTGTGTCTCTCTCTCTATCACTCTCTCTATGCCCCTGTGTGTGTGTATGTCTCTCTCTCTCTGTGCCTCCTCTGTCTCCCTCTCTATCACTCTCTCTCTCTATCACTCTCTCTGTGCCCCTGTGTGTGTGTCTCTCTCTCTCTCTCTCTCTCCCTCTCCCTCTCTATCACTCTCTCTGTGCCCCTGTGTGTGTGTCTCTCTCTCTCTCTCTCTGTGCCTGTGTGTGTCTCACTCTCTCTGTGCCCCTGTGTGTGTGTCTCTCTCTCTCTCTCTCTCTGTGCCCCCTCTGTCTCCCTCTCTATCACTCTCTCTGTGCCTGTGTGTGTCCCTCTCTCTCTCTATCACTCTCTCTGTGCCCCTGTGTGTGTGTGTGTCTCTCTCTCTCTCTCCCTCTCCCTCTCTCTCTCTCTCTCTGTGCCTGTGTGTGTGTGTGTCTCTCTCTCTCTCTCCCTCTCCCTCTCTCTCTCTCTCTCTGCCCCTGTGTGTGTGTCTCTCTCTCTGTGCCTGTGTGTGTGTGTGTGTCTCTCTCTCTCTCTGTGCCTGTGTGTGTGTGTGTGTCTCTCTCTCTCTATCACTCTCTCTGTGCCCCTGTGTGTGTGTGTGTCTCTCTCTCTCTCTCTGTGCCTGTGTGTGTCTCTCTCTCTCTCTGTGCCCCCTCTGTCTCCCTCTCTATCACTCTCTCTGTGCCTGTGTGTGTGTCCCTCTCTCTATCACTCTCTCTGTGCCCCTGTGTGTGTCTCACTCTCTCTGTGCCCCTGTGTGTGTCTCTCTCTCTCTCTCTCTCTGTGCCCCCTCTGTCTTCCTCTCTATCACTCTCTCCTCTCACGAACGGCTATCCCGGGAGAGGTCAGTGATGACAGACAGTGAGCTGCTGTTGCCCCCCCGTGTACCTGAGTGAATCCCAGTCAGGAAGCGTCCGGAGATCACCATTTCAGGGGAGTGCAGCACTTTGCTGAATCCCATCAGGAGCCCAGCAATGAACATCAGGAGTGTGCTGTACACCAGGGTCCCCTTCCTGTCGATCGGTAAGAGAGACGGTCAGTGAGATACAGGGCCATCGACAGCGTAAAACTCTCCGACTTCAAGATACACCCCTCGGGCGATGCGCAGGAGGGCGTGTGTCCTCCCTGCTCTTTTAGTAAATACTCCACATTTTTATTTAATTTTACCCCTTTTTTGTGATGAGGCTGATGATTTATACAGAGAAATGACTCCAGGAGTCTGGGAGTCCCTCTCCCCAAATACCTCACACAGGGGGCCGTTATAACCGAGCAACATAGGAACAGAAGGAGGCCATTCAGCCCCTTGAGCTTATTCCACCATTCAATTAGTACCTTAACTCCATTTACCCGCCTTGGTTCCATTTCCCTTAATCCCCTCACCCAACAAAAATCTACCAATCTCAGTTTTGAAATTTTCAATTGACCCCCGGCCTCAACAGCTTTTTGGGGGAGAGAGTTCCAGATTCCCACTCCCCTTTGTGTGAAGAAGTGCTTCCCGACATCACCCCTGAACGGCCTGGCTCTAATTTTAAGGTTCTGCCCCCTTGTTCTGGACTCCCCCCACCAGAGGAAATAGTTTCTCTCTATCGACCCTATCAAATCCTTTAATCATCTTAAACACCTCGATTAGATCACCTTAAACTCCTAAAGTCTAACTGTCACTGCAAAGTCACTCTTAGGGAGGACTGGGAGATGTGGAAAGGTGCTGAATAAATCTCCCCCCCGAGACAGTGGCCAGTTTCTAGGTTGTTTGTGGGGGTGGGCAGGGGGGTGGGGGAGGGAGGGGGGGGAGGGGGGAGGGAGGGGGAGGAGGGCCATTCTCGAGTGGGGAAACTCACCCCTCTAATGTGAGGGTCTCCGTTCACAATCCCAGCCTGTCACAACCGTCGCCACTTACCGACCGAACTGTGCCACAAGCAGCCCGACAAGCAACGAGCCAAACATCCCGCCCACGGCAAACACCGAGACTGTGGTGGAATAGAGCAGCACCAAGTGATGGGCCGACACCGACCGGTTGTATCGTTCCAGCATGGTGACGTTGTAGAAATCTTTAATATACTGGGGATAAACAAGCAAACGGTCTCAGGCATCGGGAGATTCTCAAGGTGATGGACAAAAGCTCACTGCTTCTTTTATCTGCCCGTTCTGAGCCTTGTTGCCCCTCCCCCCTGCCCCTCGCCCCCCCCCCCCCCGCCCCTCGTCCCTCGTCCCCCTGAACCCGTACCCTATCACCCCTGCCCCTCACCCCCTCCCCTGCCCCTTGCCCCACTCCCCCTGGTACCCTATCGCCCCTGCCCCTCGTCCATGCTGCTCCCCCGCCCCTCGTCCATACCCCTCACTCCCCCTCCCCCTGTTGTGTCTCTCTCCCCCCAATCCTGCAGCCTTAGAAACATGGGAACAAGAAGGAAGCCATTCAGCCCCTCAAGCCTGTTCCACCATTCAATGGATGATCTGTATTTTAGCTCCACCTACCCACCTTGGTTCCTTATCCCTGATACCCTTACCCAACAAAAATGCGACCTTCCCGCTAGCGTTCAGCCGTTTCTCGAGCAGGCCAGTGTGCTGATATCACCCACTCTTTCCAGGAACACTGCGTACAGTTCCTTGGTGCCACCTGCCTTCCTATCTCATCCCCAACAGGCCATTCCTCACGTGAGCCTCCACAATGAGTATTTGCCAGCTACTCGACTCTGGAGGGCATCACAGGCCAATCTTACCCTTTCCAGGGGTCACTGGTTGGCAATCAGCAGGAGGAGGAAGTAGGAAAAGGAAGATAATGAAGGTGAGCGTAGAGAACACTTAACGGATAAATTCACTGAGCCCATGGTCCCAGTGGGAGCTGCACCAACAGGTAATATATTGTAGCCCTGTGGCTCAGTGGGTATCACTCTTGTCTCTGAGACAGAAGGCTGTGTTTTCAAGCCCCACTCCAGCGACTTCAACACAAAATCCAGGCTGACGCTCCCCAGTGCGGTACTGAGGGAGTGCTGCACTGTCAGAGGTGCCGCCTTTCAGGTGAGGATGTTAAACTGAGGCCCTCTCTGCCCTCTCAGGTGGATGTAAAAGATCCCACGGCCACTATTTCAAAGAAGAGCAGGGGGGAGTTCTCCCTGGTGTCCTGGTCAATATTTATCCCTCAACCAACATCATTAAAATAAAAACAGATGAGCTGGTCATTATCACCTTGCTGTTAGTGGGATCTTGCTGTGCACAAATTGGCCACGTTTTGCACAATGTAACAGTGACTACACTTCTACATCATTGGCTGTAAAGCACTTTGGGGCGTTGTGAGAGGTGCTATATAAATGCAAGTCTTTCTTTCTTTGACCTGCGCCCCCTTTGACTGTGACTTCCTGTTGAGACAATTGAGTCTCATGTTTGCAACAGGGAAGCAGCAGGGACCCTGATTGGCTTGTCCCTTCGCTATCCTGGGACACCTGGGTGACACCGGCTAACTCAGTACAAGGTGTGCTGCAGGTACACGATGTGCTGGTGGACCTCAGGGATGAAGCCTCTGGGCCTTCTTGGCTTTGACGGAAGATTCTGCAAAGTTTCTCAGTGCCCCAAATCAGGCAAAACTCCAGAATCTATTGTTCCTTCATCGTCGCTGGGTCAAAATCCTGGAACTCCCTCCCTGACAGCACTGTGGGAGAACCTTCACCACACGGACTGCAGCGGTTCAAGAAGGCGGCTCATCACCACCTTCTCAAGGGGCAGCTAGCGACGGGCAATAAATGCCGGCCTCGCCAACGATGCCCAGATCCCCAGAATTAATTTTTAAAAACCACCTCTATTACACACCTTTGACCAGCTGCCTTCATTGGCCTGACAGTCGCAAGATTTCAGTGAGTCAGGAACCCACATTCCCCACGCACCATCTGCCCTCTGCCATTTACGGGCACCCACCCAACCCTCAGTCCGGCCCCTAACCAGAAACTCACCCAGCACACCGTGTACTTATACCTACAGCACACACCTTATACCTAGAGAGAGGAAACAGGGAACTACAGGCCAGTTAGCCTGACGTCAGTTATCGGGAAAATGCTGGAATCCATTATTAAGGAAGTGGTAACAGGGCACTTAGAAAATCATAATATGATTAGGCAGAGTCAACATGGTTTTATGAAAGGGAAATCATGTTTGACAAATCTATTAGAGATTTTTGAGGATGTAACTAGCAGGGTGGATGAAGGGGAACCAGTGGATGTCGTATATTTGGATTTTCAAAAGGCATTCGATAAGGTGCCTCACATAAGGTTGTTACACAAGATAAGGGCTCATGGGATTGGGGGTAATATATTAGCATGGATAGAGGATTGGTTAATGGACAGAAAACAGAGAGTAAGGATAAACGGGTCATTCTCAGGTTGTCAGGCTGTAACTAGTGGGGTGCCGCAAGGATCAGTGCTTGGGCCTCAGCTATTTACAATCTATATTAATGACTTAGATGAAGGGACCGAGTGTAATTATCCAAGTTTGCTGATGATACAAAGCTAGGTGGGAAAGTAAGCTGTGAGGAGGACACAGAGTCTGCAAAGGGATATAGACAGGATAAGCGAGTGGGCAAGAAGGTGGCAGATGGAGTGTAATGTGGGGAAATGTGAGGTTATTCACTTTAGTAAGAAGAACAGAAAAAAAGAATATTTTTTAAATGGTGAGAAACTATTAAATATTGGTGTTCAGAGAGACTTGGATGTCCTGGTATAAGAAACACAGAAAGTTAGCATGCAGGTACAGCAGGCAATTAGGAAAGCAAATGGCATGTTGGCCTTTATTGCAAGGGGGTTGGAGTACAAGAGTAAGGAAGTCTTACTACAATTGTACAGGGCTTTGGTGAGACCTCACCTGGAGTACTGTGTACAGTTTTGGTCTCCTTATCTAAGGAAGGATATACTTGCCTTTGAGGCGGTGCAACAAAGATTCACTAGATTAATTCCTGGGATGAGAGGGTTGTCCTATGGGGAGAGATTGAGTAGAATGGGCCTATACTCTCTGGAGTTTGGAAGAATGAGAGGTGATCTCATTGAAACATATAAGATTCTGAGGGGGCTTGACAGGGTAGATGCTGAGAGGTTGTTTCCCCCGGCTGGAGAGTGTAGAACTAGGGGGCATAGTCTCAGGATAAGGGGTCGACCATTTAAGACTGAGATGAGGAGGAATTTCTTCACTCAGAGGGTTGTGAATCTTTGGAATTCTCTACCCCAGAGGGCTGTGGATGCTCAGTCGTTGAGCATATTCAAGGCCGAGATGGATAGATTTTTGGACTGTAGGGGAATCAAGGGATCTGGGGATCGGGCGGGAAAGTGGAGCTGAGGTCAAAGATCAGCCATGATCTGATTGAATGGGGAGCAGGCTCGAGGGGCAGGATGGCCTACTCCTGCTCCTATTTCTTATGTTCTTATAGTCTCTGAAAACATTAACCAGTTTACCACTTGTACCCTCCAGCCCACCTTGTACCCTCCAGCCCACCTTGTACCTGGTCTGGGACAGGACACTGTGATCAGGCCTACGATGTTATCTTACCTCTGCCGGTGAGTTCACCACAGCCAGATTGTAACCGTAAGGCATGGAGGAGCCGAAGGAGGTGAGGGCAGCAACTGCTAGAAGGGGCCATGTCAGGTGCTGCGCGAGAAGGGAGAAAACATGGGAACAAGGTTAACACAAAACACTGCCAAATGCTGAAAATCTGACATTAATACAGAAAGTCCTGGAAACACCACAGCAGGCCGGCCAGCGTCTGAGAAAAGAAAAGGGAGGTTTAAGTTTCGAGAGCAGACCCTTCAATCCAGACAGTCCCTGTCTACGGTTCCGAGGAACAGCAGTGAAACATTAACCCGTCTTTTCTCTTTTCAGTTCCTGTCAGACTCACTGTGTATTTCCAGAATTTTCTGGAAAATCTGAAATATAGGCGTTAAGCCGAGGAGGATGTAAAAGATCCCACGGCCACTATTTCGAAGAAGAGCAGGGGGAGTTCTCCCCGGTGTCCTGGGCCAATATTTATCCCTCAATCAACATCGCTAAAAAAAAACCCAGATTATCTGGTCATTTATCTCACTGCTGCTTGTGGGATCTTGCTGTGCACAAACTGCCTTCCGCGTTTCCCTACATTACAATGGTGACTACACTTCAAAAAGTAGATCATTGGCTGTAAAGTGCTTTGGGACGTCCTGAGGTCACGATGTCCCGTAAGGTCGAATAACCCGCCAATACCAGGAGAATGGGCAGTGGGGCAAGATGCTGGATGGCAGCCCATTGCCCATGGAGCCTGCGCCCTGGCAGAGGAGTCAGCACTTTCAGGATCAGGGGGTGGGGGGTGGTGGGAGGGAAGAGAAAACGGACAGCAGTTCACTGATGTAAAACCAACACTCTGTGAGATTGCAGGTTAGAGCCCAGAGGGGTCTGCACAAGAGATGGGGGAAGAGCTCATGGTAGCTGGAAGCCTTTGTACAGAGAAGGCAGCCTTCCCTGACACTCAGCGGGCCCGTACACTCTCAGCACAGAACTAAAGTACAACGTATTCACCCTGTATTGTGTAGTTTATGATACTGTCCCAACCCCTGGACCGTGCAACAGCAAAGTCCGTAACTCCCTTTTACTTATCCATTATTCTATACTGAATGTATCCCTCAACAGCTATTACCAAACACACACAGGCTACATCATTTTTACTGCCCCCATACCATGTGGTTTGGGTGAAGTAAATTTCCAAGCAGGAGGAAGGGGGAGATAGAGTGGAGAGGAAAAATAAACAGTGGAGGAGGAGAGGGAGGGAGAGAGAAATAAACATAGGCAGTGAGAGAGGGGGAGAGAGAAAAGCACACAGAGGGAGAGAAATAGGGAGGGAGACAGAGAGAGACACACACACAGACAGACAGACAGACAGACAGAAAGAGAGAACTGGAGAGGGAGACAGAGAGACAGAGAGAGAAATAGGGAGTGAAACAGAGAGCGAGAGACAGAAAGAGAGAGAGAGAGAAAGAGAGAAAGAGAGAGAAAGAGGGAGTGAGACACTGGGAGAAGGCGAGACACACATTGAGAGAGAGAAATAGGGAGGCAGCTAGTGACAGAAGGAGAGAGAGAGACACAGAAAGAGAGAAATAGGGAGTGAGAGAGAGAGAGAGAGAAATAGGGAGTGAGAGAGAGAGAGAGAGAGAGAGAGAAATAGGGAGTGAGACAGAGAGAGAGAGAGAAATAGGGAGTGAGACAGAGAGAGAGAGAGAGAGAGAGAGAGAGAAATAGGGAGTGAGACAGGGAGAGAGAGAGAGAGAGAGAAATAGGGAGTGAGACAGGGAGGGAGAGAGAGAGAGAAATAGGGACAGAAAGAGAGAAATAAGGAGTGAAACAGGGAGAGAGAAATAGGGAGTGAGACAGAGAGAGAGAGAGAGAGTGAGACAGAGAGAGAGAGAGAAATAGGGAGTGAGACAGGGAGAGAGAGAGAGAGACAGACAGAACGAGAGAGAAAAAGGGAGTGAAACAGTGAGAGAAAGAGAGAGAGAGACAGAAAGAGAGAACTAGGGAGGGAGACAGAGAAAGAGGGACACACATACAGAAAGAGAGAGAAATAGGGAGTGAGAGAGAGAGAGGAAGAGAGTGAGAGAAAGAGTAACACACAGAAAAATGGAGGGGGGGAAGAGAGAGAGAGAGAGAGAGAGAGAGAAATAAAGAGACAGAGTGAGAGACAGACGCAGTAAGAGTGAGAAATGGGGAGAGACCGTGAGTGATGGAGAAAACGAAAGAAAAAAAGACACAAGTGAAAAAGAGAAAGAATGAAGGTGTAAAAAAGAGAGACAGATTGACAAAGAACAACAAGAAGAAACAAACAGGGGCAGAAAGAGAAAGAGAAAGTTTCAATCTCGAGCTGGAAGGTGATCAATGAGAATACAAAGTCTGTCTAGTTTTAGAGTCCTGGTGTTAGTGACACATCCACTCATTCACAAAACTCATTCCCAATCCGTACAAGACATTGAAAATCCGCCCTCCCCCCCAGCCAATCAGGAGAGCTCAAAACACTGGGGGTGAAAGGGGTAAAAACCGGACTGTACAAGGGGGCAGGGGGGGGAGTGAGGGCTGGAATTTAAATCGGGCAGAGTGTGTGCGTGTGTGTGTTTATATAAGAGCAGACCCGGCTTACGATCGTATAAGCGGACTCTCCCCATGTCCCAGAGGATGCATAGAATCATAGAATCATACAGCACAGAAGGAGGCCATTCGGCCCATCATGCCTGAGCCAGCTCTCTGAAAGAATTGGTTTTGTGACTGTGTTCAGCTTTTTGTAAATGTCCCTGTGTATTTCTGCACTGGGACAACTCCAGAAATGACCAACAGATGTGGAATCACAAGTCCTGGCACTCCTGAACACAGGACATTAAAGGACACCTTCCCAGCATGTGCAGTCTCTGAAAGCTAGTGGGCGGGTACAAAAAATAATTTAAACGGCTAATGGAACGTTGGCCTTTATCTCGAGAGAGCTGGAATACAAAGGGGAGGAAGTAATGTTACAGTTTATATAAAGTTAGACCCCATCTGAATACTACGTTCAGTTCTGGGCCCCGCCCCTCAGGAAGGATATATTGGCCTTGGAGGGGGCGCAGCGCAGATTCACCCGAATGATACCGGGGCTAAAAGGGTTAAATTATGAGGCCAGGTCGCAGAGACTGGGCTTGTATTCCCTCGAGTATCGAAGATTAAGGGGTGATCTAATTGAGATGTTTAAGATGATTAAAGGATTTGGTAGGGTAGATGGAGAGAAACTATTTCCTCTGGTTTGGGCGGAGTCCAGAACAAGGGGGCAGAACCTTAAAAAACCTTAAAAAAGGCCGTTCAAGGGTGATAACAGAAGGTATTCAGTGGCCAATACTGCCCCTTTGTGCCAGTTGCCATTAATGGTCATTTTGTTGCCCACTCCCCCCCCCCCCCCCCAAGATCCCATTTACTGGCGCCAATGGGTATCCCAATGGGAAGCCTCTGGCCGGTTGCGTACAGAAGGTTTGGATCTGCGGAGGGAAGCCATGCGCGTCAGGACCACGCGAGAGATGGTCCTTCACCATCCACTCCCACCTGCATCTGGGAGAGGTGAAATGTCCTCACTTCAACCACCCCGCAGGCTCCTCTTCTCAACGGGAGCTGTGACAACAGACAACAGACCCCTGGTGGCCTCACTCCAATACATGCAATCCGGACTCACCGTGATGGTGGGTGGGTCCTTTGAAAGCACCTCCAATCTCAACACGCTTCATCTGGTCAACAACTTGCATTTATATCGCGCCTTTAACGTCGTAAAAAGTCCCAAGGCGCCTCACTGGAGCGTAAATCACATGACACCGAGCCACATAAGGAGACATTAGGACAGGTGATCAAAAGCTTGGTCAAAGAGGTAGGTTTTAAGGAGCGTCTTAAAGGAGGAGAGAGAGGTGGAGAGGTTTAGGGAGGGAACTCTAGAGCTTAGCGCATGAAAGAATTTATTTTTAGGAGACCAGAGTAGAACAATTACATAGAATTTACAGCATAGAAACAGTCCCAACTGGTCTATCCTGGTGTTTATGTTCCACACGAGCCTCCTCCCTCCCTACTTCATCTCACCCTATCAGGACATCCTTCTATTCCTTTCTCTCTCATCCACAGGTTCAACATGTTGTTTAAAGAAGTTGTGCAGCAGGGAATTGTGTACATTTACTTTCTCCAATGAAAGGCTGAAGTTGGTCTCCCACAGCAGGGTGAGAACTACCTGATTACTGCCTGGAATCAGCTTAATTAGAATCGACTGGTGACCTCGGGGAAAAGGGAGAAAAGGAGCCTGAGACAGTGGAAAGCAAAGAGATTTGAGAACCAGAGTCATCTTCATCCACATCAATCCACAGAAATATTGTTAAATTACCCATTATTCATGTTCTCTGTAGTTTATCCGCTCCATCACCAAGAATGCCTAATTCTACCTCCGTAACATCTCCCGTCTCCGCCCCTGCCTCAGTTCATCTGCTGCTGAAATCCTCGTCCATGCCTTTGCTAGCTCCAGACTCAACTATTCCGATGCTCTCCTGACTGGCCTCCCATCTTCCACCCTCCATAAACTTGAGCTCATCCAAAACTCTGTTGCCCGTATCCTAACTCGCACCAAGTCCCGTTCACCCATCACCCCTGTGCTCGCTGACCTACAGTAGCTCCCAGTCTGGGATTGCCTCGAATTTAAAATTCTCATCCTTGTTTTCAATCCCTCCATGGCCTCTCTCCTCCCTATCTCTGTAACCTCCTCCAGCCCTCCAACCCTCCGAGACCTCCACGCTCCTCAAATTCGTCACCATCTTCAGCCAGAAGTGCCGAGTGGATGATCCATCTCGGCCTCCTCCCGATATCCCCACCATCACAGAAGCCAGTCTTCAGCCAATTCGATTCACTCCACATGATATCAAGAAATGGCTGAGTGCACTGGATACAACAAAGGCTATGAGCCCCGACAACATCCTGGCTGTAGTGCTGAAGACTTGTGTTCCAGAACTAGCTGCGCCTCTAGCCAAGCTGTTCCAGTACAACTACAACACTGGCATCTACCCGACAATGTGGAAAATTGCCCAGGTATGTCCTGTCCACAAAAAGCAGGACAAATCCAATCCGGCCAATTGCCGCCCCATCAGTCCACTCTCAATCATCAGCAAAGTGATGGGAGGTGTCGACGACAGTGCTATCAAGCGGCACTTACTCACCAATAACCTGCTCACCGATGCTCAGTTTGGGTTCTGCCAGGACCAATCAGCTCCAGACCTCATTACAGCCTTGGTCCAAACATGGACAAAAGAGCTGAATTCCAGAGGTGAGGTTAGAGTGACTGCCCTTGACATCAAGGCAGCATTTGACCAAGTGTGGCACCAAGGAGCCCTAGTAAAATTGAAGTCAATGGGAATCAGGGGAAAACTTTCCAGTGGCTGGAGTCATACCTCGCACAAAGGAAGATGGTAGTGGTTGTTGGAGGCCAATCATCTCAGCCCCAGGACATTGCTGCAGGAGTTCCTCAGGGCAGTGTCCTAGGCCCAACCATCTTCAGCTGCTTCATCAATGACCTTCCCTCCATCATAAGGTCAGAAATGGGGATGTTCGCTGATGACTGCACAGTGTTCAGTTCCATTCGCAACCCCTCAGATAATGAAGCAGTCCGAGCCCGCATGCAGCAAGACCCGGACAACATCCAGGCTTGGGTTGATAAGTGGCAAGTAACATTTGCGCCAGACAAGTGCCAGGCAATGACCATCTCCAACAAGACAGAGTCTAACCACCTCCCCTTGACATTCAATGGCATTACCATCACCGAATCCCCCACCATCAACATCCTGGGGGTCACCATTGACCAGAAACTCATAAATACTGTGGCTACAAGAGCAGGTCAGAGGCTGGGTATTCTGCGGTGTTTGACTCACCTCCTGACTCCCCAAAGCCTTTCCACCATCTACAAGGCACAAGTCAGGAGTGTGATGGAATACTCTCCACTTGCCTGGATGAGTGCAGTTCCAACAACACTCAAGAAGCTCGACACCATCCAGGACAAAGCAGCCCGCTTGATTGGCACCCCATCCACCACCCTAAACATTCACTCCCTTCACCACCGGTGCACTGTGGCTGCAGTGTGTACCATCCACAGGATGCACTGCAGCAACTCGCCAAGGCTTCTTCGACAGCACCTCCCAAACTCGCGACCTCTACCACCTAGAAGGAAAGAGCAGCAGGCACATGGGAACAACACCACCTGCACGTTCCCCTCCACCCGCCGTTCCTTCATTGTCGCTGGGTTAAAATCCTGGAACACCCTGCCTAACAGCACTGTGGGAGAACCGTCACCACACGGACTGCAGCAGTTCAAGAGAGCGGCTCACCACCACCTTCTCAAGGGCAATTAGGGATGGGCAATAAATGCCGGCCTCGCCAGCGACGCCCACATCCCATGAACGAATATTTAAAAAAATTCTGGCTCATTGCAGCCCAATTTTAATCGCTCCACCATTGGCGGCCGTGCCTTCAGCTGCCTGGGCCTTAAGCTCTGGAATTCCCTCCCTAATATAAAAAGAAAAAGGGTGTCGAAGGCAAACGTAGGTCCTTTCGAGGATGAGACCGGGAAATTAATGGTGGGAAACATGGAGATGGCAAAAATGCTGAACAAATATTTTGTTTCAGTCTTTACGGTAGAGGACACTAAGAATATCCCAACACTGGACAAATAGGGGGCTCTAGGGGGGGGGGAGGAGCTAAATATGATTAAAATCATTAAGGAATTGGTACTCAGTAAATTAATGGGACTCAAGGCGGATAAATCCCCTGGACCTGATGGCTTACATCCTAGGGTCTTGAGGGAAGTGGCAGTAGGGATTGTGGATGCTTTGGTAATAATTTTCCAAAATTCTCTGGACTCGGCAAAGGTCCCGGCAGATTGGAAAACTGCCAATGTAACACCCTTATTTAAAAAGGGTAGTAGGCAGAAGGCTGGAAATTATAGACCAGTTAGCCTAACATCTGTGGTGGGTAAAATTTTGGAGTCTATTATTAAGGAGACAGTAGCGGAAAATTTGGATAAACATAATTTAATAGGACAAAGTCAGCATGGCTTTATGAAGGGGAAGTCATGTCTGACAAATTTGCTTGAGTTCTTTGAGGACATAACGTACAGGGTGGATAAAGGGGAACCAGTGGACGTAGTGTATTTAGACTTCCAGAAGGCATTCGACAAGGTGCCACATAAAAGATTATTGCTCAAGATAAAGAATCACTGGATTGGGGGTAATATTCTGGCACGGGTGGAGGATTGGTTATCTAACAGGAAGCAGAGAGTTGGGATAAATGGTTCATTCTCGGACTGGCAACCAGTAGCCAGTGGTGTTCCGCAGGGGTCAGTGCTGGGTCCCCAACTCTTTACAATCTATATTAACGATTTGGAGGAGGGGACCGGGTGTAACATATCAAAGTTTGCAGATGATACAAAGATGGGAGGGAAAGTAGAGAGTGAGGAGGACATAAAAACCTACAAGGAGATATAGACAGGCTGGGTGAGTGGGCGGAGATTTGGCAGATGCAATACAATATTGGAAAATGTGAGGTTATGCACTTTGGCAGGAAAAATCAGAGAGCAAGTTATTATCTTAATGGCGAGAAACTGGAAAGTACTGCAGTACAAAGGGATCTGGGGGTTCTAGTGCAAGAAAATCAAAAAGTTAGTAGGCAGGTGCAGCAGGTGATCAAGAAGGCCAACGGAATGTTGGCTTTTATTGCTAGGGGGATAGAATATAAAAACAGGGAGGTATTGCTGCAGTTATATAAGGTATTGGTGAGACTGCACCTGGAATACTGCATACAGTTTTGGTCTCCATACTTAAGAAAAGACATACTTGCTCTCGAGGCAGTACAAAGAAGGTTCACTCGGTTAATCCCGGGGATGAGGGGGTGGACATATGAGGAGAGATTGAGTAGATTGGGACTCTACTCATTGGAGTTCAGAAGAATGAGAGGCGATCTTATTGAAACATATAAGATTGTGAAGGGGCTTGATCGGGTGGATGCGGTAAGGATGTTCCCAAGGATGGGTGAAACTAGAACTAGGGGGCATAATCTTAGAATAAGGGGCTGCTCTTTCAAAACTGAGATGAGGAGAAACTTCTTCACTCAGAGGGTAGTAGGTCTGTGGAATTTGCTGCCCCAGGAAGCTGTGGAAGCTACATCATTAAATAAATTTAAAACAGAAATCGACAGTTTCCTAGAAGTAAAGGGAATTAGGGGTTATGGGGAGCAGGCAGGAAATTGGACATGAATTTAGATTTGAGGTTAGGATCAGATCAGCCATGATCTTATTGAATGCCGGAGCAGGCTCGAGGGGCCGATTGGCCTACTCCTGCTCCTGTTTCTTATGTTCTTATGTAAACCTCTCCGCCTCTCTCTCCTCCTTTAAGAAGCTCCTTAAAACCTACCTCTCTGACCAAGCTTTTGATCACCTGTCCTAATATCTCCTTATGTGGCTCGGTGTCAAATTGTGTTTGATAATCGTTCCTGTGAAGCACCTTGGGTCGTTTTACTGCATTAAAGGCGCCGTATAAATGCAAGTCGTTGTCGTTGCTGTTGTTGAGAAATGTAAAAGCTACACGCATATTTCATAATTGAATGGCGGAACAGGCTGGAGGGGCTGAATGGCCTACTCCTGTTCCTATGAACAGTTCAATAGCTGGTTGACATTCACATCTGCAGGCTGAGGTTTGAAGAATGTCCATATGATGAGGTACTACTGGGCAGGAAGGAACTGCAGCCCAGCAGAATTGCCAGTAAAAGAAGGAAGTAGAGACAGAGGAAGGTTGATGCCTCACTCCATCACCCTCCTCACTACAGATGTTTGACTAACTGATCAGTAATCTCCAGATTCATGCCTCACTCCTATTAGTTGCATATTGTGATTACATGAGCCGCTCTCTGGCCCTCAGGTGGTGACGAGGCTCCACGAAATATTAATCAGAGTTTCAGCTATTACCTCCCTCCTTTCCGGGAGGGATTCTAGGGTGTATCCAATCTGGTCCAGCTTCCCTGTAGTCATTTACTGCTTTCACTTTCTCGTGTGACAGATGCTTTATTGACCTACACAGATGTTCTCAGATTCCACAGCCAGCCTGACGGGATGTGATGAATTCACTTAACACATCTGCCATTTCCTGATCCCTCCCATTTATACACAAATTTAATCCTTAGAAAGGACCTATCTAGTCTTTTACAGACTGCAAATAGTGTTCATCACAAAAACTCTATCTCCATTCTGCTTTTTCAACTACTTAAACCTTCAATACGAAAAAGGTAAACCCAGAAACACAAACTGATGGACAGAGAACTCTCGGAGACATGAACTTGGAACCGTTTCAACCCAGTTCAAGGGAGTGCAGGGTCAGAACAGTCATTAACTGGGAGTATTTGATGGGACAGTGTAGAGGGAGCTTTACTTTGTATCTAACCCATGCTGTACCTGCCCTGGGAGTGTTTGATGGGACGGTGTAGAGGGAGCTTTACTCTGTATCTAACCCGTGCTGTACCTGCCCTGGGAGTGTTTGATGGGACAGTGTAGAGGGAGCTTTACTCTGTATCTAACCCGTGCTGTACCTGCCCTGGGAGTGTTTGATGGGACAGTGTAGAGGGAGCTTTACTCTGTATCTAACCTGGATTTACTTAATGCTGCCATTGGGTGGTTGAATTGTAAAATATTTCAATCCCCAGCATTAATTTCATTGTCAAATGAACAAAGAAAATGCTAAAATAATTTTAGCAGAATATAAAGCTCCACTAATCTCGTTGTTACCGGTTTTCAGATCTGCACCAGGTATTCTCCTCGGTTCAGCATTTCTGGTTCTTTGAGTAAATGGAGCCCATGTCCCCTATGATCTCGAGCGCACCTTTAGTGTCCAGAATTTAGTTAAACAATAGTGTGACTCAGGGATCATAACATAACATCGTTAATGTATATAAAGGCTGCAGTAGTCTTGCAGTCCAGCCATGTACGTTCTCTTGTCCTTATGGGAGACTTGATTGAAAAGCACTCCAGTGAGACAACACTCAATTGTAGAGCAAAATTGGTTTATTTTACATAAAATACAGCAATAGACAGAATATAGTTTTAACTGTGTAATCCATCAATTTCCTACCAGTCTTCATTCCATGAAAGTAACAAAGATGCATCTCTACTGATGACTCCGGGTCCAACCAACTTTCATCTTTCCTGGTACAACTGCATGGGTTTGCCGACCCATTCTAGTGTCAGAGAGTGGGGGGCATAAAAGGGTCGAGGGGGGAGTGGGTCGAGGGGGGAGTGGGTCGAGGGGGGAAGGGTGAGAAAAGAGAGGTCAAAGAAAGAGTGAAGGAAAGAAAGAACAATTCAATGGAAAAATGAGCCGCTTAAGACTATTTGGTGAGGGTAGGCCAGGGTGGGCACAACGAAGCATCAAAGTCACTAGACTGATTGAAATGCCTCCGCCTTGCTTTATTACCAGAGGAAGCTTAATGTCTGTTTAGCTGAGCCCCCCTGCTGGGTGCATTGAAAGAGCTAACGCCTGGCTATTTAGTATTCACAGAGAAAGCATTTGAACACAGTGCCATAAGATGCTTGTATTATGCACGGTGAACCCCTCTTTATTTACTAATAAACATTCCAAACATTAGGGCAATCAGTCTGGTTTTATATCTGCTGGTTAATGTTGAATTCAGCATTACAGAAATATAAATGAACAAGATTCCATTCATGCAATACAAGTCAACCCAGAATGCTACATTCCTTCTGTGACACTGTCCTTCTCTCAGATATCTAAAGCAAACAAAAACATACTTTTACTGAGGATGGTGAGGCCAAACAAATACCCAGCACAAAAATTATAACAGGCAAATATTATCAAAGCAGGCAGTCGTCCCTCCCCCGAACAGGTCAGTCATTTTTGTTGTTCAAAGGGGAGAACCCAATTAAAATTTGAAACAACCAAAAACAAAGTTTGTGAACAGAGACCAGATTTATTTGTACAGCATCTTATCACCATCGCTCATAAGCATTTCAAAGCTCTTCACATACAATGGGTTGTAAACAATTTTACAACACCAAGTTATAGTCCAGCAATTTTATTTTAAATTCACAAGCTTTCGGAGGCTTCCTCCTTCGTCAGGTGAACGATGTGAAAATCACCTGACGAAGGAGGAAGCCTCCGAAAGCTTGTGAATTTAAAATAAAATTGCTGGACTATAACTTGGTGTTGTAAAATTGTTTACAATTGTCAACCCCAGTCCATCACCGGCATCTCCACATCATACAATGGGTTAGTTTAATATGCAGCAACTGTTATGCAGGCAAACACAGCAGCCATTTTGCACAGAGCAAGATCCCATTGGCAGCAGTGAGATGAAGAGCCAGTTAATCTGTTTTTTGGCGCTGTTGATTGAGGGAGAAATGTTGGCCCAGGACATGGGGAGAAATTCTGCTGTTCTTTGAATAGGATCATGCGATCTGTAACATCCACCTGAACAAACAGATAGGAACTTATCTGACAGTGCAGCACTCCCTCAGTACTGCACTGGAGTGTCAGCCTGGATTCTGAGCTCAAGTCTCTGGTGTGGGACAAAACCAAAGTGAGCCAATTTAGGACTCTGAAAGTGGATTCTATTTCCTGCTTAAGTGTTGCGACACACAACAGCAAAAAGTTGCCTGTCACTCGACTCTAACTATTCTTATGTTTGCAAAGCGTTATTATATTTTAAATTGACCCTGTTAAAATAAATTGAACAACTTTAAAGTAAAGGCAAAATGATCTGATACAAATTTGTCCAAAAACTTGAGATCTATTTTTCCATTTAAAATATAATTTGAACAAACAAAGTGATTTATTTCTCCAGGTACGTCTTACCCCGGTGATTTTTCCATTGCTGGCGTCGGAGAGATAAGCTTCCTCCACCATGATCACAGCCGAGAAGTTTCAACAGTTCCAACCACTGCGGAAGATCATTCAGTACCGACAGCTAAACTGAGACGGGAGGTGGAAAGGCAGAGATGAGCACTGGGAGTGTTGGCGAGGATGTGTCACATGAGGAGAATCAGCACGACAGGAAAATAAGGAAACTTATTGAAACGAGTTTTTTTTTTGCATTTTAGCAAGGAGGGTAAACTAATTTACCGGAGGCCCATCAGACTTTCCTGCAGCTGTTGTGTGAAACTTCACAGACTCCAAACTTAATTCAAGGGAATGGAAATGCTGCCTCTTATTATCCCGAGCATCTGACCACACATTGCTCAATTACAGCAAATTAAATCGGAGTCAATCCGGGTGAGATCCAGTCAGACAGCAGCAACAGGCTGCAGTTGTCCTGAGACAGTATCTGCAAGTTGGTGGCCGATTTATTTATTTGTACTGCGTCAATTTAAAGGGACACTTTAAAGCAATTTATCTTCTATTATTAAAAAAGCTTGCTCATGGCGTGCACCCTTTCAAACCAACCTTAACTTTCTATGTTACAATTTTGCATTGTAAGATTTAATGTAAACATTTCTAATGGGATTTCCAACCTTAAAATGTGTCTGTGACGGACCTGTAATGATCCCCTGTAACACCGCTAGGTGGCACTCTAATGGGAATGCCAATGTTAATGACAGCACTGACCTGTAACAACTGCCTGTCACGCCAGTAACTCACGCTGTATTTCCTTCCCCCATGTGTCAATTTAAATACTTTGATTAAAAAATGTCATCTTTTATCTCTCACTAACTGAAATTTCTATATCCAAAATATAGCATTAAAATTTTAAAAATCAAATAATTACATATTTCACAATAACACGATTTTATTTATCCACTGGATTGTCTTTAAAATCCTTTAATGCCGCCATTAAAGTTTTTGCTTGAAGTCCTCAGCCTCTCCCAAAAGCCTGGACTTGGAGTTGATATTTTTTGCCCAGAGTTGTAACTCTGTAAATTGAAGGCAGATTGTGCAGTCTGAGCATGTGCAGTCAGACCAGATTCCCAGGATACATCAGTCAGCTGGAATAATTATTTTCAGCTTCTGGCAGTTTCTGTACAAAATTCTTTAAAGAAAAAATTCTAAAGCTTTGTTCAGCTAAAGTTTATATTGAGTTTTAAAAATAACCAGAGAGGTTGTGTATGTGTCTGTGAGTGAGTGAGAGAGAGTAAGATGACAGACTGTGCTGATTACACACCTGTCCAGCTTTTGTTTAGTGTTTTATAAACTTTAGAAAGTGTATTAAGCTGAGAGAGGGAGCGATATCAGGACCAGAATTTCTCATGGTCCGGTGCCACTGATTTTCCACCCATTGACATTTCATGGACAGAAAATCATGAGCATTGCGACCGTGATATTCTGATAAGCCTCTCCAGTGGCACAGGACCATGGAAAATTCTGCCCCAGGTATCTACCTCCACCTGTACACTGATGTAACCATTTCACTGTGTATCCTCACCTTCTGAACTGGGAAGTCATAATACATAGTAAAGGAAAATACATATATAAAAGAACGCCACTTCATGACAGGGTTCACAGACTAATGGATCGAGTTGGCAAACTGAATCCCCAATGCACCAATAAAAATCCCAGCATACCATTTAACAAAAATGACCGATTCAGCCACTGCCAATCAGTGGCCCTGATTGATGTTATCACCTCATTCTTATAAAACAGCATCTCCTCCAACTCACCACGAGCAATGCCTTGGGAGATCTACGAGTATATATTATTAAAATCGATATGTTTTCACGCCTTCTCCTATGTAAATATTTCCTACAGGGTTTTCAGTGTTAAAGTTGTCCAATCCTCCTATTTTGGGGTAGAGGTGCAAAGGGATCTGGGGGTGCGGATACACAAATCATTAAAAGTAGCAAAGCCATTAAAAACGCAAACCAAGCACTGGGGTCCATCTGAAGAAGAATAGAATTGAAAAGCAGAGAAGTTATGTTAAATTTGTATAGAACTTTGGTTAGACCACACTTGGAGTATTGTGAACCATTCTGGTCTCTATATTACAAAAAGGATAGAGAGACACTGGAGAAGGTGCAAAAAGATTCACAAGGATGATACCAGAACTGAGAAGTTATAAGCACAACAACAACAACAACAACAACAACAACAACAACAACAACAGCGTGCATTTATATAGTGCCTTTAACGTAGTTAAACGTCCCAAGGTATTTCACAGGAACGATTATCATACAAAATTTGAGACCGAGCCACATAAGGAGATAGTAGGACAAATGACCAAAAGTTTAATCAAAGAGGTAGGTTTTAAGGAGCGTTTTAAAGGAGGAGAGAGAGGTGGAGAGGTTTAGGGAGGGAATTCCAGAGCTTAGGACCCAGGCAGCTGAAGGCACGGCCGCCAATGGTGGAGCGATTAAAATCGGGGATGAGCAGGAGGCAAGAATTGGAGGAGCGCAGAAATCTCGGAGAGTTGTAGGGCTGGAGGAGGTTACAGAGATAGGGAGGGGCGAGGGCCATGGAGGGATTTGAAAACAAGGATAAAAATTTTAAAATCGAGGCGTTCCCGGACCGGGAGCCAATGTAGGTCAGTGAGCACAGGGGGTGATGGGTGAACGGGACTTGGTGTGAGTTAGGATATGGGGCAGCAGAGCTTTGGATGAGCTCAGGTATTTGGAGAGTGCAAGATGGGAGGCCGGCCAGGAGAGCATTGGAATAGTCAAATCTGGAGGTAATAAAGGCACGGATGAGGGTTTCAGCAGCAGATGAGCTGAGGCAGGGGTGGAGACGGGCGATGTTACGGAGGTGGAAGTAGGCGGTCTTGGTGATGGAGCGGATATAGAGTCGGAAACTCATCTCAGGGTCAAATAGGACGCCATGGTTGTGAACGAACTGGTTCAACCTCAGACAGTGGCCAGGGAGAGAGATGGAGTCGGTGGCTAGGGAAAGGCTGGGGCTCTTTTCTATAGAAAAGAGAAGGCTGAGGGGTCACCTAATAGGATAGACGTAGAGAAGATGTTTCCACTTGTGGGAGAGTCCAAAACTAGGAGTTATAAATATAAGATCGTCAATAATAAATCCAATAGGGAATTCAGGAGAAACTTCTTTACCCAGAGAGTGGTGAGAATGTGGAACTCGCTCCCACAAGGAGTAGTTGAGGCAAATATTATAGATACATTTAAGGGGAAGCTAGATAAACACATGAGGGAGAAAGGAATAGAAGGATATGCTGATAGGGGGAGATGAAGTAAGGTGGGAGATGGCTCGTGTGGAGCATAAACACCGGCATAGACTGGTTGGGCCAATCTTGTGTATCTCTCTGAACTCTCGGCAGATCTTCCCCTCTATCTAATCGCCACTGTTTGCACATTGAGAATTGTACCTTTACCCTTCCTATTTCTAACTCTATCCACATGGATTCTGTCTCAACACACTCTGCAGGCCATCCTTCTATTCTAACGCAGTAATAGAACCTTTCACTAGTCTTATCACGTCCCTTTCCCCCTCCCTATCTCTCTTGAAAATATCAGGAATATTAAGTTCCCAGTCTTGTCCAATCCTGAGCTATATCTCCATTACAACTATGATATCATATCCCTGCATAGTTATTAATGCTTCTAACTCTCCAATTTTGTTTCGAGTGCTTTGTGTATTCACACACACACACACCACTCAATCCTGACTGCAATATTTTACACCATTAACCCTTATTCTTTCTCCTGGTTTTCTCATTTAATTCTGTGATAGCTCTTGCCTCTCCTACAAGCTGTGTTTTTATCTTATTCGTTCTCTTTCTCCTCTGATATTATTTTCTCGCTATTTATTTCAGCTAACCCTTCCACTTTTAGTCCAAAAGCTTCATTAATCCTGCTCCACCTAATTAGTCTCAAAACCAGCCCTGTTTTGCTTCGCTGCTGAAATTGATCTCGATAATGGAAAACCTGAGGTTTCTACAAAACTTTTCGTTCCTTTACTTTCTGGGATTAATTAAAAACACAATACAATTGAAAATATCAAAACTGAGATGGATAAATTTTTGTTGGGTGAGGGTATTAAGGGTTATGGAACCAAGGCAGGTAAATGGAGTTTAAGTTACAGATCAGCCGTGATCTAATTGAATGGTGGAACAGGCTCGAGGGGCTGAATGGCCTCCTCCTGTTCCTATGTTACTATAAGTACTTGGGTGGGTGATTCCCTTTAGTAGTTTGCATAGCATTACACACATGGATGTCCTTGTACACCAGTCACTGAAAGTAAACATGCAGGTGCAGCAAGCAGTCAGGAAGGCAAATGGTATGTTGGCCTTCATAGCAAGAGGATTTGAGTACAGGAGCAAGGATGTCTTACTGCAGTTATACAGGGCCTTGATGAGACTACACCTGGAGTATTGTGTGCAGTTTTGGTCTCCTTACCTAAGAAAGGATATACTTGCCATAGAGGGAGTGCAACGAAGGTTCACCAGACTGATTCCCGGGATGGCAGGACTGTCGTATGAGGAGAGATTGGGTCGACTCGGCCTGTATTCACACGAGTTTAGAAGAATCATTGAAACATATAAAATTCTGCCAGGGCTAGACAGACTGGATGCAGGGAGGATGTTTCCCCTGGCTGGGGGGTCCAGAACAAGGGGTCACAGTCTCAGGATACGGAGTAGGACATTTACGTCTGAGATGAGGAGAAATTTCTTCACTCAGAGGGTGGTGAACCTATGGAATTCTCTACCACAGAAGGCTGTGGAGGCCAAGTCACTGAATATATATAAGGAGCGAGATAGATTTCTAGACACAAAAGGCATCAAGGGGTATGGGGAGAGAGCGGGAATATGGTATTGAGAGAGAGGATCAGCCATGATCATATTGAATGGCGGAGCAGGCTCGAAGGGCCGAATGGCCTACTCCTGCTCCTATTTTCTATGTTTTTATGTTTCTATGTAAACTGTAATTTGGGATTTTTTTAGAGTTTAGGTGGTTTGGGCTTTTGAGTTGGTCCTTTCGGGTCACGGCAGTGAGCTGCAAAAATAAACTCACATTATGTAGATTTACCCCAGGGGCACAAGGAAAAGCAACATTAAGCACAGGAGGTCAAATGATCCGAAAGATAGAGAGGCTTCTTCTCCCTCCGGGTAACCATCCCTGAAGTCATGTTAAATCTGACTGTTCAGGAAAAGAGATGGAGAGAAAATGGTTCGCACACAGTCTGGGGCTTTGTCACATTGCTGGGCTGAGCTGCACAGGCAGTTTAAAGGGCTGCAGCAGATGTCACTCAAGCCGTTACTTAGCATTAGGAAAGGACGGTCTCAATTCAAGGAAATATTTTTTGAAGGAGCACCGTCTCTGTTGGAGGTGGAGCTGGAATAGCTCGGTATCATATATGGCCTGACCTTGTATTGGGCAAGTGAAACAACCATGACTTTGCACTGAATTAACTATCGATTGTCATTGTGTTGAGCAAAGGACAACAATTGGAAAACACTTCAATAAAGTTGAATAACCGTTTAACTCATTTTGTGGTGGATACCTGCCGAAGACTGCCTGACTAATCTGACCAAAACAGGACACTTCCTCGTATAACACCTCATGCACAAGCAGCGAAAATAGTCAGCGATCAAGGATAGGCTCTTATACTGTGTGAAAAAACACTCTCTCTAAAACTGTGTGCAACTCACTCTCTCTCTTATTCTGTGTGCAACACACTCTCTCTTATACTGTGTGTAACAAACACTTTCTCTTATACTGTGTGAAACACACTCTCTCTTTTGCACTGTGTGGAACACACTCTCTCTCTTATAATGTGTGTAACACACTCTATCTTATACTGCGTGTAAAAGACTCTCTCTAAAACTGTGTGCAACTCACTCTCTCTCTTATTCTGTGTGTAATACACTCTCTTATTCTGTGTGTAACAAACACTCTCTCTTATACTGTGCGTAACACACTCTCTCTTTTATACTGTGTGTAACACACTCTCTCTCTTATACTGTGTGTAACACACTCTCTCTTACTCTGTGTGCAACACTCTCTCTCTTTTTCTGTGTGTAATACACTCTCTCTCTTATACTGTTGCAAACAATTTTACAACACCAAGTTATAGTCCAACGATTTTATTTGAAATCTACAAGCTTTCGGAGGCTTCCTCCTTCCTCAGGTAAAAGGAGGAAGCCTCCGAAAGCTTGTAGATTTCAAATAAAATCGTTGGACTATAACTTGGTGTTGTAAAATTGTTTACAATTGTCAACCCCAGTCCATCACCGGCATCTCCACATCATCTCTTATACTGTGTGTAATACACTCTCTCTCTTATACTGTGTGTAAAACACTCTCTTATACTGTGCGTAACACACTCTCTATTTTGTTCTGTGTGTAAAACATTCTCTCTCTTATTCTGTGTGTAACGCACTCTCTCTTATTCTGTGTGTAACACACTCTCTCTCTGATAATGTGTGTAATACAATCTCTCTCTTATTCTGTGTGTAACACACTCTCTCTCATTCTGTGTGTAACACACTCTCTCTGTGATAATGTGTGTAATACACTCTCTTATACTGTGCGTAACACACTCTCTATTTTGTTCTGTGTGTAAAACATTCTCTCTCTTATTCTGTGTGTAACGCACTCTCTCTTATTCTGTGTGTAACACACTCTCTCTCTGATAATGTGTGTAATACAATCTCTCTCTTATTCTGTGTGTAACACACTCTCTCTCATTCTGTGTGTAACACACTCTCTCTGTGATAATGTGTGTAATACACTCTCTTATACTGTGTGTAATAAACTCTCTCTTATACCGTGTGTAATACGCTCTATCTCTTATACTGTGTGTAACACACTCTCTCGTTTATAATGTGAGGTTATGCACTTTGGCAGGAAAAATCAGAGAGCAAGTTATTATCTTAAAGGCGAGAAACTGGAAAGTACTGCAGTACAAAGGGATCTGGGGGTCCTAGTGCAAGAAAATCAAAAAGTTAGTATGCAGGTGCAGCAGGTGATCAAGAAGGCCAACGGAATGTTGGCTTTTATTGCTAGGGGGATAGAATATAAAAACAGGGAGGTATTGCTGCAGTTATATAAGGTATTGGTGAGACCGCACCTGGAATACTGCATACAGTTTTGGTCTCCAGACTTGAGAAAAGACATACTTGCTCTCGAGGCAGTACAAAGAAGGTTCACTCGGTTAATCCCAGGGATGAGGGGGCGGACATATGAGGAGAGGTTGAGTAGATTGGGACTCTACTCATTGGAGTTCAGAAGAATGAGAGGCGATCTTATTGAAACATATAAGATTGTGAAGGGGCTTGATCGGGTGGATGCGGTAAGGATGTTCCCAAGGATGGGTGAAACTAGAACTAGGGGGCATAATCTTAGAATAAGGGGCTGCTCTTTCAAAACTGAGATGAGGAGAAACTTCTTCACTCAGAGGGTAGTAGGTCTGTGGAATTTGCTGCCCCAGGAAGCTGTGGAAGCTACATCATTAAATAAATTTAAAACAGAAATCGACAGTTTCCGAGAAGTAAAGGGAATTAGGGGTTACGGGGAGCGGGCAGGAAATTGGACATGAATTTAGATTTGAGGTTAGGATCAGATCAGCCATGATCTTATTGAATGGCAGAGCAGGCTCGAGGGGCCGATTGGCCTACTCCTGCTCCTATTTCTTATGTTCTTATGTTCTTATAATGTGTGTAATACACTCTCTCTCTTATACTGTGTGTAATACACTCTCTCTCCTATTCTCTGTGTAATACAATCTCTTATTCTGTGTGTAAATAACTCTCTCTCTTACTCTGCGTGTAATACACTCTCTCTCTTATACTGTGTGTAACACACTCTCTCTGTTATTCTGTGTGTAACACACTCTCACTTATTCTGTGTGTAACACACTCTCTGATAATGTGTGTAATACAATCTCTCTCTGATTCTGTGTTTAACACACCCTCTCTCTTATTCTGTGTGTAACACACTCTCATATTCTGTCTGTAACTCACTCTCTCTTATACTGTGTGTTATACACTCTCTCTCTTATACTGTGTGCAATAATAATTCTCTCTTATTCTGTGTGTAATGCACTCTCTCTCTTAAACTGTGTGTAACACACTCTCTCTCTTATATTGTGTGTAATACACTCTCTCTCTTATACTGTGTGCAACACACTCTCTTATTCTGTGTGTAATACACTCTCTCTGAAACTGTGTGTAACACACTCTCTCTTATACTGTGTGCAACACACTCTCTCCCTTATACTGTTTGCAATACACTCTCTCTTATACTGTGTGTAATACGCTCTCTCTTATACTGTGTGTAATACGCTCTCTCTATCCTGTGTGTAACACACTCTCTCTCTTATTCTCTGTGCAACACACTCGCTCTCTTATACTGTGTGCAATACACTCTCTCTCTTATTCTGTGTGTAAAACACGTTCTCTCTCACACTGTGTGTAACACTCTCTCTCTCTTATTCTGTGTGTAAAACACGCTCTCTCTCACACTGTGTGTAACACACTCTCTCTCTTATACTGTGTGTAACACTCTCTCTCCCTTATTCTGTGTGTAACACACTCTCTTATATTGTGTGTCACACTCTCTCTCATTTACTGTGTGCAACACACTCTCTCTCACACTGTGTGTAATACACTGTCTCTCTTGTACTGTGTGTAATGCACTTTCTCTTATGCTGTGTGTAACACACTCTCTCCCTTATTCTGTGTGTAACTCACTCTCTCTTATTCTGTGTGCAATACCGTTCTCTCTCACACCATGTGTAACACACTCTCTCTCTTATACTGTGTGTAACACTCTCTCACCCTTATTCTGTGTGTAACACACTCTCTCTCTTATACTGTGTGTAACACTCTCTCACCCTTATTCTGTGTGTAACACACTCTCTCTCTTATACTGTGTGTAATACACTCTCTCTCATACTGTGTGTAACACACTCTATCTCTTATACTGTGTGTAACACACTCTCTGGTTTATAATGTGTGTAACACATTCTATCTCTTTTACTGTGTGTAACACACTCTCTCTCTTATTCTGTGTGTAACACACTCTCTCTCTTATCCTGTGTGTAACTCACACTCTTACTTTGTGTGCAACACACTCTCTCTCTTATTCTGTGCAAAACACACTCTCTCTCTTATTCTGTGTGCAAAACAATCTCTCTCTTATTCTGTGCAAAACACACTCTCTCTCTTATTCTGTGCAAAACACACTCTCTCTCTTATTCTGTGTGCAACACACTCTCTTTCTTATACTGTGTGTAACACACTCTCTATTATTCTGTGTGTAACTCACACGCTTTCTTATTCTGTGTGTAACACACTCTCTCTCTTATTCTGTGTGTTACACACTCTCTCTTATACTGTGTGTAACACACTCTCTCTCTTATACTGTGTGTAATGCACTCTCTCTCTTATACTGTGTGCAACACACTCTCTCTTATACTGTGTGCAACACACTCTCTCTTATACTGTGTGTAACACACTCTGTCTCTTATTCTGTGTGTAACGTACTCTCTCGTTTATAATGTGTGCAATACACTCTCTCTTATTCTGTGTGTAACACACTCTCTCTCTCATCCTGTGTGTAACTCACACTCTTATTTTGTGTGTAACACACTCTCTCTCTTATTCTGTGCAAAACACACTCTCTCTCTTATTCTGTGTGCAACACACTCTCTCTCTTATTCTGTGTGTAACTCACACTCTTTCTTATTCTGCGTGTAACACACTCTCTCTCTTATTCTGTGTGTAACTCACACTCTTTCTTATTCTGTGTGTAACACACTCTCTCTCTTATTCTGCGTGTAACACACTCTCTCTCTTATTCTGTTTGCAACAAACACTCTCTCATATAATGTGTGTAAGACACTCTCTTATTCTGTGTGTAACACATTCTCTCTCTAATGATATGTGTAATACACTCTCTCTCATACTGTGAGTAATACACTCTCTCTCTTATACTGTTTGTAATACACTCTCTCTTCTCCTGTGTGTAACACACTCTCTCTCTTTTTCTGTGTGTAACACACTCTCTCTCTTATACTGTGTGTAGTAGACATTCTATCTTATTCTTCGTATTTCACACTCTCTCTCTGATTCTGTTTGTAACACACTCTCTCTCTATCCTGTGTGCAACAAACTCTCTCTCGGATAATGCGTGTAACACACTCTCTCTTATTCTGTGTGTAACACACTCTCTCTCTTATTCTGTGTGTAACACACACTCTCTTATACTGTGAGTAATACACTCTCCCTCTTATACTGTTTGTAACACACTCTTTCTCTTCTCCTGTGTGTAACACACTCTCTCTCTTATTCTGTGTGTAACAAACTCTCTCTCTGATAATGTGTGTAACACACTCTCTCTCTTATTCTGTGTGCAACACACTCTCTCTTATTCTGTGTGCAACACATACTCTCTCTGATAATGTGTGTAATACACTCTCTCTCTTATTATGTGTGTAACACACTCTGTCATACTGTGTGTAACACACTCTATCTCTTTTACTGTGTGTAACACACTCTCTCTCTTATACTGAGTGTAACACACTCTCTCAATTATACTGTGTGTCATGCACTCACTCTCTTGTACTGTGTGTAATGCACTCTCTCTCTTATACTGTGTGCAACACACTCTCTCTTATACTGTGTGTAACTCACACTCTTTCTTATTCTGTGTGTAACACACTCTCTTATTCTGTGTGCAACAAACTCTCTCTCGGATAATGCGTGTAACACACTCTCTCTCTTATTCTGTGTGTAACACACACTCTCTCTGATAATGTGTGTAACACACTGTCTTTCTTTTACTGTGTGTAACACACCCTCTCTCTTATACTGTGTGTAATACACTCTCTCTCTTATTCTGTGTGTAACACACACTCTCTCTGATAATGTGTGTAACACACTGTCTTTCTTTTACTGTGTGTAACACACCCTCTCTCTTATACTGTGTGTAATACACTCTCTCTCATTCTGTGTGTAACACACTCTCTGTGATAATGTGTGTAATACACTCTCTGTCTTATATTGTGTGTAACACACTCTCCCTCTTATACTGTTTGTAATACACTCTTTCTCTTATACTGTTTGTAATACACTCTCTCTTCTCCTGTGTGTAACACACTCTCTCTCTTTTTCTGTGTGTAACACACTCTCTTTCTTGTACTGTGTGCAACACACTCTCTCTTATACTCTGTTTAACATACTCTATCTCTTATACTGTGTGAAACACACTCTCTCTCTTATTCTGTGTGTAACACACTCTCTCTCTTATTCTGTGTGTAACACACTCTCTCTCTTATAATGTGTGTAACACACTCTCTCTCTGATGATGTGTCTAACACATTCTTTCTCTTATTCTGTGTGTAACACAATCTCTCCCATATTCTGTGTGTTACACACTCTCTCTCTCATTCTCTGTGTAACACACTCTCTCTCTTATTCTGTGTGTAACACACTCTCTCTCTTATTCTGTGTGTAACACACTCTCTCTCTGATAATGTGTGTAATACACTCTCTCGCTTGTACTGTGTGTAATAAAAACACTCTCTTATTCTGTTTGTAATACACTGTCTCTCTTATACTGAGTAATACTCTCCCTCTTACGCTGTTTGTAACACACTCTCTCTCTTATACCGTGTGCAACACACTCTCTCTCTTATTATGTTTGTAATACACTCTCCCTCTTTATCTGTGTGTAACACACTCTCTCTCTGATAATGTGTGCAATACACTGTCTCTCTTATACTGTGAGTAATACTCTCCCTCTTATACTGTTTGTAATAAACTCTCTCTCTTATACTGTGTGCAACACACTCTCTGTCTTATACTGTGTGTAACACACCTTCTCATTTATACTGTGTGCAACACACTCTCAATTATCCTGTGTCTAACACACTCTCTCTTACACTGTGTGTAATACACACTCTCTGTTATACTGCGTGCAACACACTCTCTCTCCTATACTGTGTGTAACTCACACACTTGCTTATTCGTGTGTAACACACTCTCTCTCTGATAATGTGTGTAACACACACTCGCTCTGAACCTGTGTGTAACTCACACTCTTTCTTATTCTGCCTGTAACACACTCTCTCTCTTATTCTGCCTGTAACACACTCTCTCTCTTATTCTGTGTGTAACACACTCTCTATCTTATTCTGTGTGTAACTCACACTCTTTCTTATTCTGTGTGTAACAAAATCTCTCTCTTATTCTGTGTGTAACACAATCTCTCCCATATTCTGTGTGTTACATACTCTCGCTCTTATTCTATGTGTAATACACTCTGTTTCCTATAATGTGTGCAACACACTCTCTCTGATATTGTGTGTAACACACTCTATCTCTTTTACTGTGTGTAACACACTCTCTCACTTATTCTGTGTGTAACACACTCTCTCTGATAATGCGTGCAATACACTCTCTCTCTCTCCTGTTTGTAACACAGTCTCTCTCTTATACTGTGTGCAACACTCTCTCTCTTATACTGATTGTAATACACTCTCTCTCTTCTCCTGTGTGCAACACATTCTCACTCTTATTCTCTGTGTAGCACACTCTCTCGCTGATAATGTGTGTAACACACTCACTCTTATACTGTGTGTAACATACTCTCTCTTTTCTGTGTGTAATAAACTCTCTCTGCTATCCTGTGTGTAATACACTCTTCTCTCTTATACTGTGTGCAATAAACTCTCTCTCTTATACTGTGTGTAACACACACTCTCTCTTATTCTGTGTGTAACACACACTCTCTCTTATTCTGTGTGTAATACACTCTCTCTTATTCTGTGTGTAATACACTCTCTCTCTTATTCTGTGTGTAATAAACTCTCTCTCTTATTCTGTGTGTAACACACTCTCTCTCTTATACTGTGTGCAACACACTCTCTCATACTGTGTGTAACAAGCTCTCTGTCTTATAATGTGTGGAACACACTCTCTCTTATATTGTGTGCAACACACTCTCTCTCTTATATGGTGTGCAACACACTATCTTACACTGTGTGTAACAATCTCTCTCTCTTATACTGTGTGTAACATACTAACTCTCTGATACTGTGTGTAACACACTCTCTCTCTTATTCTGTGTGTAACACATTCTCTCTCTTCTACTGTGTGTAACGTACTCTCTGACACTGTGTGTAACACAATCTCTCTCTTATTCTGTGTGCAACACACTCTCTCATACTGTGTGTAACAAACTCTCTCTCTTATAATGTGTGGAACACACTCTCTCTCTCACACTGTGTGTAACACACTCTCTCTTATACTGTGTGCAATACACTCTATCTCTGACACTGTGAGCAACACACTGTCTCTCTGATAATGTGTATGACACATTCTCTCTTTTATACTGTGTGCAACACACTCTCTCTCTTATTCTGTGTGTAACACACTCTCTCTTATACTGAGTGTAACACAATCTCTCTCTTATTCTGTGTTGAATACACTCTGTCTCTTATTCTGTGTGTCACACACTCTCTCTTATACTGTGTGTAACACACTCTCTCCCTTACACTGTGTGAAACACAATCTCTCTCTTATACTGTGTATGACACACTCTCTCTCTTATACTGTGTGCAACACATTCTCTCACTTATTCTGTGTGTAACACACTCTCTATCTTATTCTGTGTGTGACACACTCTCTCTCTTATACTGTGTCTAACACACTCTCTCTCTTTTACTGTGTGCAATCATCTCTCTGCTATCCTGTGTGTTATAAACGCTCTCTCTTATACTGTATGTCACACACTCTCTCTCATATACTGTGTGCAATAAACTCTCTCTCTTGTACTGTGTGCAACACACTCTGTTTCTTATTCTGTGTACAATAATCTCTCTCTCTTATAATGTGTGTAATACACTCTTTCTCTGATACTGTTTGTAACACACTCTCACTCTTTTCCTGTGTGTGACACACTCTCTTATACTGTGTGTAACACACTCTCTCTCTTGTTCTGTGTGGAACACACAATCTCCCTTATTCTGTGTGGAACACACTCTCTCTCTTATTCTGTGTGTAAAACACTCTCTCTCTTATACTGTGTCTAATACATTCTCTCTCTTATTCTGTGTGTAATACACTCTCTCTCTTATAATGTGTGTAACACAATCTCTCTCTTATTCTGTGTGTAATTCACTCTCTCTCTTATAATGTGTGTAACACAATCTCTCTCTTATTCTGTGTGTAATACACTCTCTCTCTTATAATGTGTGTAACACACTCTCTCTCTTATTCTGTGTGCAACACACTCTCTCATACTGTGTGTAACAAACTCTCTCTCTTATAATGTGTGGAACACACTCTCTCTCTTATATGGTGTGTAACACACTCTCTCTGTTATTCTGTATGTAACACACTCTCTCTCTATCCTGTGTGCAACACACTCACTCTCTTGTACTGTGTGTAACACACTCTCTCATATACTGTGTGCAACACACTCTTTCTCTGATACTGTTTGTAACACACTCTCTCTCTTTTCCTGTGTGTGACACACTCTCTTATACTGTGTGTAACACAATCTCTCTCTTATTCTGTGTGTAATACACTCTCTCTCTTATAATGTGTGGAACACACTCTCTCTCTCACACTGTGTGTAAAACACTCTCTCTCTTGTTCTGTGTGTAACACACAATCTCTCTTATTCTGTGTGTAACACACTCTCTCTCTTATTCTGTGTGGAAAACACTCTCTCTCTTATATTGTGTGCAACACACTCTCTCTCTTATATGGTGTGCAACACATTATCTGACACTGTGTGCAACACAATCTCTCTTTCATACTGTGTGTAACACACTCTATCTCTTATAATGTGTGGAACACACTCTCTCTCTCACACTGTGTGTAACACACTCTCTCTCTTATTCTGTGTATAACACACTCTCTCTCTTATTCTGTGTGTAATACACTCTCTCCCTTATACTGTGTGTAATAAACTCTCTCTCTTATACCGTGTGTAACACACTCTCTCTCTTATACTGTGTGTAACGCACTCCCTCTTATACTGTGTGTAACACACTCACTCTCTTATACCGTGTGTAATACACTCTATCTCTTACAATGTGTGTCATACACTCTCTCCCTCATTCTGTGTGTCAGAAACTCTCTCTCTTATACTGTGTGTAATACACTCTCTCTTTTCTGTGTGTAATACTCTCTATCTCTTACAATGTGTGTAACACACTCTCTCTCTTTTACTGTGTGTAATAAACTCTCTCTCTTATAATGTGTGTAACACACTCTCTCTCTTATTCTGTGTGTAAAACACTCTCTCTCTTGTTCTGTGTGTAACATACAACCTCTCTTATTCTGTGTGTAACACACTCTCTCTCTTATTCTGTGTGCAAAGCACTCTCTCTCTTATTCTGTGTGTAAAACACTCTCTCTCTTATTCTGTGTGTAACACACACTCTCTCTTATTCTGTGTGTAAAACACTCTCTCTCTTATTCTGTGTGTAATACACTCTCTCTCTTATTCTGTGTGTCACACATTCTCTCTCTTATTCAGTGTGCAACACACTTTCTCATACTGTGTGTTACACACTCTCTCTCATACTGTGTGCAATATACTCTCCCTCTTATACTGTGTACAACACATTTTCTCTGTTTTACTGTGTGTAACACACTCTCTCTCTTATTCTGTGTGCAAAACACTCTCTCTCTTATTCTGTGTGCAATACACTCTCTCTCTTATTCTGTGTGTAAAACACTCTCTTATTATGTGTGCAACACACTCTCTCTCTTATACTGTGTCTAATACACTCTCTCTCTTATTCTGTGTGCAACACACACTCTCTCTTATACTGTGTGTAACACACTCTCTCTCTGAGACTGTGTGTAACACACTCTCTCTCTTATTCTGTGTGCAAAACACTCTCTCTCTTATTCTGTGTGTAAAACACTCTCTCCCTTATTCTGTGTGTAACACACTCTCTCTCTTATTCTGTGTGTAATACACTCTCTCTCTTATTCTGTGTGTAATACACTCTCTCTCTTATAGTGTGTGTAATACTCTCTCTCTTATACTGTGTGTAACACACTCTCTCTCTTATACTGTGTGTAACACACTCTCTCTCTCATACTGTGTGTAACACACACTCCCTCGTATTCCGTGTGTAATACACTCTCTCTCTCGTACTGTGTGCAACACTCTCTCTCTTATAGTGTGTGTAATACACTCTCTCTCTTATACTGTGTGTGACACACTCTCTCTCTTGTACTGTGTGTAATACACTCTCTCTCTTGTACTGTGTGTAACACACTCTCTCTTATTCCGTATATAATACACTCTCTCTCTGATAGTGTGTGTAACAGGCTCTCTCATACTGTGTGTAACACACTCTCCCTCGTATTCCGTGTGTAACACACTCTCTCTCTTATAGTGTGTGTGACACACACTCTCATATTCTGTGTGCAACACACTGTCTCTCTTATATGGTGTGTAACACACTCTCTAATACTGTGTGTAACACACTCTCCCTCTTATACTGTGTATAACACACTCTTTCTCTCTAATACTGTGTGTCACACACTCTCTCTTTGACACTGTGTGTGTGTAAAACACTCCATCTTGTACAGTGTGCAATACACTTTCTCATATATTGTGTGTCATACACTCTATCTCTTGTAATGTGTGTCACACACTTTCTCCCTTATTCTGTGTGTAATAAACTCTCTCTCCGATTCTTTGTGTAACACACTCTCTCTTATACTGTGTGTAACACACTCTCTCTTTTACTGTGTGTAACACACTCTCTCTCTCATTCTGTGCGTAACACACTCTCCCTCATGTTCTGTGTTTCATACACTCTCTCTCATACTGTTTGCAACACACTCTCTTTTATTCTGTGTGTAACACACTCTCTCTCTTATTCTGTGTGCAACACATTCTCTCTCTTTTACTGTGTGTAACACACTCTCTCTCATCGTGTGTGTAACACACTCTCTCTCTGATACTGTGTGTAACACACTCTCTCTCATCGTGTGTGTAACACACTCTCTCTCTTATACTGTGTGTAACACACTCTCTCTCATCCTGTGTGCAACACACTCTCTCTCTTATACTGTGTGTAACACACTCTTTCTTATACTGTGTGTAACACACTCTCTCTCATCGTGTGTGTAACACACTCTCTCTCTTATACTGTGTGCAACACACTCTCTCTGTTATTCTGTATGTCATACTCTCTCTCTTATTCTGTGTGTAACACACTCTCTCTCTATCCTGTGTGCAACACACTCACTCTCTTGTACTGTGTGTAACACACTCTCTCATATTATGTGTGTAATACACTCTCTATCTTATTCAGTGTGCAACACACTCTCTCTCTTATTCTGTGTGTAACACTCTCTCATCCTGTGTGTAACACACTCTCTCTCTTATACTGTGTGTAACACACTCTCTATTATACTGTGTCTAACACACTCTCTCTTATAGTGTGTGTAACACACTCACTTTTATATACTGTGTGCAACACACTCTCTCTGTTATTCTGCATGTCATACTCTCTCTCGTATTCTGTGTGCAACACTCTCTCTCTCTCTTATACTATGTGGAACACACTCTCTCTTATACTGTGTGTAACACACTCCCTCTCTTATTCTGTGTGTTGCACACTCTCTATCTTAGACTGTGTTTAACACACTCTCTCTTATACTGTGTGTAACACACTCTCTCTTTTATACTGTGTGTATCACACTCTCTCTCTGAAACTGTGTAATAGACTCTCTCTTACACTGTGTGTAACACACTCTCTCTCTCATTCTGTGTGCAACACTCTCTCCCTCATGTTCTGTGTGTAATACACTCTCTCTCTTATTCTGTGTGCAACACACTCTCTCTCTCATACTGTGTGTAACACACTCTCTCTCTCACACTGTGTGTAACACACTCTCTCTCTCATACTGTGTGTAATACACTCTCTCTCTTATTCTGTGTGTAACACACTCTCTCTCTCATACTGTGTGCAACACGCTCTCTCTCTCACACTGTGTGTAACACACTCTCTCTCTCTCATACTGTGTGTAATACACTCTCTCTCTTATTCTGTGTGTAACACACTCTCTCTCTTATTCTGTGTGTAATGCACTCTCTCTCTTATTCTGTGTGCAACACACTCTCTCTCTCATACTGTGTGTAACAGGCTCTCTCTCTCACACTGTGTGTAACACACTCTCTCTATCTTATACTGTGTGTAATACACTCTCTCTCTTATTCTGTGTGTAACACACTCTCTCTTATTCTGTGTAATACACTCTCTCTCTTATTCTGTGTGTAACACACTCTCTCTCTTATTCTGTGTGTAATGCACTCTCTCTCTTATTCTGTGTGCAACACACTCTCTCTCTCATACTGTGTGTAACAGGCTCTCTCTCTCACACTGTGTGTAACACACTCTCTCTATCTTATACTGTGTGTAATACACTCTCTCTCTTATTCTGTGTGTAACACACTCTCTCTTATTCTGTGTAATACACTCTCTCTCTTATTCTGTGTGTAACACACTCTCTCTCTCATACTGTGTGCAACACGCTCTCTCTCTCACACTGTGTGTAACACACTCTCTCTCTCTCATACTGTGTGTAACACACTCTCTCTCTTATTCTGTGTGTAACACACTCTCTCTCTTATTCTGTGTGTAATGCACTCTCTCTCTTATTCTGTGTGCAACACACTCTCTCTCTCATACTGTGTGTAACATGCTCTCTCTCTCACACTGTGTGTAACACACTCTCTCTATCTTATACTGTGTGTAATACACTCTCTCTCTTATTCTGTGGGCAACACACTCCCTCTCTTATTCTGTGTGTTACACACTCTCTATCTTAGACTATGTTTAACACACTCTCTCTTATACTGTGTGTATCACACTCTCTCTCTGACACTGTGTAATAGACTCTCTCTTACACTGTGTGTAACACACTCTCTCTCTTATTCTGTGTGAAATACACTCTCTCTCTTATTCTGTGTGCAATACACTCTCTCTCTTATTCTGTGTGCAACACACTCTCTCTCTCACACTGTGTGTAACACACTCTCTCTCATACTGTGTGCAACACGCTCTCTCTCTCACACTGTGTGTAACACACTCTCTCTCTCTCATACTGTGTGTAACACACTCTCTCTCTTATTCTGTGTGTAACACACTCTCTCTCTTATTCTGTGTGTAATACACTCTCTCTCTTATTCTGTGTGTAACACACTCTCTCTCTTATTCTGTGTGTAACACACTCTCTCTCTTATTCTGTGTGTAATGCACTCTCTCTCTTATTCTGTGTGCAACACACTCTCTCTCTCATACTGTGTGTAACACGCTCTCTCTCTCACACTGTGTGTAACACACTCTCTCTATCTTATACTGTGTGTAATACACACTCTCTCTTATACTGTGTGTAACACACTCTCTCTTTTATACTGTGTGTATCACACTCTCTCTCTGACACTGTGTAATAGACTCTCTCTTACACTGTGTGTAACACACTCTCTCTCTCATACTGTGTGTAACAAACTCTCTCTCTCACACTGTGTGTAACACACTCTCTCTCTCATACTGTGTGTAACACACTCTCTCTCTCATACTGTGTGTAACACACTCTCTCTCTCACACTGTGTGTAACACACTCTCTCTCTCATACTGTGTGTAATACACTCTCTCTCTTATTCTGTGTGTAACACACTCTCTCTCTCATACTGTGTGCAACACGCTCTCTCTCTCACACTGTGTGTAACACACTCTCTCTCTTATTCTGTGTGTAACACACTCTCTCTCTTATTCTGTGTGTAATGCACTCTCTCTCTTATTCTGTGTAATACACTCTCTCTCTTATTCTGTGTGTAACACACTCTCTCTCTCACACTGTGTGTAACACACTCTCTCTCTCTCATACTGTGTGTAACACACTCTCTCTCTTATTCTGTGTGTAACACACTCTCTCTCTTATTCTGTGTGTAATGCACTCTCTCTCTTATTCTGTGTGCAACACACTCTCTCTCTCATACTGTGTGTAACACGCTCTCTCTCTCACACTGTGTGTAACACACTCTCTCTCTCTCATACTGTGTGTAACACACTCTCTCTCTTATTCTGTGTGTAACACACTCTCTCTCTTATTCTGTGTGTAATGCACTCTCTCTCTTATTCTGTGTGCAACACACTCTCTCTCTCATACTGTGTGTAACACGCTCTCTCTCTCACACTGTGTGTAACACACTCTCTCTATCTTATACTGTGTGTAATACACTCTCTCTCTTATTCTGTGTGTAACACACTCTCTCTCTTATTCTGTGTGTAATACACTCTCTCTCTTATTCTGTGTGTAACACACTCTCTCTCTTATTCTGTGTGTAACACACACTCTCTCTTATACTGTGTGTAACACACTCTCTCTATCTTATACTGTGTGTAATACACTCTCTCTCTTATTCTGTGTGTAACACACTCTCTCTCTTATTATGTGTGTTATACACTCTCACTCTTATACTGTGTGTAACACACACTCTCTCTTAAACAGTGTGTAACACACTCTCTATCTTATTCTGTGTGTAATACACTCTCACTCTTATACTGTGTGTAAAACACACTCTCTCTTATACTGTGTGTAACACACTCTCTCTCTCACACTGTGTGTAACACACTCTCTCTCTCTCACACTGTGTGTAACACACTCTCTCTCTTAAACAGTGTGTAACACACTCTCTCTCTTAAACAGTGTGTAACACACTCTCTATCTTATTCTGTGTGTAATACACTCTCTCTCTTATACTGTGTGTAACACACACTCTCTCTTATACTGTGTGTAACACACTCTCACTCTTATACTGTGTTTAACACACTCTCTCTTATTCTGTGTGTAATATACTCTCTCTCTCATACTGTGTGTAACACACTCTCTCTCTTATTCTGTGTGTAACACACTCTCTCTCATATTCTGTGTGTAACACACTCTCTCTCTTATTATGTGTGTAACACACTCTCTCTCTCATACTGTGTGTAACACACTCTCTCTCTTATTCTGTGTGTAACACACTCTCTCTCATATTCTGTGTGTAATACACTCTCTCTCTTATTCTGTGTGTAACACACTCTCTCTTATTCTGTGTGTAACACACTCTCTCTCTTATTCTGTCTGTAACACACTCTCTCTCTTATTCTGTGTATAATACACTCTCTCTCTTATTCTGTGTGTAACACACTCTCTCTGTCATACTGTGTGTAACACACTCTCACTCTTATTCTGTGTGTAACACACTCTCTCTCTTATTCTGTGTGTAACACACTCTCTCTCTTATTCTGTGTATAATACACACTCTCTCTTATTCTGTGTGTAACACACTCACTCTCTTGTACTGTGTGTAACACACTCTCTCTCTTATTCTGTGTGTAACACACTCTCTCTCTTGTACTGTGTGTAACACACTCTCTCTCTTATTCTGTGTGTAACACACTCACTCTCTTGTACTGTGTGTAACAAACTCTCTCTCTTATTCTGTGTGCAACACACTCACTCTCTTGTACTGTTTGTAACACACTCTCTCTCTTATTCTGTGTGTAACGCACTCTCCCTCATATTCTGTGTGTAACACACTCTCTCATATTATGTGTGTAATACACTCTCTCTTTTATTCTGTGTGTATCACACTCTCTCTCTTTCACTGTGTAATACACTCTCTCTTATACTGTGTGTAACACACTCTCTCTCTCGTACTGTGTGTAACACACTCTCTCTCATATTATATGTGTAATACACTCTCTATCTAACACTGTGTGTAATAGACTCTCTCTAAAATTGTGTGTAATACACTCTCTCTGTTATTCTGTGTGTAACACAATCTCTCTCTTTTACTGTGTGTAACACACTCTCTCTCTTATTCTGTGTGTAATACACTCTCTCTTATACTATTTGTAACACACTATCTCTTATTCTGTGTGTAACACATTCTCTCATACTGTGTGTTCCACACTCTCTCTTTTATACTGTGTGCAATATACTGTCTCTCTTATACTGTGTGCAACACATTCTCTCTCTTTTACTGTGTGTAACACACTCTCTCTCTTATTCTGTGTGTAATGCACTCTCTCTCTTATTCTGTGTGCAACACACTCTCTCTCTCATACTGTGTGTAACACGCTCTCTCTCTCACACTGTGTGTAACACACTCTCTCTCTCTCATACTGTGTGTAACACACTCTCTCTCTTATTCTGTGTGTAACACACTCTCTCTCTTATTCTGTGTGTAATGCACTCTCTCTCTTATTCTGTGTGCAACACACTCTCTCTCTCATACTGTGTGTAACACGCTCTCTCTCTCACACTGTGTGTAACACACTCTCTCTATCTTATACTGTGTGTAATACACTCTCTCTCTTATTCTGTGTGTAACACACTCTCTCTCTTATTCTGTGTGTAATACACTCTCTCTCTTATTCTGTGTGTAACACACACTCTCTCTTATACTGTGTGTAACACACTCTCTCTATCTTATACTGTGTGTAATACACTCTCTCTCTTATTCTGTGTGTAACACACTCTCTCTCTTATTATGTGTGTTATACACTCTCACTCTTATACTGTGTGTAACACACACTCTCTCTTAAACAGTGTGTAACACACTCTCTATCTTATTCTGTGTGTAATACACTCTCACTCTTATACTGTGTGTAAAACACACTCTCTCTTATACTGTGTGTAACACACTCTCTCTCTCACACTGTGTGTAACACACTCTCTCTCTCACACTGTGTGTAACACACTCTCTCTCTTAAACAGTGTGTAACACACTCTCTCTCTTAAACAGTGTGTAACACACTCTCTATCTTATTCTGTGTGTAATACACTCTCTCTCTTATACTGTGTGTAACACACACTCTCTCTTATACTGTGTGTAACACACTCTCACTCTTATACTGTGTTTAACACACTCTCTCTCTTATTCTGTGTGTAATATACTCTCTCTCTCATACTGTGTGTAACACACTCTCTCTCTTATTCTGTGTGTAACACACTCTCTCTCATATTCTGTGTGTAACACACTCTCTCTCTTATTATGTGTGTAACACACTCTCTCTCTCATACTGTGTGTAACACACTCTCTCTCTTATTCTGTGTGTAACACACTCTCTCTTATTCTGTGTGTAACACACTCTCTCTCTTATTCTGTGTGTAACACACTCTCTCTCTTATTCTGTGTATAATACACTCTCTCTCTTATTCTGTGTGTAACACACTCTCTCTGTCATACTGTGTGTAACACACTCTCACTCTTATTCTGTGTGTAACACACTCTCTCTCTTATTCTGTGTGTAACACACTCTCTCTCTTATTCTGTGTATAATACACACTCTCTCTTATTCTGTGTGTAACACACTCACTCTCTTGTACTGTGTGTAACACACTCTCTCTCTTATTCTGTGTGTAACACACTCTCTCTCTTGTACTGTGTGTAACACACTCTCTCTCTTATTCTGTGTGTAACACACTCACTCTCTTGTACTGTGTGTAACAAACTCTCTCTCTTATTCTGTGTGTAACACACTCTCTCTCTTGTAGTGTGTAACAAACTCTCTCTCTTATTCTGTGTGTAACACACTCTCTCTCTCATACTGTGTGTAACACACTCTCTCTCTTATTCTGTGTATAATACACTCTCTCTCTTATTCTGTGTGTAACACACTCTCTCTGTCATACTGTGTGTAACACACTCTCACTCTTATTCTGTGTGTAACACACTCTCTCTCTTATTCTGTGTGTAACACACTCTCTCTCTTATTCTGTGTATAATACACACTCTCTCTTATTCTGTGTGTAACACACTCACTCTCTTGTACTGTGTGTAACACACACTCTCTCTTATACTGTGTGTAACACACTCTCACTCTTATACTGTGTTTAACACACTCTCTCTCTTATTCTGTGTGTAATATACTCTCTCTCTCATACTGTGTGTAACACACTCTCTCTCTTATTCTGTGTGTAACACACTCTCTCTCATATTCTGTGTGTAACACACTCTCTCTCTTATTATGTGTGTAACACACTCTCTCTCTCATACTGTGTGTAACACACTCTCTCTCTTATTCTGTGTGTAACACACTCTCTCTTATTCTGTGTGTAACACACTCTCTCTCTTATTCTGTGTGTAACACACTCTCTCTCTTATTCTGTGTATAATACACTCTCTCTCTTATTCTGTGTGTAACACACTCTCTCTGTCATACTGTGTGTAACACACTCTCACTCTTATTCTGTGTGTAACACACTCTCTCTCTTATTCTGTGTGTAACACACTCTCTCTCTTATTCTGTGTATAATACACACTCTCTCTTATTCTGTGTGTAACACACTCACTCTCTTGTACTGTGTGTAACACACTCTCTCTCTTATTCTGTGTGTAACACACTCTCTCTCTTGTACTGTGTGTAACACACTCTCTCTCTTATTCTGTGTGTAACACACTCACTCTCTTGTACTGTGTGTAACAAACTCTCTCTCTTATTCTGTGTGTAACACACTCTCTCTCTTGTAGTGTGTAACAAACTCTCTCTCTTATTCTGTGTGTAACACACTCACTCTCTTGTACTGTTTGTAACACACTATCTCTCTTATTCTGTGTGTAACACACTCTCTCTTATTCTGTGTGTAACGCACTCTCCCTCATATTCTGTGTGTAACACACTCTCTCATATTATGTGTGTAATACACTCTCTCTTTTATTCTGTGTGTATCACACTCTCTCTCTTTCACTGTGTAATACACTCTCTCTTATACTGTGTGTAACACACTCTCTCTCTCGTACTGTGTGTAACACACTCTCTCTCATATTATATGTGTAATACACTCTCTATCTAACACTGTGTGTAATAGACTCTCTCTAAAATTGTGTGTAATACACTCTCTCTGTTATTCTGTGTGTAACACAATCTCTCTCTTTTACTGTGTGTAACACACTCTCTCTCTTATTCTGTGTGTAATACACTCTCTCTTATACTATTTGTAACACACTATCTCTTATTCTGTGTGTAACACATTCTCTCATACTGTGTGTTCCACACTCTCTCTTTTATACTGTGTGCAATATACTGTCTCTCTTATACTGTGTGCAACACATTCTCTCTCTTTTACTGTGTGTAACACACTCTCTCTCTATCCTGTGTGCAACACACTCTCTCTCTTATTTCGTGTGTAACAAACTCTCTATCTTATACTGTGTGTAACACACTCTCTCTCTTACACTATGTAATACACTCTCTCTTTTATACTGTGTGCAATATACTGTCTCTCTTACACTGTGTGTAATACACTCTCTCTCTTATACTGTGTGTAACACACTCTCTCTCACCCTGTGTGTAACACACTCTCTCTCTCTTATACTGTGTGTAACACACTATCTTATACTGTGTTTAACACACTCTCTCTTATACTGTGTGTAACACACTCTCTCTCTCTCTTATTCTGTGTGCAATACACTCTCTGATACTGTGTGTAACACACTCTCTCTCTTATTAAGTGTATAACACTCTCTCTAAAATTGTGGATAATACACTCTCTCTGTAATTCTGTGTGTCACACAATCTCTCTCTTTTACTGTGTGTAACACACTCTCTCTCTTATTCTGTGTGTAATACACTCTCTCTTATACTGTGTGTTACACACTCTCTCTCTTACAATGTGTGCAATATACTGTCTCTCTTATACTGTGTGCAACACATTCTCTCTCTTATTCTATGTGTAACACACACTCTCTCTTAAACTGTGTGTAACACACTCTCTCTTAACTGTGTGTAACACACTCTCTCTCATCCTGTGTGTAACACACTCTCTCTCTCTTATACTGTGTGTAACACACTATCTTATACTGTGTTTAACACACTCTCTCTTATACTGTGTGTAACACACTCTCTCTCTTATAGTGTGTGTAACACACTCACTCTTATATACTGTGTGCAACACACTCTCTTATTCTGTGTGTAACACACTCTCACTCTTATACTGTGTATAACACACTCTCTCTGTTATTCTGTATGTCATACTCTCTCTCTTGTTCTGTGTGCAACACACTCTCTCTCTTATTCTGTGTGTAACACACTCTCTCTTATATTGTGTGTAACACTCTCTCTTATACTGTGTGTAACAGACTCTCTCTCTTATACTGTGTGTAATACACTCTCTCTCTTACACTGTGTGTAACACACTCTCTCTTATTCTGTGTGTAACACACTCTCTCTCTGCTACTGTGTGCAACACACTCTCTCTCTTATACTGTGTGTAACACACTTTCTCATCCTGTGTGTAACACACTCTCCCTCTTATACTGTGTGTAACACACTCTCTCTTATACTGTGTGTAATGCTCTCTCTTCTTCTGTGTGTTACACACTCTCTCTCTCTTATTCTGTGTGTGACACACTCTCTCTCTTATACTGTGTGTAACAGACTCTCTCTCTTATAATGTGTGTAACACTCTCTCTCTTTTAATGTGTGTGACACACTCACTCTCTTATTCTGTGTGTAACATACTCTCTCTCTCTTATTCTGTGTGTGACACACTCTCTCTTATACTGTGTGTAACACTCTCTCTCCTATACTGTGTGCAACACACTATCTCTCTTATTCTGTGTGTAACACGCTCTCTCTCTTACACTGTGTGAAACACACTCTCTCATACTGTGTGTTACACACTCTCTCTCTCTTATACTGTGTGTAACATACTCTCTCTCTTATGATGTGTGTAACATACTCTCTCTCTTGCACTGTGTGTAACACACTCTCTCCCTTATACTGTGTAACACACTCACTCTCATAGTCTGTGTGTGTTACACACTCTCTCTCTTATACTGTTTGTAACACACTCTCTCTTATTCTGTGTGTCCTACACTCTCTCTTATACTGTGTGTGTTACACACTCTCTTTCTTATACTGTGTGTAACACACTCTCTCCCTTATGCTGTGCAGCACACTCTCTCTCTTATTCTGTGTGTTGCACACTCTCTTATACTGTGTGTAACACTCTCTCTCTCTTATACTGTGTGTAACACACTCTCTCCCTTTTTTTTTATTCGTTCACGGGATGTGGGCGTCGCTGGCGAGGCCGGCATTTATTGCCCATCCCTAATTGCCCTTGAGAAGGTGGTGGTGAGCCGCCTTCTTGAACCGCTGCAGTCCGTGTGGTGAAGGTTCTCCCACAGTGCTGTTAGGAAGGGAGTTCCAGGATTTTGACCCAGCGACGATGAAGGAACGGCGATATATTTCCAAGTCGGGATGGTGTGTGACTTGGAGGGGAACGTGCAGGTGGTGTTGTTCCCATGTGCCTGCTGCTCTTGTCCTTCTAGGTGGTAGAGGTCGCGGGTTTGGGAGGTGCTGTCGAAGAAGCCTTGGCGAGTTGCTGCAGTGCATCCTGTGGATGGTACACACTGCAGCCACTGTGCGCCGGTGGTGAAGGGAGTGAATGTTTAGGGTGGTGGATGGGGTGCCAATCAAGCGGGCTGCTTTGTCCTGGATGGTGTCGAGCTTCTTGAGTGTTGTTGGAGCTGCACTCATCCAGGCAAGTGGAGAGTATTCCATCACACTCCTGACTTGTGCCTTGTAGATGGTGGAAAGGCTTTGGGGAGTCAGGAGGTGAGTCACTCGCCGCAGAATACCCAGCCTCTGACCTGCTCTCGTAGCCACAGTATTTATTTGGCTGGTCCAGTTAAGTTTCTGGTCAATGGTGACCCCCAGGATGTTGATGGTGGGGGATTCGGCGATGGTAATGCCATTGAATGTCAAGGGGAGGTGGTTAGACTCTGTCTTGTTGGAGATGGTCATTGCCTGGCACTTATCTGGTGCGAATGTTACTTGCCACTTATGAGCCCAAGCCTGGATGTTGTCCAGGTCTTGCTGCATGCGGGCTCGGACTGCTTCATTATCTGAGGGGTTGCGAATGGAACTGAACACTGTGCAGTCATCAGCGAACATCCCCATTTCTGACCTTATGATGGAGGGAAGGTCATTGATGAAGCAGCTGAAGATGGTTGGGCCTAGGACACTGCCCTGAGGAACTCCTGCAGCAATGCCCTGGGGCTGAGATGACTGGCCTCCAACAACCACTACCATCTTCCTTTGTGCCAGGTATGACTCCAGCCACTGGAGAGTTTTCCCCCTGATTCCCATTGACTTCAATTTTACTAGGGCTCCTTGGTGCCACACTCGGTCAAATGCTGCCTTGATGTCAAGGGCAGTCACTCTCACCTCACCTCTGGAATTCAGCTCTTTTGTCCATGTTTGGACCAAGGCTGTAATGAGGTCTGGAGCTGAGTGGTCCTGGCGGAACCCAAACTGAGCATCGGTGAGCAGGTTATTGGTGAGTAAGTGCCGCTTGATAGCACTGTCGACGACACCTTCCATCACTTTGCTGATGATTGAGAGTAGACTGATGGGGCGGTAATTGGCCGGATTGGATTTGTCCTGCTTTTTGTGGACAGGACATACCTGGGCAATTTTCCACATTGTTGGGTGGATGCCAGTGTTGTAGCTGTACTGGAACAGCTTGGCTAGAGGCGCAGCTAGTTCTGGAGCACAAGTCTTCAGCACTACAGCTGGGATGTTGTCGGGGCCCATAGCCTTTGCTGTATCCAGTGCACTCAGCCGTTTCTTGATATCACGTGGAGTGAATCGAATTGGCCGAAGACTGGCTTCCGTGATGGTGGGGATATCGGGAGGAGGCTGAGATGGATTATCCACTTGGCACTTCTGGCTGAAGATGGTTGCAAACGCTTCAGCCTTGTCTTTTGCACTCACGTGCTGGACTCCGCCATCATTGAGAATGGGGATGTTTGCAGAGCCTCCTCCTCCCGTTAGTTGTTTAATTGTCCACCACCATTCACGACTGGATGTGGCAGGACTGCAGAGCTTTGATCTGATCCGTTGGTTGTGGAATCGCTTAACTCTGTCGATAGCATGTTGCTTCCGCTGTTTAGCATGCATGTAGTCCTGAGTTGTAGCTTCACCAGGTTGGCACCTCATTTTTTGGTACGCCTGGTGCTGCTCCTGGCATGCTCTTCTACACTCCTCATTGAACCAGGGTTGATCCCCTGGCTTGTTGGTAATGGTAGAGTGAGGAATATGCCGGGCCATGAGGTTACAGATTGTGCTGGAATACAATTCTGCTGCTGCTGATGGCCCACAGCGCCTCATGGATGCCCAGTTTTGAGCTGCTAGATCTGTTCTGAATCTATCCCATTTAGCACGGTGGTAATGCCACACAACACGTTGGATGGTGTCCTCAGTGCGAAGACGGGATTTCATCTCCACGAGGACTGTGCGGTGGTCACTCCTACCAATACTGTCATGGACAGATGCACTTGCGACAGGTAGATTGGTGAGGACGAGGTCAAGTCAGTTTTTCCCTCGTGTTGGTTCGCTCACCACCTGCCGCAGGCCCAGTCTAGCAGCTTTGTCCTTCAGGACTCGGCCAGCTCGGTCAGTAGTGGTGCTACCGAGCCACTCTTGGTGATGGACATTGAAGTCCCCCACCCAGAGTACATTTTGTGCCCTTGCTACCCTCAGTGCTTCCTCCAAGTGGTGCTCAACATGGAGGAGGACTGATTCATCAGCTGAGGGAGGGCGGTAGGTGGTAATCAGCAGGAGGTTTCCTTGCCCATGTTTGACCTGATGCCATGAGATTTCATGGGGTCCAGAGTCAATGTTGAGGACTCCCAGGGCCACTCCCTCCTGACTGTATATCACTGTACCGCCACCTCTGGTGGGTCTGTCCTGCCGGTGGGACAGGAACATACCCAGGGATGGTGATGGAAGAGTCTGGGACGTTGGCTGAAAGATATGATTCTGTGAGTATGGCTATGTCAGGCTGTTGCTTGACTAGTCTGTGGGACAGCTCTCCCAATTTTGGCACAAGTCCCCAGATGTTAGTAAGGAGGACCTTGCAGGGTCGACTGGGCTTGGTGTTTTGCCGTTGTCGTGTCCGGTGCCCAGTGGTCCGATGCCGGGTGGTCCATCCGGTTTTATTCTTATTATGACTTTTCGTAGTGAGATTTTACAACTGAGTGGCTTGCTAGGCCATTTCAGAGGGCAATTAAGAATCAACCACATTGCTGTGGGTCTGGAGTCACATGTAGGCCAGACCGGGTAAAGACGGCAGGTTTCCTTTTCTGAAGGACATTCGTGAACGTCCTTCAGATTTTACGACAATCCGGTAGTTTCATGGCCATCATTACTGATACTAGTATTTTAATTCCAGATTTTATTTTTTAATTAATTGAATTTAATTAATTAATTGAATTTAAATTCGCCAGCTGCCGTGGCGGGATTTGAACTCATGACTCTGGATTTAGTCCAGGCCTCTGGATTACTAGCCCAGTAACATAACCACTATGCTACCGTACCCCTGTGTAACACACTCTCTCTCTTATTCTGTGTGTGTTACACACTCTCTCTCTTATACTGTGTGTAACACACTCTCTCTCTGTGCAACACTCTCTCTCTTATTCTGTGTGTCATACACTCTCTCTCTTTTCCTGTGTGTAACACACTCTCTTATTCTGTGTGTAACACACTCTCTCTCTTATTCTGTGTGCAACACACTCTCTCTCTTATGCTGTGTGCAACACACTCTCTCTTATTCTGTGTGTAACAACTCTCTCTCTTATACTGTGTGCAACACACTCTTTCTGTTATATTCTGTGTAACTCATTCTGTTGCACTTTGAAACTCATTCTCTCTCTGTTGTACTGTGTTTAACTCACTCTCTGTGATACTGTGTGCAATTCACTTTCTCGCTATTCAACTGTGTGTAACTCACTCATTCTCTGTTATACTGTGTTTATCTTACTCACTGTCACTCACTCTGTGTTGTATTGTGTGTAACTCTCTGTTATACTTTGTTTAACACTTGATTATTCTGTGTGTAACATTCTCCCTGTTGTACTGTGTGTAACTTACTCTCCCTGTTATACTGTGTGCAACATTCTCTCTGTTATCCTGCATGTAACTCACTCTCTCTGTTATCCTGCATGTAACTCACTCTCTCTGTTATCCTGTATGTAACTCACTCTCTCTGTTATACTGTGTGTAACTCACTCTCTCTGTTATACTGTGTGTAACTCACTCTCTCTGTTACCCTGTGTGTAACTCACTCTCTCTGTTATACTGTGTGTAACTCACTCTCCCTGTTATACTGTGTGTAACTCACTCTCTCTGTTACCCTGTGTGTAACATTCTCTCTGTTATCCTGCATGTAACTCACTCTCTCTGTTATCCTGCATGTAACTCACTCTCTCTGTTATCCTGTATGTAACTCACTCTCCCTGTTATACTGTGTGTAACTCACTCTCTCTGTTATACTGTGTGTAACTCACTCTCTCTGTTACCCTGTGTGTAACTCACTCTCCCTGTTATACTGTGTGTAACTCACTCTCTCTGTTACCCTGTGTGTAACTCACTCTCCCTGTTATATTGTGTGTAACATTCTCTCTGTTATCCTGTATGTAACTCACTCTCTCTTACCCTGTGTGTAACTCACTCTCCCTGTTATACTGTGTGTAACATTCTCTCTGTTATCCTGTATGTCACTCACTCTCTCTGTTATCCTGCATGTAACTCACTCTCTCTGTGATCCTGTGTGTAACTCACTCTCTCTGTTATACTGTGTGTAACTCACTCTCCCTGTTATACTGTGTGTAACTCACTCTCCCTGTTATACTGTGTGTAACTCACTCTCTCTGTTATACTGTGTGTAACTCACTCTCTCTGTTATACTGTGTGTAACTCACTCTCCCTGTTATACTGTGTGTAACTCACTCTCTCTGTTACCCTGTGTGTAACTCACTCTCCCTGTTATACTGTGTGTAACTCACTCTCCCTGTTATATTGTGTGTAACTCACTCTCTCTGTTATACTGTGTGTAACTCACTCTCTCTGTTATCCTGTGTGTAACATTCTCTCTGTTATCCTGCATGTAACTCACTCTCTCTGTTATCCTGTATGTAACTCACTCTCTCTCTTACCCTGTGTGTAACTCACTCTCTCTGTTATCCTGCATGTAACTCACTCTCTCTGTTATACTGTGTGTAACTCACTCTCTGTTATACTGTGTAACTCACTCTCCCTGTTATACTGTGTGTAACTCACTCTCTCTGTTACCCTGTGTGTAACTCACTCTCCCTGTTATACTGTGTGTAACTCACTCTCTCTGTTACCCTGTGTGTAACTCACTCTCCCTGTTATACTGTGTGTAACTCACTCTCTCTGTTATACTGTGTGTAACTCACTCTCCCTGTTATACTGTGTGTAACATTCTCTCTGTTATCCTGTATGTCACTCACTCTCTCTGTTATCCTGCATGTAACTCACTCTCTCTTACCCTGTGTGTAACTCACTCTCCCTGTTATACTGTGTGTAACTCACTCTCCCTGTTATACTGTGTGTAACATTCTCTCTGTTATCCTGTATGTCACTCACTCTCTCTGTTATCCTGCATGTAACTCACTCTCTCTGTTATACTGTGTGTAACTCACTCTCTGTTATACTGTGTAACTCACTCTCCCTGTTATACTGTGTGTAACTCACTCTCTCTGTTACCCTGTGTGTAACTCACTCTCCCTGTTATACTGTGTGTAACTCACTCTCTCTGTTACCCTGTGTGTAACTCACTCTCCCTGTTATACTGTGTGTAACTCACTCTCTCTGTTATACTGTGTGTAACTCACTCTCCCTGTTATACTGTGTGTAACATTCTCTCTGTTATCCTGTATGTCACTCACTCTCTCTGTTATCCTGCATGTAACTCACTCTCTCTTACCCTGTGTGTAACTCACTCTCCCTGTTATACTGTGTGTAACTCACTCTCCCTGTTATACTGTGTGTAACATTCTCTCTGTTATCCTGTATGTCACTCACTCTCTCTGTTATCCTGCATGTAACTCACTCTCTCTGTTATACTGTGTGTAACTCACTCTCTGTTATACTGTGTAACTCACTCTCCCTGTTATACTGTGTGTAACTCACTCTCTCTGTTACCCTGTGTGTAACTCACTCTCCCTGTTATACTGTGTGTAACTCACTCTCTCTGTTACCCTGTGTGTAACTCACTCTCCCTGTTATACTGTGTGTAACTCACTCTCTCTGTTATACTGTGTGTAACTCACTCTCCCTGTTATACTGTGTGTAACATTCTCTCTGTTATCCTGTATGTCACTCACTCTCTCTGTTATCCTGCATGTAACTCACTCTCTCTTACCCTGTGTGTAACTCACTCTCCCTGTTATACTGTGTGTAACTCACTCTCCCTGTTATACTGTGTGTAACTCACTCTCTCTGTTACCCTGTGTGTAACTCACTCTCTGTCACCCTGTGTGGAACTCACTCGCCCTGTTATACTGTGTGTAACTCACTCTCTCTGTTATACTGTGTGTAACTCACTCTCCCTGTTATACTGTGTGTAACTCACTCTCCCTGTTATACTGTGTGTAACTCACTCTCTCTGTTATCCTGTGTGTAACTCATTCTCTCTGTTATACTGTGTGTAACTCACTCTATCTGTTACCCTGTGTGTAACTCACTCTCTGTTACCCTGTGTGTAACTCACTCTCGCTGTTATCCTGTGTGTAACTCACTGTCTCTGTGATAGTGTGTAACTCACTCTCCCTGTTATACTGTGTGTAACTCACTCTCCCTGTTATACTGTGTGTAACTCACTCTCTCTGTTATCCTGTGTGTAACTCATTCTCTCTGTTATACTGTGTGTAACTCACTCTATCTGTTACCCTGTGTGTAACTCACTCTCTGTTACCCTGTGTGTAACTCACTCTCGCTGTTATCCTGTGTGTAACTCACTGTCTCTGTGATAGTGTGTAACTCACTCTCCCTGTTATACTGTGTGTAACTCACTCTCCCTGTTATACTGTGTGTAACTCACTCTCCCTGTTATACTGTGTGTAACTCACTCTCTCTGTTATCCTGTGTGTAACTCATTCTCTCTGTTATACTGTGTGTAACTCACTCTCTGTTACCCTGTGTGTAACTCACTCTCGCTGTTATCCTGTGCGTAACTCACTCTCGCTGTTACCCTGTGTGTAACTCACTCTCTGTTACCCTGTGTGTAACTCATTCTCTCTGTTATACTGTGTGTAACTCACTGTCTCTGTTATACTGTGTGTAACTCACTCTCTCTGTTATACTGTGTGTAACTCACTCTCTCTGTGATACTGTGTGTAACTCACTCTCCCTGTTATACTGTGTGTAACTCACTCTCGCTGTTATACTGTGTGTAACTCACTGTCACTGTTATAGTGTGTGTAACTCACTCTCTCTGTTATACTGTGTGTAACTCACTCTCCCTGTTATACTGTGTGTAACTCACTCTCCCTGTTATACTGTGTGTAACTCACTCTCCCTGTTATACTGTGTGTAACTCACTCTCCCTGTTATACTGTGTGTAATTCACTCTCCCTGTTATACTGTGTGTAACTCACTCTCCCTGTTATACTGTGTGTAACTCACTGTCTCTGTTATAGTGTGTGTAACTCACTCTCCCTGTTATACTGTGTGTAACTCACTCTCTCTGTTATCCTGCATGTAACTCACTCTCTCTGTGATCCTGTGTGCAACTCACTCTCTCTGTTATACTGTGTGTAACTCACTCTCCCTGTTATACTGTGTGCAACTCACTCTCCCTGTTATACTGTGTGTAACTCACTCTCTCTGTTATACTGTGTGTAACTCACTCTCTCTGTTATCCTGTGTGTAACATTCTCTCTGTTATCCTGCATGTAACTCACTCTCTCTGTTATACTGTGTGTAACTCACTCTCCCTGTTATACTGTGTGTAACTCACTCTCTCTGTTATCATGTGTGTAACTCATTCTCTCTGTTATACTGTGTGTAACTCACTCTTTCTGTTACCCTGTGTGTAACTCACTCTCTGTTACCCTGTGTGCAACTCACTCTCGCTGTTATCCTGTGTGTAACTCACTGTCTCATTGATAGTGTGTTACTCACTCTCCCTGTTATACTGTGTGTAACTCACTCTCCCTGTTATACTGTGTGTAACTCACTCTCCCTGTTATACTGTGTGTAACTCACTCTCTCTGTTATCCTGTGTGTAACTCATTCTCTCTGTTATACTGTGTGTAACTCACTCTCTGTTACCCTGTGTGTAACTCACTCTCGCTGTTATCCTGTGCGTAACTCACTCTCGCTGTTACCCTGTGTGTAACTCACTCTCTGTTACCCTGTGTGTAACTCATTCTCTCTGTTATACTGTGTGTAACTCACTGTCTCTGTTATACTGTGTGTAACTCACTCTCTCTGTTATACTGTGTGTAACTCACTCTCTCTGTGATACTGTGTGTAACTCACTCTCCCTGTTATACTGTGTGTAACTCACTCTCCCTGTTATACTGTGTGTAACTCACTCTCCCTGTTATACTGTGTGTAACTCACTCTCGCTGTTATACTGTGTGTAACTCACTCTCCCTGTTATACTGTGTGTAACTCACTCTCCCTGTTATACTGTGTGTAACTCACTCTCCCTGTTATACTGTGTGTAACTCACTCTCGCTGTTATACTGTGTGTAACTCACTGTCTCTGTTATAGTGTGTGTAACTCACTCTCTCTGTTATACTGTGTGTAACTCACTCTCCCTGTTATACTGTGTGTAACTCACTCTCCCTGTTATACTGTGTGTAACTCACTCTCCCTGTTATACTGTGTGTAACTCACTCTCCCTGTTATACTGTGTGTAACTCACTCTCGCTGTTATACTGTGTGTAACTCACTGTCTCTGTTATAGTGTGTGTAACTCACTCTCTCTGTTATACTGTGTGTAACTCACTCTCCCTGTTATACTGTGTGGAACTCACTCTCCCTGTTATACTGTGTGTAACTCACTCTCTCTGTTATACTGTGTGTAACTCACTCTCCCTGTTATACTGTGTGTAACTCACTCTCCCTGTTATACTGTGTGTAACTCACTGTCTCTGTTATAGTGTGTGTAACTCACTCTCCCTGTTATACTGTGTGTAACTCACTCTCTCTGTTATCCTGCATGTAACTCACTCTCTCTGTGATCCTGTGTGCAACTCACTTTCTCTGTTATACTGTGTGTAACTCACTCTCCCTGTTATACTGTGTGTAACTCACTCTCCCTGTTATACTGTGTGTAACTCACTCTCTCTGTTATACTGTGTGTAACTCACTCTCTCTGTTATCCTGTGTGTAACATTCTCTCTGTTATCCTGCATGTAACTCACTCTCTCTGTTATCCTGTATGTAACTCACTCTCTCTGTTATACTGTGTGTAACTCACTCTCTGTTATACTGTGTAACTCACTCTCCCTGTTATACTGTGTGTAACTCACTCTCTCTGTTACCCTGTGTGTAACATTCTCTCTGTTATCCTGCATGCAACTCACTCTCTCTGTTATACTGTGTGTAACTCACTCTCTGTTATACTGTGTAACTCACTCTCCCTGTTATACTGTGTGTAACTCACTCTCTCTGTTACCCTGTGTGTAACATTCTCTCTGTTATCCTGTATGTAACTCACTCTCTCTGTTATCCTGCATGTAACTCACTCTCTCTGTTATACTGTGTGTAACTCACTCTCTCTGTTATACTGTGTGTAACTCACTCTCTCTGTTATACTGTGTGTAACTCACTCTCTCTGTTATACTGTGTGTAACTCACTCTCCCTGTTATACTGTGTGTAACATTCTCTCTGTTATCGTGTGTGCAACTCACTCTCTCTTACCCTGTGTGTAACTCACTCTCCCTGTTATACTGTGTGTAACTCACTCTCCCTGTTATATTGTGTGTAACTCACTCTCTCTGTTATACTGTGTGTAACTCACTCTCGCTGTTATCCTGTGTGTAACATTCTCTCTGTTATCCTGTATGTAACTCACTCTCTCTGTTATCCTGCATGTAACTCACTCTCTCTCTTACCCTGTGTGTAACTCACTCTCTCTGTTATCCTGCATGTAACTCACTCTCTCTGTTATACTGTGTGTAACTCACTCTCTGTTATACTGTGTAACTCACTCTCCCTGTTATACTGTGTGTAACTCACTCTCTCTGTTACCCTGTGTGTAACTCACTCTCCCTGTTATACTGTGTGTAACTCACTCTCTCTGTTACCCTGTGTGTAACTCACTCTCCCTGTTATACTGTGTGTAACTCACTCTCTCTGTTATACTGTGTGTAACTCACTCTCCCTGTTATACTGTGTGTAACATTCTCTCTGTTATCCTGTATGTCACTCACTCTCTCTGTTATCCTGCATGTAACTCACTCTCTCTTACCCTGTGTGTAACTCACTCTCCCTGTTATACTGTGTGTAACTCACTCTCCCTGTTATACTGTGTGTAACTCACTCTCCCTGTTATCCTGTATGTCACTCACTCTCTCTGTTATCCTGCATGTAACTCACTCGCCCTGTTATACTGTGTGTAACTCACTCTCCCTGTTATACTGTGTGTAACTCACTCTCCCTGTTACCCTGTGTGTAACTCACTCTCTGTTACCCTGTGTGTAACTCACTCGCCCTGTTATACTGTGTGTAACTCACTCTCTCTGTTATACTGTGTGTAACTCACTCTCCCTGTTATACTGTGTGCAACTCACTCTCCCTGTTATACTGTGTGTAACTCACTCTCTCTGTTATCCTGTGTGTAACTCATTCTCTCTGTTATACTGTGTGTAACTCACTCTATCTGTTACCCTGTGTGTAACTCACTCTCTGTTACCCTGTGTGTAACTCACTCTCGCTGTTATCCTGTGTGTAACTCACTGTCTCTGTGATAGTGTGTAACTCACTCTCCCTGTTATACTGTGTGTAACTCACTCTCCCTGTTATACTGTGTGTAACTCACTCTCCCTGTTATACTGTGTGTAACTCACTCTCCCTGTTATACTGTGTGTAACTCACTCTCTCTGTTATCCTGTGTGCAACTCATTCTCTCTGTTATACTGTGTGTAACTCACTCTCTGTTACCCTGTGTGTAACTCACTCTCGCTGTTATCCTGTGTGTAACTCACTCTCGCTGTTACCCTGTGTGTAACTCACTCTCCCTGTTATACTGTGTGTAACTCACTCTCCCTGTTATACTGTGTGTAACTCACTCTCCCTGTTATACTGTGTGTAACTCACTCTCGCTGTTATACTGTGTGTAACTCACTGTCTCTGTCATAGTGTGTGTAACTCACTCTCTCTTACCCTGTGTGTAACTCACTCTCTCTGTTATACTGTGTGTAACTCACTCTCGCTGTTATACTGTGTGTAACTCACTCTCTCTGTTACCCTGTGTGTAACTCACTCTCGCTGTTATACTGTGTGTAACTCACTCTCGCTGTTATACTGTGTGTAACTCACTGTCTCTGTTATAGTGTGTGTAACTCACTCTCCCTCTTATACTGTGTGCAACTCACTCTCCCTGTTATACTGTGTGTAACTCACTCTCCCTCTTATACTGTGTGTAACTCACTCTCTCTGTTACCCTGTGTGTAACTCACTCTCTCTGTTATCCTGTGTGGAACTCACTCTCTCTGATATACTGTGTGTAACTCACTCTCTCTGTTATACTGTGTGTAACTCACTCTCTGTTATACTGTGTAACTCACTCTCCCTGTTATACTGTGTGTAACTCACTCTCTCTGTTACCCTGTGTGTAACTCACTCTCCCTGTTATACTGTGTGTAACTCACTCTCTCTCTTACCCTGTGTGTAACTCACTCTCCCTGTTTTCTGTGTGTAATTCACTGTCTCTGTTGTACTGTGTGTAACTCACTCTCTCTGTTATACTGTGTGTAACTCACTCTCTCTGTTACCCTGTGTGTAACTCACTCTCCCTGTTATGCTGTGTGTAACATTCTCTCTGTTATCCTGTGTGTAACTCACTCTCTCTGTTCCCATGTGTGTAACTCACTCTCCCTGTTACCCTGTGTGTAACTCACTCTCTGTTACCCTGTGTGTAACTCATTCTCTCTGTTATACTGTGTGTAACTCACTGTCTCTGTTATACTGTGTGTAACTCACTCTCTCTGTTATACTGTGTGTAACTCACTCTCTCTGTGATACTGTGTGTAACTCACTCTCCCTGTTATACTGTGTGTAACTCACTCTCCCTGTTATACTGTGTGTAACTCACTCTCCCTGTTATACTGTGTGTAACTCACTCTCGCTGTTATACTGTGTGTAACTCACTCTCCCTGTTATACTGTGTGTAACTCACTCTCCCTGTTATACTGTGTGTAACTCACTCTCCCTGTTATACTGTGTGTAACTCACTCTCGCTGTTATACTGTGTGTAACTCACTGTCTCTGTTATAGTGTGTGTAACTCACTCTCTCTGTTATACTGTGTGTAACTCACTCTCCCTGTTATACTGTGTGTAACTCACTCTCCCTGTTATACTGTGTGTAACTCACTCTCCCTGTTATACTGTGTGTAACTCACTCTCCCTGTTATACTGTGTGTAACTCACTCTCGCTGTTATACTGTGTGTAACTCACTGTCTCTGTTATAGTGTGTGTAACTCACTCTCTCTGTTATACTGTGTGTAACTCACTCTCCCTGTTATACTGTGTGGAACTCACTCTCCCTGTTATACTGTGTGTAACTCACTCTCTCTGTTATACTGTGTGTAACTCACTCTCCCTGTTATACTGTGTGTAACTCACTCTCCCTGTTATACTGTGTGTAACTCACTGTCTCTGTTATAGTGTGTGTAACTCACTCTCCCTGTTATACTGTGTGTAACTCACTCTCTCTGTTATCCTGCATGTAACTCACTCTCTCTGTGATCCTGTGTGCAACTCACTTTCTCTGTTATACTGTGTGTAACTCACTCTCCCTGTTATACTGTGTGTAACTCACTCTCCCTGTTATACTGTGTGTAACTCACTCTCTCTGTTATACTGTGTGTAACTCACTCTCTCTGTTATCCTGTGTGTAACATTCTCTCTGTTATCCTGCATGTAACTCACTCTCTCTGTTATCCTGTATGTAACTCACTCTCTCTGTTATACTGTGTGTAACTCACTCTCTGTTATACTGTGTAACTCACTCTCCCTGTTATACTGTGTGTAACTCACTCTCTCTGTTACCCTGTGTGTAACATTCTCTCTGTTATCCTGCATGCAACTCACTCTCTCTGTTATACTGTGTGTAACTCACTCTCTGTTATACTGTGTAACTCACTCTCCCTGTTATACTGTGTGTAACTCACTCTCTCTGTTACCCTGTGTGTAACATTCTCTCTGTTATCCTGTATGTAACTCACTCTCTCTGTTATCCTGCATGTAACTCACTCTCTCTGTTATACTGTGTGTAACTCACTCTCTCTGTTATACTGTGTGTAACTCACTCTCTCTGTTATACTGTGTGTAACTCACTCTCTCTGTTATACTGTGTGTAACTCACTCTCCCTGTTATACTGTGTGTAACATTCTCTCTGTTATCGTGTGTGCAACTCACTCTCTCTTACCCTGTGTGTAACTCACTCTCCCTGTTATACTGTGTGTAACTCACTCTCCCTGTTATATTGTGTGTAACTCACTCTCTCTGTTATACTGTGTGTAACTCACTCTCGCTGTTATCCTGTGTGTAACATTCTCTCTGTTATCCTGTATGTAACTCACTCTCTCTGTTATCCTGCATGTAACTCACTCTCTCTCTTACCCTGTGTGTAACTCACTCTCTCTGTTATCCTGCATGTAACTCACTCTCTCTGTTATACTGTGTGTAACTCACTCTCTGTTATACTGTGTAACTCACTCTCCCTGTTATACTGTGTGTAACTCACTCTCTCTGTTACCCTGTGTGTAACTCACTCTCCCTGTTATACTGTGTGTAACTCACTCTCTCTGTTACCCTGTGTGTAACTCACTCTCCCTGTTATACTGTGTGTAACTCACTCTCTCTGTTATACTGTGTGTAACTCACTCTCCCTGTTATACTGTGTGTAACATTCTCTCTGTTATCCTGTATGTCACTCACTCTCTCTGTTATCCTGCATGTAACTCACTCTCTCTTACCCTGTGTGTAACTCACTCTCCCTGTTATACTGTGTGTAACTCACTCTCCCTGTTATACTGTGTGTAACTCACTCTCCCTGTTATCCTGTATGTCACTCACTCTCTCTGTTATCCTGCATGTAACTCACTCGCCCTGTTATACTGTGTGTAACTCACTCTCCCTGTTATACTGTGTGTAACTCACTCTCCCTGTTACCCTGTGTGTAACTCACTCTCTGTTACCCTGTGTGTAACTCACTCGCCCTGTTATACTGTGTGTAACTCACTCTCTCTGTTATACTGTGTGTAACTCACTCTCCCTGTTATACTGTGTGCAACTCACTCTCCCTGTTATACTGTGTGTAACTCACTCTCTCTGTTATCCTGTGTGTAACTCATTCTCTCTGTTATACTGTGTGTAACTCACTCTATCTGTTACCCTGTGTGTAACTCACTCTCTGTTACCCTGTGTGTAACTCACTCTCGCTGTTATCCTGTGTGTAACTCACTGTCTCTGTGATAGTGTGTAACTCACTCTCCCTGTTATACTGTGTGTAACTCACTCTCCCTGTTATACTGTGTGTAACTCACTCTCCCTGTTATACTGTGTGTAACTCACTCTCCCTGTTATACTGTGTGTAACTCACTCTCTCTGTTATCCTGTGTGCAACTCATTCTCTCTGTTATACTGTGTGTAACTCACTCTCTGTTACCCTGTGTGTAACTCACTCTCGCTGTTATCCTGTGTGTAACTCACTCTCGCTGTTACCCTGTGTGTAACTCACTCTCCCTGTTATACTGTGTGTAACTCACTCTCCCTGTTATACTGTGTGTAACTCACTCTCCCTGTTATACTGTGTGTAACTCACTCTCGCTGTTATACTGTGTGTAACTCACTGTCTCTGTCATAGTGTGTGTAACTCACTCTCTCTTACCCTGTGTGTAACTCACTCTCTCTGTTATACTGTGTGTAACTCACTCTCGCTGTTATACTGTGTGTAACTCACTCTCTCTGTTACCCTGTGTGTAACTCACTCTCGCTGTTATACTGTGTGTAACTCACTCTCGCTGTTATACTGTGTGTAACTCACTGTCTCTGTTATAGTGTGTGTAACTCACTCTCCCTCTTATACTGTGTGCAACTCACTCTCCCTGTTATACTGTGTGTAACTCACTCTCCCTCTTATACTGTGTGTAACTCACTCTCTCTGTTACCCTGTGTGTAACTCACTCTCTCTGTTATCCTGTGTGGAACTCACTCTCTCTGATATACTGTGTGTAACTCACTCTCTCTGTTATACTGTGTGTAACTCACTCTCTGTTATACTGTGTAACTCACTCTCCCTGTTATACTGTGTGTAACTCACTCTCTCTGTTACCCTGTGTGTAACTCACTCTCCCTGTTATACTGTGTGTAACTCACTCTCTCTCTTACCCTGTGTGTAACTCACTCTCCCTGTTTTCTGTGTGTAATTCACTGTCTCTGTTGTACTGTGTGTAACTCACTCTCTCTGTTATACTGTGTGTAACTCACTCTCTCTGTTACCCTGTGTGTAACTCACTCTCCCTGTTATGCTGTGTGTAACATTCTCTCTGTTATCCTGTGTGTAACTCACTCTCTCTGTTCCCATGTGTGTAACTCACTCTCCCTGTTATACTGTGTGTAACTCACTCTCTCTTATACTGTGTGCAACTCACTCTCTCTGTTACCCTGTGTGGAACTCACTCTCCCTGTTATGCTGTGTGTAACATTCTCTCTGTTATCCTGTATGTCACTCACTCTCTCTGTTATCCTGCATGTAACTCACTCTCTCTGTGATCCTGTGTGCAACTCACTCTCCCTGTTATACTGTGTGTAACTCACTCTCTCTGTTACCCTGTGTGTAACTCACTCTCTGTTACCCTGTGTGTAACTCACTCTCCCTGTTATACTGTGTGTAACTCACTCTCTCTGTTATACTGTGTGTCACTCACTCTCCCTGTTATACTGTGTGTAACTCACTCTCCCTGTTCGACTGTGTGTAACTCACTCTCTCTGTTATACTGTGTGTAACTCACTCTCTCTGTTATCCTGCATGTAACTCACTCTCTCTGTTATACTGTGTGTAGCTCACTCTCTGTTATACTGTGTAACTCACTCTCCCTGTTATACTGTGTGTAACTCACTCTCTCTGTTACCCTGTGTGTAACTCACTCTCCCTGTTATACTGTGTGTAACTCACTCTCTCTGTTACCCTGTGTGTAACTCACTCTCTCTTACCCTTTGTGTAACTCACTCTCTCTGTTATCCTGTGTGTAACTCACTCTCCCTGTTATACTGTGTGTAACTCACTCTCTCTGTTACCCTGTGTGTAACTCACTCTCTGTTACCCTGTGTGTAACTCACTCTCCCTGTTATACTGTGTGTAACTCACTCTCTCTGTTATACTGTGTGTAACTCACTCTCCCTGTTATACTGTGTGTAACTCACTCTCCCTGTTATACTGTGTGTAACTCACTCTCTCTGTTATCCTGTGTGTCACTCATTCTCTCTGTTATACTGTGTGTAACTCACTCTCTCTGTTACCCTGTGTGTAACTCACTCTCTGTTACCCTGTGTGTAACTCACTCTCCCTGTTATACTGTGTGTAACTCACTCTCTCTGTTGTACTGTGTGTAACTCACTCTCGCTGTTATACTGTGTGTAACTCACTCTCCCTGTTATACTGTGTGTAACTCACTCTCCCTGTTATACTGTGTGTAACTCACTCTCGCTGTTATACTGTGTGTAACTCACTGTCTCTGTTATAGGGTGTGTAACTCACTCTCTCTGTTATAATGTGTGTAACTCACTCTCCCTGTTATACTGTGTGTAACTCACTCTCCCTGTTATACTGTGTGTAACTTACTCTCCCTGTTATGCTGTGTGTAACTCACTCTCCCTGTTATACTGTGTGTAACTCACTCTCCCTGTTATACTGTGTGTAACTCACTCTCGCTGTTATACTGTGTGTAACTCACTCTCCCTGTTATACTGTGTGTAACTCACTCTCTCTGTTATACTGTGTGTAACTCACTCTCTCTGTTATACTGTGTGTAACTCACTCTCCCTGTTATACTGTGTGTAACTCACTCTCCCTGTTATACTGTGTGTAACTCACTCTCCCTGTTATACTGTGTGTAACTCACTCTCGCTGTTATCCTGTGTGTAACTCACTGTCTCTGTTATAGTGTGTGTAACTCACTCTCTCTGTTATACTGTGTGTAACTCACGCTCCCTGTTATACTGTGTGTAACTCACTCTCGCTGTTATACTGTGTGGAACTCACTCTCGCTGTTATACTGTGTGGAACTCACTCTCGCTGTTCTACTGTGTGTAACTCACTCTCTCTGTTATACTGTGTGTAACTCACTCTCTGTTATACTGTGTAACTCACTCTCCCTGTTATACTGTGTGTAACTCACTCTCTCTGTTACCCTGTGTGTAACTCACTCTCCCTGTTATACTGTGTGTAATTCACTGTCTCTGTTATACTGTGTGTTACTCACTCTCTCTGTTGTACTGTGTGTAACTCACTCTCCCTGTTATACTGTGTGTAACATTCTCTCTGTTATCCTTTGTGTAACTCACTCTCTCTTACCCTGTGTGTAACTCACTCTCCCTGTTATACTGTGTGTAACTCACTCTCTCTGTTATCCTGTGTGTAACTCACTCTCTCTTACCCTGTGTGTAAATCACTCTCCCTGTTATACTGTGTGTAACATTCTCCCTGTTATCCTGTGTGTAACTCATTCTCTCTGTTATACTGTGTGTAACTCACTCGCCCTGTTATACTGTGTGTAACTCACTCTCCCTGTTATACTGTGTGTAACATTCTCTCTGTTATCCTGTATGTCACTCACTCTCTCTGTTATCCTGCATGTAACTCACTCTCTCTGTTATCCTGTGTGTAACTCACTCTCCCTGTTATACTGTGTGTAACTCACTCTCTCTGTTACCCTGTGTGTAACTCACTCTCTGTTACCCTGTGTGTAACTCACTCTCCCTGTTATACTGTGTGTAACTCACTCTCTCTGTTATACTGTGTGTAACTCACTCTCCCTGTTATACTGTGTGTAACTCACTCTTCCTGTTATACTGTGTGTAACTCACTCTCTCTGTTATCCTGTGTGTAACTCATTCTCTCTGTTATACTGTGTGGAACTCACTCTCTCTGTTACCCTGTGTGCAACTCACTCTCTGTTACCCTGTGTGTAACTCACTCTCGCTGTTATCCTGTGTGTAACTCACTGTCTCTGTTATAGTGTGTGTAACTCACTCTCCCTGTTATACTGTGTGGAACTCACTCTCCCTGTTATACTGTGTGTAACTCACTCTCCCTGTTATACTGTGTGTAACTCACTCTCTCTGTTATCCTGTGTGTCACTCATTCTCTCTGTTATACTGTGTGTAACTCACTCTCTCTGTTACCCTGTGTGTAACTCACTCTCTGTTACCCTGTGTGTAACTCACTCTCCCTGTTATACTGTGTGTAACTCACTCTCTCTGTTGTACTGTGTGTAACTCACTCTCGCTGTTATACTGTGTGTAACTCACTCTCCCTGTTATACTGTGTGTAACTCACTCTCCCTGTTATACTGTGTGTAACTCACTCTCGCTGTTATACTGTGTGTAACTCACTGTCTCTGTTATAGGGTGTGTAACTCACTCTCTCTGTTATAATGTGTGTAACTCACTCTCCCTGTTATACTGTGTGTAACTCACTCTCCCTGTTATACTGTGTGTAACTTACTCTCCCTGTTATGCTGTGTGTAACTCACTCTCCCTGTTATACTGTGTGTAACTCACTCTCCCTGTTATACTGTGTGTAACTCACTCTCGCTGTTATCCTGTGTGTAACTCACTGTCTCTGTTATAGTGTGTGTAACTCACTCTCTCTGTTATACTGTGTGTAACTCACTCTCCCTGTTATACTGTGTGTAACTCACTCTCGCTGTTATACTGTGTGGAACTCACTCTCGCTGTTCTACTGTGTGTAACTCACTCTCTCTGTTATACTGTGTGTAACTCACTCTCTCTGTTATACTGTGTGTAACTCACTCTCTGTTATACTGTGTAACTCACTCTCCCTGTTATACTGTGTGTAACTCACTCTCTCTGTTACCCTGTGTGTAACTCACTCTCCCTGTTATACTGTGTGTAACTCACTCTCTCTGTTACCCTGTGTGTAACTCACTCTCCCTGTTATACTGTGTGTAATTCACTGTCTCTGTTATACTGTGTGTTACTCACTCTCTCTGTTGTACTGTGTGTAACTCACTCTCCCTGTTATACTGTGTGTAACATTCTCTCTGTTATCCTTTGTGTAACTCACTCTCTCTTACCCTGTGTGTAACTCACTCTCCCTGTTATACTGTGTGTAACTCACTGTCTCTGTTATAGTGTGTGTAACTCACTCTCCCTCTTATACTGTGTGTAAATCACTCTCCCTGTTATACTGTGTGTAACATTCTCCCTGTTATCCTGTGTGTAACTCATTCTCTCTGTTATACTGTGTGTAACTCACTCGCCCTGTTATACTGTGTGCAACTCACTCTCCCTGTTATACTGTGTGTAACATTCTCTCTGTTATCCTGTATGTCACTCACTCTCTCTGTTATCCTGCATGTAACTCACTCTCTCTGTTATCCTGTGTGTAACTCACTCTCCCTGTTATACTGTGTGTAACTCACTCTCTCTGTTACCCTGTGTGTAACTCACTCTCTGTTACCCTGTGTGTAACTCACTCTCCCTGTTATACTGTGTGTAACTCACTCTCTCTGTTATACTGTGTGTAACTCACTCTCGCTGTTATACTGTGTGTAACTCACTGTCTCTGTTATAGTGTGTGTAACTCACTCTCTCTGTTACCCTGTGTGTAACTCACTCTCGCTGTTATACTGTGTGTAACTCACTCTCGCTGTTATACTGTGTGTAACTCACTGTCTCTGTTATAGTGTGTGTAACTCACTCTCCCTCTTATACTGTGTGTAACTCACTCTCCCTGTTATACTGTGTGTAACTCACTCTCCCTCTTATACTGTGTGTAACTCACTCTCCCTCTTATACTGTGTGTAACTCACTCTCTCTGTTACCCTGTGTGTAACTCACTCTCTCTGTTATCCTGTGTGGAACTCACTCTCTCTGATATACTGTGTGTAACTCACTCTCTCTGTTATACTGTGTGTAACTCACTCTCTGTTATACTGTGTAACTCACTCTCCCTGTTATACTGTGTGTAACTCACTCTCTCTGTTACCCTGTGTGTAACTCACTCTCCCTGTTATACTGTGTGTAACTCACTCTCTCTCTTACCCTGTGTGTAACTCACTCTCCCTGTTATACTGTGTGTAATTCACTGTCTCTGTTGTACTGTGTGTAACTCAATCTCTCTGTTATACTGTGTGTAACTCACTCTCTCTGTTACCCTGTGTGTAACTCACTCTCCCTGTTATGCTGTGTGTAACATTCTCTCTGTTATCCTGTGTGTAACTCACTCTCTCTGTTACCATGTGTGTAACTCACTCTCCCTGTTAGACTGTGTGTAACTCACTCTCTCTTATACTGTGTGCAACTCACTCTCTCTGTTACCCTGTGTGTAACTCACTCTCCCTGTTATACTGTGTGTAACATTCTCTCTGTTATCCTGTATGTCACTCACTCTCTCTGTTATCCTGCATGTAACTCACTCTCTCTGTGATCCTGTGTGCAACTCACTCTCCCTGTTATACTGTGTGTAACTCACTCTCTCTGTTACCCTGTGTGTAACTCACTCTCTGTTACCCTGTGTGTAACTCACTCTCCCTGTTATACTGTGTGTAACTCACTCTCTCTGTTATACTGTGTGTCACTCACTCTCCCTGTTATACTGTGTGTAACTCACTCTCCCTGTTCGACTGTGTGTAACTCACTCTCTCTGTTATCCTGTGTGGAACTCACTCTCTCTGATATACTGTGTGTAACTCACTCTCTCTGTTATACTGTGTGTAACTCACTCTCTGTTATACTGTGTAACTCACTCTCCCTGTTATACTGTGTGTAACTCACTCTCTCTGTTACCCTGTGTGTAACTCACTCTCCCTGTTATACTGTGTGTAACTCACTCTCTCTCTTACCCTGTGTGTAACTCACTCTCCCTGTTATACTGTGTGTAATTCACTGTCTCTGTTGTACTGTGTGTAACTCACTCTCTCTGTTATACTGTGTGTAACTCACTCTCCCTGTTATGCTGTGTGTAACATTCTCTCTGTTATCCTGTGTGTAACTCACTCTCTCTGTTACCATGTGTGTAACTCACTCTCCCTGTTATACTGTGTGTAACTCACTCTCTCTTATACTGTGTGCAACTCACTCTCTCTGTTACCCTGTGTGTAACTCACTCTCCCTGTTATACTGTGTGTAACATTCTCTCTGTTATCCTGTATGTCACTCACTCTCTCTGTTATCCTGCATGTAACTCACTCTCTCTGTGATCCTGTGTGCAACTCACTCTCCCTGTTATACTGTGTGTAACTCACTCTCTCTGTTACCCTGTGTGTAACTCACTCTCTGTTACCCTGTGTGTAACTCACTCTCCCTGTTATACTGTGTGTAACTCACTCTCTCTGTTATACTGTGTGTCACTCACTCTCCCTGTTATACTGTGTGTAACTCACTCTCCCTGTTCGACTGTGTGTAACTCACTCTCTCTGTTATACTGTGTGTAACTCACTCTCTCTGTTATCCTGTGTGTAACATTCTCTCTGTTATCCTGTATGTAACTCACTCTCTCTGTTATCCTGTATGTAACTCACTCTCTCTGTTATCCTGCATGTAACTCACTCTCTCTGTTATACTGTGTGTAGCTCACTCTCTGTTATACTGTGTAACTCACTCTCCCTGTTATACTGTGTGTAACTCACTCTCTCTGTTACCCTGTGTGTAACTCACTCTCCCTGTTATACTGTGTGTAACTCACTCTCTCTGTTACCCTGTGTGTAACTCACTCTCTCTTACCCTTTGTGTAACTCACTCTCTCTGTTATCCTGTGTGTAACTCACTCTCCCTGTTATACTGTGTGTAACTCACTCTCTCTGTTACCCTGTGTGTAACTCACTCTCTGTTACCCTGTGTGTAACTCACTCTCCCTGTTATACTGTGTGTAACTCACTCTCTCTGTTATACTGTGTGTAACTCACTCTCCCTGTTATACTGTGTGTAACTCACTCTCCCTGTTATACTGTGTGTAACTCACTCTCTCTGTTATCCTGTGTGTCACTCATTCTCTCTGTTATACTGTGTGTAACTCACTCTCTCTGTTATACTGTGTGTAACTCACTCTCTCTGTTATCCTGTGTGTAACTCATTCTCTCTGTTATAATGTGTGTAACTCACTCTCTCTGTTATCCTGTGTGTCACTCATTCTCGCTGTTATACTGTGTGTAACTCACTCTCCCTGTTATACTGTGTGTAACTCACTCTCCCTGTTATACTGTGTGTAACTCACTCTCGCTGTTATACTGTGTGTAACTCACTGTCTCTGTTATAGGGTGTGTAACTCACTCTCTCTGTTATAATGTGTGTAACTCACTCTCCCTGTTATACTGTGTGTAACTCACTCTCCCTGTTATACTGTGTGTAACTTACTCTCCCTGTTATGCTGTGTGTAACTCACTCTCCCTGTTATACTGTGTGTAACTCACTCTCCCTGTTATACTGTGTGTAACTCACTCTCGCTGTTATCCTGTGTGTAACTCACTGTCTCTGTTATAGTGTGTGTAACTCACTCTCTCTGTTATACTGTGTGTAACTCACTCTCCCTGTTATACTGTGTGTAACTCACTCTCGCTGTTATACTGTGTGGAACTCACTCTCGCTGTTCTACTGTGTGTAACTCACTCTCTCTGTTATACTGTGTGTAACTCACTCTCTCTGTTATACTGTGTGTAACTCACTCTCTGTTATACTGTGTAACTCACTCTCCCTGTTATACTGTGTGTAACTCACTCTCTCTGTTACCCTGTGTGTAACTCACTCTCCCTGTTATACTGTGTGTAACTCACTCTCTCTGTTACCCTGTGTGTAACTCACTCTCCCTGTTATACTGTGTGTAATTCACTGTCTCTGTTATACTGTGTGTTACTCACTCTCTCTGTTGTACTGTGTGTAACTCACTCTCCCTGTTATACTGTGTGTAACATTCTCTCTGTTATCCTTTGTGTAACTCACTCTCTCTTACCCTGTGTGTAACTCACTCTCCCTGTTATACTGTGTGTAACTCACTGTCTCTGTTATAGTGTGTGTAACTCACTCTCCCTCTTATACTGTGTGTAAATCACTCTCCCTGTTATACTGTGTGTAACATTCTCCCTGTTATCCTGTGTGTAACTCATTCTCTCTGTTATACTGTGTGTAACTCACTCGCCCTGTTATACTGTGTGCAACTCACTCTCCCTGTTATACTGTGTGTAACATTCTCTCTGTTATCCTGTATGTCACTCACTCTCTCTGTTATCCTGCATGTAACTCACTCTCTCTGTTATCCTGTGTGTAACTCACTCTCCCTGTTATACTGTGTGTAACTCACTCTCTCTGTTACCCTGTGTGTAACTCACTCTCTGTTACCCTGTGTGTAACTCACTCTCCCTGTTATACTGTGTGTAACTCACTCTCTCTGTTATACTGTGTGTAACTCACTCTCGCTGTTATACTGTGTGTAACTCACTGTCTCTGTTATAGTGTGTGTAACTCACTCTCTCTGTTACCCTGTGTGTAACTCACTCTCGCTGTTATACTGTGTGTAACTCACTCTCGCTGTTATACTGTGTGTAACTCACTGTCTCTGTTATAGTGTGTGTAACTCACTCTCTCTGTTACCCTGTGTGTAACTCACTCTCTCTGTTATCCTGTGTGTAACTCACTCTCCCTGTTATACTGTGTGTAACTCACTCTCTCTGTTGCCCTGTGTGTAACTCACTCTCTGTTACCCTGTGTGTAACTCACTCTCTCTGTTATACTGTGTGTAACTCACTCTCGCTGTTATACTGTGTGTAACTCACTGTCTCTGTTATAGTGTGTGTAACTCACTCTCTCTGTTACCCTGTGTGTAACTCACTCTCGCTGTTATACTGTGTGTAACTCACTCTCGCTGTTATACTGTGTGTAACTCACTGTCTCTGTTATAGTGTGTGTAACTCACTCTCCCTCTTATACTGTGTGTAACTCACTCTCCCTGTTATACTGTGTGTAACTCACTCTCCCTCTTATACTGTGTGTAACTCACTCTCCCTCTTATACTGTGTGTAACTCACTCTCTCTGTTACCCTGTGTGTAACTCACTCTCTCTGTTATCCTGTGTGGAACTCACTCTCTCTGATATACTGTGTGTAACTCACTCTCTCTGTTATACTGTGTGTAACTCACTCTCTGTTATACTGTGTAACTCACTCTCCCTGTTATACTGTGTGTAACTCACTCTCTCTGTTACCCTGTGTGTAACTCACTCTCCCTGTTATACTGTGTGTAACTCACTCTCTCTCTTACCCTGTGTGTAACTCACTCTCCCTGTTATACTGTGTGTAATTCACTGTCTCTGTTGTACTGTGTGTAACTCAATCTCTCTGTTATACTGTGTGTAACTCACTCTCTCTGTTACCCTGTGTGTAACTCACTCTCCCTGTTATGCTGTGTGTAACATTCTCTCTGTTATCCTGTGTGTAACTCACTCTCTCTGTTACCATGTGTGTAACTCACTCTCCCTGTTAGACTGTGTGTAACTCACTCTCTCTTATACTGTGTGCAACTCACTCTCTCTGTTACCCTGTGTGTAACTCACTCTCCCTGTTATACTGTGTGTAACATTCTCTCTGTTATCCTGTATGTCACTCACTCTCTCTGTTATCCTGCATGTAACTCACTCTCTCTGTGATCCTGTGTGCAACTCACTCTCCCTGTTATACTGTGTGTAACTCACTCTCTCTGTTACCCTGTGTGTAACTCACTCTCTGTTACCCTGTGTGTAACTCACTCTCCCTGTTATACTGTGTGTAACTCACTCTCTCTGTTATACTGTGTGTCACTCACTCTCCCTGTTATACTGTGTGTAACTCACTCTCCCTGTTCGACTGTGTGTAACTCACTCTCTCTGTTATCCTGTGTGGAACTCACTCTCTCTGATATACTGTGTGTAACTCACTCTCTCTGTTATACTGTGTGTAACTCACTCTCTGTTATACTGTGTAACTCACTCTCCCTGTTATACTGTGTGTAACTCACTCTCTCTGTTACCCTGTGTGTAACTCACTCTCCCTGTTATACTGTGTGTAACTCACTCTCTCTCTTACCCTGTGTGTAACTCACTCTCCCTGTTATACTGTGTGTAATTCACTGTCTCTGTTGTACTGTGTGTAACTCACTCTCTCTGTTATACTGTGTGTAACTCACTCTCCCTGTTATGCTGTGTGTAACATTCTCTCTGTTATCCTGTGTGTAACTCACTCTCTCTGTTACCATGTGTGTAACTCACTCTCCCTGTTATACTGTGTGTAACTCACTCTCTCTTATACTGTGTGCAACTCACTCTCTCTGTTACCCTGTGTGTAACTCACTCTCCCTGTTATACTGTGTGTAACATTCTCTCTGTTATCCTGTATGTCACTCACTCTCTCTGTTATCCTGCATGTAACTCACTCTCTCTGTGATCCTGTGTGCAACTCACTCTCCCTGTTATACTGTGTGTAACTCACTCTCTCTGTTACCCTGTGTGTAACTCACTCTCTGTTACCCTGTGTGTAACTCACTCTCCCTGTTATACTGTGTGTAACTCACTCTCTCTGTTATACTGTGTGTCACTCACTCTCCCTGTTATACTGTGTGTAACTCACTCTCCCTGTTCGACTGTGTGTAACTCACTCTCTCTGTTATACTGTGTGTAACTCACTCTCTCTGTTATCCTGTGTGTAACATTCTCTCTGTTATCCTGTATGTAACTCACTCTCTCTGTTATCCTGTATGTAACTCACTCTCTCTGTTATCCTGCATGTAACTCACTCTCTCTGTTATACTGTGTGTAGCTCACTCTCTGTTATACTGTGTAACTCACTCTCCCTGTTATACTGTGTGTAACTCACTCTCTCTGTTACCCTGTGTGTAACTCACTCTCCCTGTTATACTGTGTGTAACTCACTCTCTCTGTTACCCTGTGTGTAACTCACTCTCTCTTACCCTTTGTGTAACTCACTCTCTCTGTTATCCTGTGTGTAACTCACTCTCCCTGTTATACTGTGTGTAACTCACTCTCTCTGTTACCCTGTGTGTAACTCACTCTCTGTTACCCTGTGTGTAACTCACTCTCCCTGTTATACTGTGTGTAACTCACTCTCTCTGTTATACTGTGTGTAACTCACTCTCCCTGTTATACTGTGTGTAACTCACTCTCCCTGTTATACTGTGTGTAACTCACTCTCTCTGTTATCCTGTGTGTCACTCATTCTCTCTGTTATACTGTGTGTAACTCACTCTCTCTGTTATACTGTGTGTAACTCACTCTCTCTGTTATCCTGTGTGTAACTCATTCTCTCTGTTATAATGTGTGTAACTCACTCTCTCTGTTATCCTGTGTGTCACTCATTCTCTCTGTTATACTGTGTGTAACTCACTCTCCCTGTTATACTGTGTGTAACTCACTCTCTCTGTTATAGTGTGTGTAACTCACTCTCCCTGTTATACTGTGTGGAACTCACTCTCCCTGTTATACTGTGTGTAACTCACTCTCCCTGTTATACTGTGTGTAACTCACTCTCTCTGTTATCCTGTGTGTCACTCATTCTCTCTGTTATACTGTGTGTAACTCACTCTCTCTGTTACCCTGTGTGTAACTCACTCTCTGTTACCCTGTGTGTAACTCACTCTCCCTGTTATACTGTGTGTAACTCACTCTCTCTGTTGTACTGTGTGTAACTCACTCTCGCTGTTATACTGTGTGTAACTCACTCTCCCTGTTATACTGTGTGTAACTCACTCTCCCTGTTATACTGTGTGTAACTCACTCTCGCTGTTATACTGTGTGTAACTCACTGTCTCTGTTATAGGGTGTGTAACTCACTCTCTCTGTTATAATGTGTGTAACTCACTCTCCCTGTTATACTGTGTGTAACTCACTCTCCCTGTTATACTGTGTGTAACTTACTCTCCCTGTTATGCTGTGTGTAACTCACTCTCCCTGTTATACTGTGTGTAACTCACTCTCCCTGTTATACTGTGTGTAACTCACTCTCGCTGTTATCCTGTGTGTAACTCACTGTCTCTGTTATAGTGTGTGTAACTCACTCTCTCTGTTATACTGTGTGTAACTCACTCTCCCTGTTATACTGTGTGTAACTCACTCTCGCTGTTATACTGTGTGGAACTCACTCTCGCTGTTCTACTGTGTGTAACTCACTCTCTCTGTTATACTGTGTGTAACTCACTCTCTCTGTTATACTGTGTGTAACTCACTCTCTGTTATACTGTGTAACTCACTCTCCCTGTTATACTGTGTGTAACTCACTCTCTCTGTTACCCTGTGTGTAACTCACTCTCCCTGTTATACTGTGTGTAACTCACTCTCTCTGTTACCCTGTGTGTAACTCACTCTCCCTGTTATACTGTGTGTAATTCACTGTCTCTGTTATACTGTGTGTTACTCACTCTCTCTGTTGTACTGTGTGTAACTCACTCTCCCTGTTATACTGTGTGTAACATTCTCTCTGTTATCCTTTGTGTAACTCACTCTCTCTTACCCTGTGTGTAACTCACTCTCCCTGTTATACTGTGTGTAACTCACTGTCTCTGTTATAGTGTGTGTAACTCACTCTCCCTCTTATACTGTGTGTAAATCACTCTCCCTGTTATACTGTGTGTAACATTCTCCCTGTTATCCTGTGTGTAACTCATTCTCTCTGTTATACTGTGTGTAACTCACTCGCCCTGTTATACTGTGTGCAACTCACTCTCCCTGTTATACTGTGTGTAACATTCTCTCTGTTATCCTGTATGTCACTCACTCTCTCTGTTATCCTGCATGTAACTCACTCTCTCTGTTATCCTGTGTGTAACTCACTCTCCCTGTTATACTGTGTGTAACTCACTCTCTCTGTTACCCTGTGTGTAACTCACTCTCTGTTACCCTGTGTGTAACTCACTCTCCCTGTTATACTGTGTGTAACTCACTCTCTCTGTTATACTGTGTGTAACTCACTCTCGCTGTTATACTGTGTGTAACTCACTGTCTCTGTTATAGTGTGTGTAACTCACTCTCTCTGTTACCCTGTGTGTAACTCACTCTCGCTGTTATACTGTGTGTAACTCACTCTCGCTGTTATACTGTGTGTAACTCACTGTCTCTGTTATAGTGTGTGTAACTCACTCTCCCTGTTATACTGTGTGTAACTCACTCTCTCTGTTACCCTGTGTGTAACTCACTCTCTGTTACCCTGTGTGTAACTCACTCTCCCTGTTATACTGTGTGTAACTCACTCTCTCTGTTATACTGTGTGTCACTCACTCTCCCTGTTATACTGTGTGTAACTCACTCTCCCTGTTCGACTGTGTGTAACTCACTCTCTCTGTTATCCTGTGTGGAACTCACTCTCTCTGATATACTGTGTGTAACTCACTCTCTCTGTTATACTGTGTGTAACTCACTCTCTGTTATACTGTGTAACTCACTCTCCCTGTTATACTGTGTGTAACTCACTCTCTCTGTTACCCTGTGTGTAACTCACTCTCCCTGTTATACTGTGTGTAACTCACTCTCTCTCTTACCCTGTGTGTAACTCACTCTCCCTGTTATACTGTGTGTAATTCACTGTCTCTGTTGTACTGTGTGTAACTCACTCTCTCTGTTATACTGTGTGTAACTCACTCTCCCTGTTATGCTGTGTGTAACATTCTCTCTGTTATCCTGTGTGTAACTCACTCTCTCTGTTACCATGTGTGTAACTCACTCTCCCTGTTATACTGTGTGTAACTCACTCTCTCTTATACTGTGTGCAACTCACTCTCTCTGTTACCCTGTGTGTAACTCACTCTCCCTGTTATACTGTGTGTAACATTCTCTCTGTTATCCTGTATGTCACTCACTCTCTCTGTTATCCTGCATGTAACTCACTCTCTCTGTGATCCTGTGTGCAACTCACTCTCCCTGTTATACTGTGTGTAACTCACTCTCTCTGTTACCCTGTGTGTAACTCACTCTCTGTTACCCTGTGTGTAACTCACTCTCCCTGTTATACTGTGTGTAACTCACTCTCTCTGTTATACTGTGTGTCACTCACTCTCCCTGTTATACTGTGTGTAACTCACTCTCCCTGTTCGACTGTGTGTAACTCACTCTCTCTGTTATACTGTGTGTAACTCACTCTCTCTGTTATCCTGTGTGTAACATTCTCTCTGTTATCCTGTATGTAACTCACTCTCTCTGTTATCCTGTATGTAACTCACTCTCTCTGTTATCCTGCATGTAACTCACTCTCTCTGTTATACTGTGTGTAGCTCACTCTCTGTTATACTGTGTAACTCACTCTCCCTGTTATACTGTGTGTAACTCACTCTCTCTGTTACCCTGTGTGTAACTCACTCTCCCTGTTATACTGTGTGTAACTCACTCTCTCTGTTACCCTGTGTGTAACTCACTCTCTCTTACCCTTTGTGTAACTCACTCTCTCTGTTATCCTGTGTGTAACTCACTCTCCCTGTTATACTGTGTGTAACTCACTCTCTCTGTTACCCTGTGTGTAACTCACTCTCTGTTACCCTGTGTGTAACTCACTCTCCCTGTTATACTGTGTGTAACTCACTCTCTCTGTTATACTGTGTGTAACTCACTCTCCCTGTTATACTGTGTGTAACTCACTCTCCCTGTTATACTGTGTGTAACTCACTCTCTCTGTTATCCTGTGTGTCACTCATTCTCTCTGTTATACTGTGTGTAACTCACTCTCTCTGTTATACTGTGTGTAACTCACTCTCTCTGTTATCCTGTGTGTAACTCATTCTCTCTGTTATAATGTGTGTAACTCACTCTCTCTGTTATCCTGTGTGTCACTCATTCTCTCTGTTATACTGTGTGTAACTCACTCTCCCTGTTATACTGTGTGTAACTCACTCTCTCTGTTATAGTGTGTGTAACTCACTCTCCCTGTTATACTGTGTGGAACTCACTCTCCCTGTTATACTGTGTGTAACTCACTCTCCCTGTTATACTGTGTGTAACTCACTCTCTCTGTTATCCTGTGTGTCACTCATTCTCTCTGTTATACTGTGTGTAACTCACTCTCTCTGTTACCCTGTGTGTAACTCACTCTCTGTTACCCTGTGTGTAACTCACTCTCCCTGTTATACTGTGTGTAACTCACTCTCTCTGTTGTACTGTGTGTAACTCACTCTCGCTGTTATACTGTGTGTAACTCACTCTCCCTGTTATACTGTGTGTAACTCACTCTCCCTGTTATACTGTGTGTAACTCACTCTCGCTGTTATACTGTGTGTAACTCACTGTCTCTGTTATAGGGTGTGTAACTCACTCTCTCTGTTATAATGTGTGTAACTCACTCTCCCTGTTATACTGTGTGTAACTCACTCTCCCTGTTATACTGTGTGTAACTTACTCTCCCTGTTATGCTGTGTGTAACTCACTCTCCCTGTTATACTGTGTGTAACTCACTCTCCCTGTTATACTGTGTGTAACTCACTCTCGCTGTTATCCTGTGTGTAACTCACTGTCTCTGTTATAGTGTGTGTAACTCACTCTCTCTGTTATACTGTGTGTAACTCACTCTCCCTGTTATACTGTGTGTAACTCACTCTCGCTGTTATACTGTGTGGAACTCACTCTCGCTGTTCTACTGTGTGTAACTCACTCTCTCTGTTATACTGTGTGTAACTCACTCTCTCTGTTATACCGTGTGTAACTCACTCTCTGTTATACTGTGTAACTCACTCTCCCTGTTATACTGTGTGTAACTCACTCTCTCTGTTACCCTGTGTGTAACTCACTCTCCCTGTTATACTGTGTGTAACTCACTCTCTCTGTTACCCTGTGTGTAACTCACTCTCCCTGTTATACTGTGTGTAATTCACTGTCTCTGTTATACTGTGTGTTACTCACTCTCTCTGTTGTACTGTGTGTAACTCACTCTCCCTGTTATACTGTGTGTAACATTCTCTCTGTTATCCTTTGTGTAACTCACTCTCTCTTACCCTGTGTGTAACTCACTCTCCCTGTTATACTGTGTGTAACTCACTGTCTCTGTTATAGTGTGTGTAACTCACTCTCCCTCTTATACTGTGTGTAAATCACTCTCCCTGTTATACTGTGTGTAACATTCTCCCTGTTATCCTGTGTGTAACTCATTCTCTCTGTTATACTGTGTGTAACTCACTCGCCCTGTTATACTGTGTGCAACTCACTCTCCCTGTTATACTGTGTGTAACATTCTCTCTGTTATCCTGTATGTCACTCACTCTCTCTGTTATCCTGCATGTAACTCACTCTCTCTGTTATCCTGTGTGTAACTCACTCTCCCTGTTATACTGTGTGTAACTCACTCTCTCTGTTACCCTGTGTGTAACTCACTCTCTGTTACCCTGTGTGTAACTCACTCTCCCTGTTATACTGTGTGTAACTCACTCTCTCTGTTATACTGTGTGTAACTCACTCTCGCTGTTATACTGTGTGTAACTCACTGTCTCTGTTATAGTGTGTGTAACTCACTCTCTCTGTTACCCTGTGTGTAACTCACTCTCGCTGTTATACTGTGTGTAACTCACTCTCGCTGTTATACTGTGTGTAACTCACTGTCTCTGTTATAGTGTGTGTAACTCACTCTCCCTCTTATACTGTGTGTAACTCACTCTCCCTGTTATACTGTGTGTAACTCACTCTCCCTCTTATACTGTGTGTAACTCACTCTCCCTCTTATACTGTGTGTAACTCACTCTCTCTGTTACCCTGTGTGTAACTCACTCTCTCTGTTATCCTGTGTGGAACTCACTCTCTCTGATATACTGTGTGTAACTCACTCTCTCTGTTATACTGTGTGTAACTCACTCTCTGTTATACTGTGTAACTCACTCTCCCTGTTATACTGTGTGTAACTCACTCTCTCTGTTACCCTGTGTGTAACTCACTCTCCCTGTTATACTGTGTGTAACTCACTCTCTCTCTTACCCTGTGTGTAACTCACTCTCCCTGTTATACTGTGTGTAATTCACTGTCTCTGTTGTACTGTGTGTAACTCAATCTCTCTGTTATACTGTGTGTAACTCACTCTCTCTGTTACCCTGTGTGTAACTCACTCTCCCTGTTATGCTGTGTGTAACATTCTCTCTGTTATCCTGTGTGTAACTCACTCTCTCTGTTACCATGTGTGTAACTCACTCTCCCTGTTAGACTGTGTGTAACTCACTCTCTCTTATACTGTGTGCAACTCACTCTCTCTGTTACCCTGTGTGTAACTCACTCTCCCTGTTATACTGTGTGTAACATTCTCTCTGTTATCCTGTATGTCACTCACTCTCTCTGTTATCCTGCATGTAACTCACTCTCTCTGTGATCCTGTGTGCAACTCACTCTCCCTGTTATACTGTGTGTAACTCACTCTCTCTGTTACCCTGTGTGTAACTCACTCTCTGTTACCCTGTGTGTAACTCACTCTCCCTGTTATACTGTGTGTAACTCACTCTCTCTGTTATACTGTGTGTCACTCACTCTCCCTGTTATACTGTGTGTAACTCACTCTCCCTGTTCGACTGTGTGTAACTCACTCTCTCTGTTATCCTGTGTGGAACTCACTCTCTCTGATATACTGTGTGTAACTCACTCTCTCTGTTATACTGTGTGTAACTCACTCTCTGTTATACTGTGTAACTCACTCTCCCTGTTATACTGTGTGTAACTCACTCTCTCTGTTACCCTGTGTGTAACTCACTCTCCCTGTTATACTGTGTGTAACTCACTCTCTCTCTTACCCTGTGTGTAACTCACTCTCCCTGTTATACTGTGTGTAATTCACTGTCTCTGTTGTACTGTGTGTAACTCACTCTCTCTGTTATACTGTGTGTAACTCACTCTCCCTGTTATGCTGTGTGTAACATTCTCTCTGTTATCCTGTGTGTAACTCACTCTCTCTGTTACCATGTGTGTAACTCACTCTCCCTGTTATACTGTGTGTAACTCACTCTCTCTTATACTGTGTGCAACTCACTCTCTCTGTTACCCTGTGTGTAACTCACTCTCCCTGTTATACTGTGTGTAACATTCTCTCTGTTATCCTGTATGTCACTCACTCTCTCTGTTATCCTGCATGTAACTCACTCTCTCTGTGATCCTGTGTGCAACTCACTCTCCCTGTTATACTGTGTGTAACTCACTCTCTCTGTTACCCTGTGTGTAACTCACTCTCTGTTACCCTGTGTGTAACTCACTCTCCCTGTTATACTGTGTGTAACTCACTCTCTCTGTTATACTGTGTGTCACTCACTCTCCCTGTTATACTGTGTGTAACTCACTCTCCCTGTTCGACTGTGTGTAACTCACTCTCTCTGTTATACTGTGTGTAACTCACTCTCTCTGTTATCCTGTGTGTAACATTCTCTCTGTTATCCTGTATGTAACTCACTCTCTCTGTTATCCTGTATGTAACTCACTCTCTCTGTTATCCTGCATGTAACTCACTCTCTCTGTTATACTGTGTGTAGCTCACTCTCTGTTATACTGTGTAACTCACTCTCCCTGTTATACTGTGTGTAACTCACTCTCTCTGTTACCCTGTGTGTAACTCACTCTCCCTGTTATACTGTGTGTAACTCACTCTCTCTGTTACCCTGTGTGTAACTCACTCTCTCTTACCCTTTGTGTAACTCACTCTCTCTGTTATCCTGTGTGTAACTCACTCTCCCTGTTATACTGTGTGTAACTCACTCTCTCTGTTACCCTGTGTGTAACTCACTCTCTGTTACCCTGTGTGTAACTCACTCTCCCTGTTATACTGTGTGTAACTCACTCTCTCTGTTATACTGTGTGTAACTCACTCTCCCTGTTATACTGTGTGTAACTCACTCTCCCTGTTATACTGTGTGTAACTCACTCTCTCTGTTATCCTGTGTGTCACTCATTCTCTCTGTTATACTGTGTGTAACTCACTCTCTCTGTTATACTGTGTGTAACTCACTCTCTCTGTTATCCTGTGTGTAACTCATTCTCTCTGTTATAATGTGTGTAACTCACTCTCTCTGTTATCCTGTGTGTCACTCATTCTCTCTGTTATACTGTGTGTAACTCACTCTCCCTGTTATACTGTGTGTAACTCACTCTCTCTGTTATCCTGTGTGTCACTCATTCTCTCTGTTATACTGTGTGTAACTCACTCTCTCTGTTATACTGTGTGTAACTCACTCTCTGTTACCCTGTGTGTAACTCACTCTCCCTGTTATACTGTGTGTAACTCACTCTCTCTGTTGTACTGTGTGTAACTCACTCTCGCTGTTATACTGTGTGTAACTCACTCTCCCTGTTATACTGTGTGTAACTCACTCTCCCTTTTATACTGTGTGTAACTCACTCTCGCTGTTATACTGTGTGTAACTCACTGTCTCTGTTATAGGGTGTGTAACTCACTCTCTCTGTTATAATGTGTGTAACTCACTCTCCCTGTTATACTGTGTGTAACTCACTCTCCCTGTTATACTGTGTGTAACTTACTCTCCCTGTTATGCTGTGTGTAACTCACTCTCCCTGTTATACTGTGTGTAACTCACTCTCCCTGTTATACTGTGTGTAACTCACTCTCGCTGTTATACTGTGTGTAACTCACTGTCTCTGTTATAGTGTGTGTAACTCACTCTCCCTGTTATACTGTGTGTAACTCACTCTCTCTGTTATACTGTGTGTAACTCACTCTCTCTGTTATACTGTGTGTAACTCACTCTCCCTGTTATACTGTGTGTAACTCACTCTCCCTGTTATACTGTGTGTAACTCACTCTCCCTGTTATACTGTGTGTAACTCACTCTTGCTGTTATCCTGTGTGTAATTCACTGTCTCTGTTATAGTGTGTGTAACTCACTCTCTCTGTTATACTGTGTGTAACTCACTCTCCCTGTTATACTGTGTGTAACTCACTCTCGCTGTTATACTGTGTGGAACTCACTCTCGCTGTTATACTGTGTGGAACTCACTCTCGCTGTTCTACTGTGTGTAACTCACTCTCTCTGTTATACTGTGTGTAACTCACTCTCTCTGTTACCCTGTGTGTAACTCACTCTCGCTGTTATACTGTGTGTAACTCACTCTCGCTGTTATACTGTGTGTAACTCACTGTCTCTGTTATAGTGTGTGTAACTCACTCTCCCTCTTATACTGTGTGTAACTCACTCTCCCTGTTATACTGTGTGTAACTCACTCTCCCTCTTATACTGTGTGTAACTCACTCTCCCTGTTATACTGTGTGTAACTCACTCTCCCTCTTATACTGTGTGTAACTCACTCTCTCTGTTACCCTGTGTGTAACTCACTCTCTCTGTTATCCTGTGTGGAACTCACTCTCTCTGATATACTGTGTGTAACTCACTCTCTCTGTTATACTGTGTGTAACTCACTCTCTGTTATACTGTGTAACTCACTCTCCCTGTTATACTGTGTGTAACTCACTCTCTCTGTTACCCTGTGTGTAACTCACTCTCCCTGTTATACTGTGTGTAACTCACTCTCTCTCTTACCCTGTGTGTAACTCACTCTCCCTGTTATACTGTGTGTAATTCACTGTCTCTGTTGTACTGTGTGTAACTCACTCTCTCTGTTATACTGTGTGTAACTCACTCTCTCTGTTACCCTGTGTGTAACTCACTCTCCCTGTTATGCTGTGTGTAACATTCTCTCTGTTATCCTGTGTGTAACTCACTCTCTCTGTTACCATGTGTGTAACTCACTCTCCCTGTTATACTGTGTGTAACTCACTCTCTCTTATACTGTGTGCAACTCACTCTCTCTGTTACCCTGTGTGTAACTCACTCTCCCTGTTATACTGTGTGTAACATTCTCTCTGTTATCCTGTATGTCACTCACTCTCTCTGTTATCCTGCATGTAACTCACTCTCTCTGTGATCCTGTGTGCAACTCACTCTCCCTGTTATACTGTGTGTTACTCACTCTCTCTGTTACCCTGTGTGTAACTCACTCTCTGTTACCCTGTGTGTAACTCACTCTCCCTGTTATACTGTGTGTAACTCACTCTCTCTGTTATACTGTGTGTCACTCACTCTCCCTGTTATACTGTGTGTAACTCACTCTCCCTGTTCGACTGTGTGTAACTCACTCTCTCTGTTATCCTGTGTGGAACTCACTCTCTCTGATATACTGTGTGTAACTCACTCTCTCTGTTATACTGTGTGTAACTCACTCTCTCTGTTATACTGTGTGTAACTCACTCTCTGTTATACTGTGTAACTCACTCTCCCTGTTATACTGTGTGTAACTCACTCTCTCTGTTACCCTGTGTGTAACTCACTCTCCCTGTTATACTGTGTGTAACTCACTCTCTCTCTTACCCTGTGTGTAACTCACTCTCCCTGTTATACTGTGTGTAACTCACTCTCCCTGTTATGCTGTGTGTAACATTCTCTCTGTTATCCTGTGTGTAACTCACTCTCTCTGTTACCATGTGTGTAACTCACTCTCCCTGTTATACTGTGTGTAACTCACTCTCTCTTATACTGTGTGCAACTCACTCTCTCTGTTACCCTGTGTGTAACTCACTCTCCCTGTTATACTGTGTGTAACATTCTCTCTGTTATCCTGTATGTCACTCACTCTCTCTGTTATCCTGCATGTCACTCACTCTCTCTGTGATCCTGTGTGCAACTCACTCTCCCTGTTATACTGTGTGTAACTCACTCTCTCTGTTACCCTGTGTGTAACTCACTCTCTGTTACCCTGTGTGTAACTCACTCTCCCTGTTATACTGTGTGTAACTCACTCTCTCTGTTATACTGTGTGTCACTCACTCTCCCTGTTATACTGTGTGTAACTCACTCTCCCTGTTCGACTGTGTGTAACTCACTCTCTCTGTTATACTGTGTGTAACTCACTCTCTCTGTTATCCTGTGTGTAACATTCTCTCTGTTATCCTGTATGTAACTCACTCTCTCTGTTATCCTGTATGTAACTCACTCTCTCTGTTATCCTGCATGTAACTCACTCTCTCTGTTATACTGTGTGTAGCTCACTCTCTGTTATACTGTGTAACTCACTCTCCCTGTTATACTGTGTGTAACTCACTCTCTCTGTTACCCTGTGTGTAACTCACTCTCCCTGTTATACTGTGTGTAACTCACTCTCTCTGTTACCCTGTGTGTAACTCACTCTCTCTTACCCTTTGTGTAACTCACTCTCTCTGTTATCCTGTGTGTAACTCACTCTCCCTGTTATACTGTGTGTAACTCACTCTCTCTGTTACCCTGTGTGTAACTCACTCTCTGTTACCCTGTGTGTAACTCACTCTCCCTGTTATACTGTGTGTAACTCACTCTCTCTGTTATACTGTGTGTAACTCACTCTCCCTGTTATACTGTGTGTAACTCACTCTCCCTGTTATACTGTGTGTAACTCACTCTCTCTGTTATCCTGTGTGTCACTCATTCTCTCTGTTATACTGTGTGTAACTCACTCTCTCTGTTACCCTGTGTGTAACTCACTCTCTGTTACCCTGTGTGTAACTCACTCTCCCTGTTATACTGTGTGTAACTCACTCTCTCTGTTGTACTGTGTGTAACTCACTCTCGCTGTTATACTGTGTGTAACTCACTCTCCCTGTTATACTGTGTGTAACTCACTCTCCCTGTTATACTGTGTGTAACTCACTCTCGCTGTTATACTGTGTGTAACTCACTGTCTCTGTTATAGGGTGTGTAACTCACTCTCTCTGTTATAATGTGTGTAACTCACTCTCCCTGTTATACTGTGTGTAACTCACTCTCCCTGTTATACTGTGTGTAACTTACTCTCCCTGTTATGCTGTGTGTAACTCACTCTCCCTGTTATACTGTGTGTAACTCACTCTCCCTGTTATACTGTGTGTAACTCACTCTCCCTGTTATACTGTGTGTAACTCACTCTCGCTGTTATACTGTGTGTAACTCACTCTCCCTGTTATACTGTGTGTAACTCACTCTCCCTGTTATACTGTGTGTAACTCACTCTCGCTGTTATACTGTGTGTAACTCACTGTCTCTGTTATACTGTGTGTAACTCACTCTCTCTGTTATACTGTGTGTAACTCACTCTCCCTGTTATACTGTGTGTAACTCACTCTCCCTGTTATACTGTGTGTAACTCACTCTCCCTGTTATACTGTGTGTAACTCACTCTCGCTGTTATCCTGTGTGTAACTCACTGTCTCTGTTATAGTGTGTGTAACTCACTCTCTCTGTTATACTGTGTGTAACTCACTCTCCCTGTTATACTGTGTGTAACTCACTCTCGCTGTTATACTGTGTGGAACTCACTCTCGCTGTTATACTGTGTGGAACTCACTCTCGCTGTTATACTGTGTGTAACTCACTCTCTCTGTTATACTGTGTGTAACTCACTCTCTCTGTTATACTGTGTGTAACTCACTCTCTGTTATACTGTGTAACTCACTCTCCCTGTTATACTGTGTGTAACTCACTCTCTCTGTTACCCTGTGTGTAACTCACTCTCCCTGTTATACTGTGTGTAACTCACTCTCTCTGTTACCCTGTGTGTAACTCACTCTCCCTGTTATACTGTGTGTAATTCACTGTCTCTGTTATACTGTGTGTTACTCACTCTCTCTGTTGTACTGTGTGAAACTCACTCTCCCTGTTATACTGTGTGTAACATTCTCTCTGTTATCCTTTGTGTAACTCACTCTCTCTTACCCTGTGTGTAACTCACTCTCCCTGTTATACTGTGTGTAACTCACTCTCTCTGTTATCCTGTGTGTAACTCACTCTCTCTTACCCTGTGTGTAAATCACTCTCCCTGTTATACTGTGTGTAACATTCTCCCTGTTATCCTGTGTGTAACTCATTCTCTCTGTTATACTGTGTGTAACTCACTTGCCCTGTTATACTGTGTGTCACTCACTCTCTCTGTTATACTGTGTGTAACTCACTCTCCCTGTTATACTGTGTGTAACATTCTCTCTGTTATCCTGTATGTCACTCACTCTCTCTGTTATCCTGCATGCAACTCACTCTCTCTGTTATCCTGTGTGTAACTCACTCTCTCTGTTACCCTGTGTGTAACTCACTCTCTGTTACCCTGTGTGTAACTCACTCTCCCTGTTATACTGTGTGTAACTCACTCTCTCTGTTATCCTGCGTGTAACTCACTCTCTCTGTTATCCTGTGTGTAACTCACTCTCTCTGTTACCCTGTGTGTAACTCACTCTCTGTTACCCTGTGTGTAACTCACTCTCCCTGTTATACTGTGTGTAACTCACTCTCTCTGTTATACTGTGTGTAACTCACTCGCCCTGTTATACTGTGTGTAACTCACTCTCCCTGTTATACTGTGTGTAACATTCTCTCTGTTATCCTGTATGTCACTCACTCTCTCTGTTATCCTGCATGTAACTCACTCTCCCTGTTATACTGTGTGTAACTCACTCTCTCTGTTACCCTGTGTGTAACTCACTCTCTGTTACCCTGTGTGTAACTCACTCTCCCTGTTATACTGTGTGTAACTCACTCTCTCTGTTATACTGTGTGTAACTCACTCTCCCTGTTATACTGTGTGTAACTCACTCTCCCTGTTATACTGTGTGTAACTCACTCTCTCTGTTATCCTGTGTGTAACTCATTCTCTCTGTTATACTGTGTGGAACTCACTCTCTCTGTTACCCTGTGTGCAACTCACTCTCTGTTACCCTGTGTGTAACTCACTCTCGCTGTTATCCTGTGTGTAACTCACTGTCTCTGTTATAGTGTGTGTAACTCACTCTCCCTGTTGTACTGTGTGGAACTCACTCTCCCTGTTATACTGTGTGTAACTCACTCTCCCTGTTATACTGTGTGTAACTCACTCTCTCTGTTATCCTGTGTGTCACTCATTCTCTCTGTTATACTGTGTGTAACTCACTCTCTCTGTTACCCTGTGTGTAACTCACTCTCTGTTACCCTGTGTGTAACTCACTCTCCCTGTTATACTGTGTGTAACTCACTCTCTCTGTTGTACTGTGTGTAACTCACTCTCGCTGTTATACTGTGTGTAACTCACTCTCCCTGTTATACTGTGTGTAACTCACTCTCCCTGTTATACTGTGTGTAACTCACTCTCGCTGTTATACTGTGTGTAACTCACTGTCTCTGTTATAGGGTGTGTAACTCACTCTCTCTGTTATAATGTGTGTAACTCACTCTCCCTGTTATACTGTGTGTAACTCACTCTCCCTGTTATACTGTGTGTAACTTACTCTCCCTGTTATGCTGTGTGTAACTCACTCTCCCTGTTATACTGTGTGTAACTCACTCTCCCTGTTATACTGTGTGTAACTCACTCTCGCTGTTATACTGTGTGTAACTCACTGTCTCTGTTATGCTGTGTGTAACTCACTCTCCCTGTTATACTGTGTGTAACTCACTCTCTCTGTTATACTGTGTGTAACTCACTCTCTCTGTTATACTGTGTGTAACTCACTCTCCCTGTTATACTGTGTGTAACTCACTCTCCCTGTTATACTGTGTGTAACTCACTCTCCCTGTTATACTGTGTGTAACTCACTCTCGCTGTTATCCTGTGTGTAACTCACTGTCTCTGTTATAGTGTGTGTAACTCACTCTCTCTGTTATACTGTGTGTAACTCACTCTCCCTGTTATACTGTGTGTAACTCACTCTCGCTGTTATACTGTGTGGAACTCACTCTCGCTGTTATACTGTGTGGAACTCACTCTCGCTGTTCTACTGTGTGTAACTCACTCTCTCTGTTATACTGTGTGTAACTCACTCTCTCTGTTATACTGTGTGTAACTCACTCTCTGTTATACTGTGTAACTCACTCTCCCTGTTATACTGTGTGTAACTCACTCTCTCTGTTACCCTGTGTGTAACTCACTCTCCCTGTTATACTGTGTGTAACTCACTCTCTCTGTTACCCTGTGTGTAACTCACTCTCCCTGTTATACTGTGTGTAATTCACTGTCTCTGTTATACTGTGTGTTACTCACTCTCTCTGTTGTACTGTGTGTAACTCACTCTCCCTGTTATACTGTGTGTAACATTCTCTCTGTTATCCTTTGTGTAACTCACTCTCTCTTACCCTGTGTGTAACTCACTCTCCCTGTTATACTGTGTGTAACTCACTCTCTCTGTTATCCTGTGTGTAACTCACTCTCTTACCCTGTGTGTAAATCACTCTCCCTGTTATACTGTGTGTAACATTCTCCCTGTTATCCTGTGTGTAACTCATTCTCTCTGTTATACTGTGTGTAACTCACTCGCCCTGTTATACTGTGTGTAACTCACTCTCCCTGTTATACTGTGTGTAACATTCTCTCTGTTATCCTGTATGTCACTCACTCTCTCTGTTATCCTGCATTTAACTCACTCTCTCTGTTATCCTGTGTGTAACTCACTCTCCCTGTTATACTGTGTGTAACTCACTCTCTCTGTTACCCTGTGTGTAACTCACTCTCTGTTACCCTGTGTGTAACTCACTCTCCCTGTTATACTGTGTGTAACTCACTCTCTCTGTTATACTGTGTGTAACTCACTCTCCCTGTTATACTGTGTGTAACTCACTCTCCCTGTTATACTGTGTGTAACTCACTCTCTCTGTTATCCTGTGTGTAACTCATTCTCTCTGTTATACTGTGTGGAACTCACTCTCTCTGTTACCCTGTGTGCAACTCACTCTCTGTTACCCTGTGTGTAACTCACTCTCGCTGTTATCCTGTGTGTAACTCACTGTCTCTGTTATAGTGTGTCTAACTCACTCTCCCTGTTATACTGTGTGGAACTCACTCTCCCTGTTATACTGTGCGTAACTCACTCTCCCTGTTCTACTGTGTGTAACTCACTCTCCCTGTTATACTGTGTGTAACACACTGTCTCTGTTATAGTGTGTGTAACTCACTCTCTCTGTTATACTGTGTGTAACTCACTCTCGCTGTTATACTGTGTGTAACTCACTCTCCCTGTTATACTGTGTGTAACTCACTCTCCCTGTTATGCTGTGTGTAACTCACTCTCTCTGTTATACTGTGTGTAACTCAGTCTCGCTGTTATACTGTGTGTAACTCACTCTCTCTGTTATACTGTGTGTAACTCACTCTCCCTGTTATACTGTGTGTAACTCACTCTCTCTGTTATACTGTGTGTAACTCACTCTCCCTGTTATACTGTGTGTAACTCACTCTCCCCTTTATACTGTGTGCAACTCACTCTCTCTGTTATACTGTGTGTAACTCACTCTCTCAGTTATACTGTGTGTAACTCACTCTCCCTGTTATACTGTGTGTAACTCAATCTCCCTGTTATGCTGTGTGTAACTCACTCTCCCTGTTATACTGTGTGTAACTCACTCTCTCTTATACTGTGTGTAACTCACTCTCTCTGTTATACTGTGTGTAACTCACTCTCGCTGTTATACTGTGTGTAACTCACTCTCTCTGTTTTACTGTGTGTAACTCACTCTCCCTGTTATACTGTGTGTAACTCACTCTCCCTGTTATACTGTGTGTAACTCACTCTCTCTGTTATACTGTGTGTAACTCACTCTCCCTGTTATACTGTGTGTAACTCACTCTCCCTGTTATACTGTGTGTAACTCACTCTCTCTGTTGTACTGTGTGTAACTCACTCTCTCTGTTATACTGTGTGTAACTCACTCTCCCTGTTATACTGTGTGTAACTCACTCTCCCTGTTATACTGTGTGTAACTCACTCTCCCTGTTATACTGTGTGTAACTCACTCTCGCTGTTATCCTGTGTGTAACTCACTGTCTCTGTTATAGTGTGTGTAACTCACTCTCTCTGTTATACTGTGTGTAACTCACTCTCCCTGTTATACTGTGTGTAACTCACTCTCGCTGTTATACTGTGTGTAACTCACTCTCGCTGTTATACTGTGTGTAACTCACTCTCGCTGTTATAATGTGTGTAACTCACTGTCTCTGTTATAGTGTGTGTAACTCACTCTCCCTCTTATACTGTGTGTAACTCACTCTCCCTGTTATGCTGTGTGTAACTCCCTCTCTCTGTTACCCTGTGTGTAACATTCTCTCTGTTATCCTGTATGTAACTCACTCTCTCTGTTATCCTGTATGTAACTCACTCTCTCTGTTATCCTGCATGTAACTCACTCTCTCTGTTTTACTGTGTGTAACTCACTCTCTGTTCTCCTGTGTAACTCACTCTCCCTGTTATACTGTGTGTAAATCACTCTCCCTGTTATACTGTGTGTAACTCACTCTCTCTGTTACCCTGTGTGTAACTCACTCTCCCTGTTATACTGTGTGTAACTCACTCTCCCTGTTATACTGTGTGTAACTCACTCTCTCTGTTACCCTGTGTGTAAATCACTCTCCCTGTTATACTGTGTGTAACTCACTCTCTCTGTTACCCTGTGTGTAACTCACTCTCCCTGTTATACTGTGTGTAACTCACTCTCCCTGTTATACTGTGTGTAACTCACTCTCCCTGTTATACTGTGTGTAACTCACTCTCCCTGTTATACTGTGTGTAACTCACTCTCTCTGTCATACTGTGTGTAACTCACTCTCTCTTACCCTGTGTGTAACTCACTCTCCCTGTTATACTGTGTGTAACTCACTCTCTCTTACCCTGTGTGTAACTCACTCTCCCTGTTATACTGTGTGTAACATTCTCCCTGTTATCCTGTGTGTAACTCATTCTCTCTGTTATACTGTGTGTAACTCACTCGCCCTGTGATCCTGTGTGTAACTCACTCTCTCTGTTATCCTGTGTGTAACTCACTCTCTCTTACCCTGTGTGTAACTCACTCTCCCTGTTATACTGTGTGTAACATTCTCCCTGTTATCCTGTGTGTAACTCATTCTCTCTGTTATACTGTGTGTAACTCACTCGCCCTGTTATACTATGTGTAACTCACTCTCCCTGTTATACTGTGTGTAACATTCTCTCTGTTATCCTGTATGTCACTCACTCTCTCTGTTATCCTGCATGTAACTCACTCTCTCTGTTACCCTGTGTGTCACTCACTCTCTGTTACCCTGTGTGTAACTCACTCTCCCTGTTATACTGTGTGTAACTCACTCTCTCTGTTATACTGTGTGTAACTCACTCTCCCTGTTATACTGTGTGTAACTCACTCTCCCTGTTATACTGTGTGTCACTCACTCTCTCTGTTATCCTGTGTGTAACTCATTCTCTCTGTTATACTGTGTGTAACTCACTCTCTCTGTTACCCTGTGAGTCACTCACTCTCTGTTCCCCTGTGTGTAACTCACTCTCGCTGTTATCCTGTGTGTAACTCACTGTCTCTGTTATAGTGTGTGTAACTCACTCTCCCTGTTATACTGTGTGTAACTCACTCTCTCTGTTATACTGTGTGTAACTCACTCTCCCTGTTATACTGTGTGTAACTCACTCTCCCTGTTATACTGTGTGTAACTCACTCTCCCTGTTATACTGTGTGTAACTCACTCTCTCTGTTATACTGTGTGTAACTCACTCTCCCTGTTATACTGTGTGTAACTCACTCTCTCTGTTATACTGTATGTAACTCACTCTCCCTGTTATACTGTGTGTAACTCACTCTCCCCGTTATACTGTGTGTAACTCACTCTCTCTGTTATACTGTGTGCAACTCACTCTCCCTGTTATACTGTGTGTAACTCACTCTCCCTGTTATACTGTGTGTAACTCACTCTCCCTGTTATACTGTGTGTTACTCACTCTCTCTGTTATACTGTGTGTAACTCACTCTCTCTGTTATACTGTGTGTAACTCACTCTCGCTGTTATACTGTGTGTAACTCACTCTCCCTGTTATACTGTGTGTAACTCACTCTCTCTGTTATCCTGTGTGTAACTCACTCTCTCTGTTATACTGTGTGTAACTCACTCTCTCTGTTATACTGTGTGTAACTCAATCTCTCTGTTATACTGTGTGTAACTCACTCTCTCTGTTATACTGTGTGTAACTCACTCTCTGTTATACTGTGTAACTCACTCTCTGTTATACTGTGTGTAACTCACTCTCCCTGTTATACTGTGTGTAACTCACTCTCCCTGTTATACTGTGTGTAACTCACTCTCCCTGTTATACTGTGTGTAACTCACTCTCTCTGTTATACTGTGTGTAACTCACTCTCCCTGTTATACTGTGTGTAACTCACTCTCCCTGTTCTACTGTATGTAACTCACTCTCTCTGTTATACTGTGTGTAACTTACTCTCTCTGTTACCCTGTGTGTAACATTCTGTTATCCTGTGTGTAACTCACTGTCTCTGTTATACTGTGTGTAACTCACTCTCTCTGTTATACTGTGTGTAACTCACTCTCCCTGTTATACTGTGTGTAACTCACTCTCTCTGTTATACTGTGTGTAACTCACTCTCCCTGTTATACTGTGTGTAACTCACTCTCCCTGTTATACTGTGTGTAACTCACTCTCCCTGTTATACTGTGTGTAACTCACTCTCGCTGTTATACTGTGTGTAACTCACTCTCCCTGTTATACTGTGTGTAACTCACTCTGTCTGTTATACTGTGTGTAACTTACTCTCTTTGTTATCCTGTGTGTAACATTCTGTTATCCTGTGTGTAACTCACTGTCTCTGTTATACTGTGTGTAACTCACTCTCTCTGTTATACTGTGTGTAACTCACTCTCCCTGTTATACTGTGTGTAACTCACTCTCTCTGTTATGCTGTGTGTAACTCACTCTCCCTGTTATCCTGTGTGTAACTCACTCTCTCTGTTATAGTGTGTGTAACTCACTCTCCCTGTTATACTGTGTGTAACTCACTCTCCCTGTTATACTGTGTGTAACTCACTCTCTCTGTTATACTGTGTGTAACTCACTCTCTCTGTTATACTGTGTGCAACTCACTCTCCCTGTTATACTGTGTGTAACTCACTCTCCCTGTTATACTGTGTGTAACTCACTCTCCCTGTTATACTGTGTGTAACTCACTCTCTCTGTTATACTGTGTGTAACTCACTCTCCCTGTTATACTGTGTGTAACTCACTCTCTCTGTTGTACTGTGTGTAACTCACTCTCGCTGTTATACTGTGCGTAACTCACTCTCCCTGTTATAATGTGTGTAACTCACTCTCTCTGTTATACTGTGTGTAACTTACTCTCTCTGTTACCCTGTGTGTAACATTCTGTTATCCTGTGTGTAACTCACTGTCTCTGTTATCCTGTGTGTAACTCACTCTCTCTGTTATACTGTGTGTAACTCACTCTCCCTGTTATACTGTGTGTAACTCACTCTCTCTGTTATACTGTGTGTAACTCACTCTCCCTGTTATACTGTGTGTAACTCACTCTCCCTGTTATACTGTGTGTAACTCACTCTCCCTGTTATACTGTGTGTAACTCACTCTCTCTGTTATACTGTGTGTAACTCACTCTCGCTGTTATACTGTGTGTAACTCACTCTCCCTGTTATAATGTGTGTAACTCACTCTCTCTGTTATACTGTGTGTAACTTACTCTCTCTGTTACCCTGTGTGTAACATTCTGTTATCCTGTGTGTAACTCACTGTCTCTGTTATCCTGTGTGTAACTCACTCTCTCTGTTATACTGTGTGTAACTCACTCTCCCTGTTATACTGTGTGTAACTCACTCTCTCTGTTATACTGTGTGTAACTCACTCTCTCTGTTATACTGTGTGTAACTCACTCTCTCTGTTATACTGTGTGTAACTCACTCTCCCTGTTATACTGTGTGTAACTCACTCTCCCTGTTATACTGTGTGTAACTCACTCTCCCTGTTATACTGTGTGTAACTCACTCTCCCTGTTATACTGTGTGTAACTCACTCTCCCTGTTATACTGTGTGTAACTCACTCTCCCTGTTATACTGTGTGTAACTCACTCTCCCTGTTATACTGTGTGTAACTCACTCTCCCTGTTATACTGTGTGTAACTCACTCTCCCTGTTATACTGTGTGTAACTCACTCTCTCTGTTATACTGTGTGTAACTTACTCTCTCTGTTACGCTGTGTGTAACTCACTCTCTCTGTTCTCCTGTGTGTAACTCACTCTCCCTGTTATACTGTGTGTAACTCACTCTCGCTGTTATACTGTGTGTAACTCACTCTCTCTGTTATACTGTGTGTAACTCACTCTCCCTGTTATACTGTGTGTAACTCACTCTCCCTGTTATACTGTGTGTAACTCACTCTCGCTGTTATACTGTGTGTAACTCACTCTCTCTGTTATACTGTGTGTAACTCACTCTCTCTGTTATCCTGTGTGTAACTCACGATTGTGATGTGTTGTCCCCCATGTGCTGTGTCCAACTCATTGTCTGCCTTGCCAGTCGGCCAGCAGTGACGGGTGAGTACGGGTTAGGGAGGGAGAGATAAATTACAGGTGGGGTTGGAGAGTGTACTGGACGTTCGTCCAGTCACAAAATTCCTTCAACTCCCTGCTTCCCCTAGACTGCGACACAAATGAGATGTGTGATGTTCTCAAACTAAGCTGGTAAAACAACATGTGAAGAGAGAGGACAAAATACAATAAATATTCAACAGAGCAACAGAAACCTCGGGCACAAGAAATCCATTCCAGTTGTTTTTTTAAAGGAAGGAGATCAGTACAGTGAGTTGCTGTTCTAATGGCCTGTTCCATGGAAGTTCCCTTTTAATAATTAGCTTTGAATGAGCCCAGTGCTGTTGTGGCCACTCAGACAGATCCTCAACGTACTGCACAAACCATCTGCTCACTGCTTGCTTGTCCTTTTAACAAAGTGTGTGAGTCAGTCTCTGCCCAAACCAACATGTTTGCTGGGAATCAGCAGATCCATCTGTGTTGTGGATGGGCTGTGATTCTGGGATGTCTGGGGCACTCTGATCTATCTGCTCACAGCCCCCGGGGCCAAGAAGCCGCTTTAGATGAGCTTTCGAACCTTATTCATCTGTTCTGTCCATCCAGCTCGATCTGGGGCCTGTGTCGTGTCATTAAACTGCCTTTTGGCGAGAGGAGGCCATTGTAAACGAGCTTTCAAACAAAGCTTAAATAGGAGGCTGTCTGATCCATATTACCCGTAATAAAATAAATTGGACAAATGAAGGTTTTTGTTGTAGTTGCTGGAATTGCAGTGAGTGAGGCGAGAAGAAGATTCTCAGAGCAGAGCCGGACCTGTGTCCATGGTCCCCACGCCCAACCCCCTCCCCCGAACAATCCCCCTCCCCACCCAACCCCCTCCCCCGAACAATCCCCCTCCCCCCGAACAATCCCCCTCCCCACCCAACCCCCTCCCCGCCCAACCCCCTCCCCCCGAACAATCCCCCTCCCCCCGAACAATCCCCCTTCCCCGAACAATCCCCCTCCCAACCCAACCCCCTCCCCCGAACAATCCCCCTCCCCACCCAACCCCCTCCCCCCGAACAATCCCCCTCCCCCCGAACAATCCCCCTCCCCACCCAACCCCCTCCCCGCCCAACCCCCTCCCCCCGAACAATCCCCCTCCCCCCGAACAATCCCCCTTCCCCCGAACAATCCCCCTCCCCACCCAACCCCCTCCCCCGACCAATCCCCCTCCCCCCGACCAATCCCCCTCCCCCGACCAATCCCCCTCCCCCCGAACAATCCCCCTCCCCCCGAACAATCCCCCTCCCCCCGAACAATCCCCCTCCCCACCCAATCCCCCTCCCCCCGAACAATCCCCCTCCCCCGAACAATCCCCCTCCCCACCCAATCCCCCTCCCCACCCAACCCCCTCCCCCTCCCCACCCAATCCCCTCCCCCGAACATCCCCCTCCCCCCGACAATCCCCCTCCCCCTCCCCACCCAATCCCCTCCCCCCGAACAATCCCCCTTCCCCCCGAACAATCCCCCTCCCCACCCAACCCTCCTCCCCTCCCCACGAACAACCCCCCCCCACAATCCCCCCCCCCACCCCCCCCCCCCCACCAATCCCCCCCCCACCACAATCCCCTCCCCCCGAACAATCCCCCTCCCCCTCCAATCCCCTCCCCCACGAAAAATCCCCCTCCCCCCGAACAATCCCCCTCCCCCTCCCACCCAATCCCCCTCCCCCACGAACAATCCCCCTCCCCCTCCCCACCCAATCCCCCTCCCCCACGAACAATCCCCCTCCCCCTCCCCACCCAATCCCCCTCCCCCCGAACAATCCCCCTCCCCACGCCCAATCCCCCTCCCCCACGAACAATCCCCCTCCCCACACCCAATCCCCCTCCCCACCAACAATCCCCCTCCCCACAAACAATCCCCCTCCCCACCAACAATCCCCCTCCCCCCGAACAATCCCCCTCCCCACACCCAATCCCCCTCCCCACAAACAATCCCCCTCCCCACGCCCAATCCCCCTCCCCACCAACAATCCCCCTCCCCCACGAACAATCCCCCTCCCGACACCCAATCCCCCTCCCCATGGTCTGGGGAATGTATATGTTTCTGGGGTTGGATTGCTGTCACCCGGTAGTTCTGGGAGTGTGCACAGTGCGATCCCACCATTCAGGAACATGTACAAGGTGAGCATTCAGCTGTAAATTCAGTGATCCCGCATTCCCAGCAGAGAGCTGAACTCCCTCTGAGCTCTGCTCCCCGCCTGGAGCACTGATCAGAGTCAGGCTGCAGCTTCATACATAATGGAGTGGGGAGTGAAGGGGGCCGTATCTATCCCTGGCCCACGATATATTTCCGTGGGGCTGGGGTACAGATGTAGACAGAGTCGGCCAGTGTTTGTAGGGTGGGCTGATAATCACCCAGAGACAACATCAAGTACAAATTGGCAGTGCTCCGTGCCCCATTACAAGGTATTTCATTGGCTGTAAAGTGCTTTGGGACTTATACTTGCATTGGAGGCAGTTCAGAGAAGGTTCACCAGGTTGATTCCGGGTATGGAAGGGTTGTCTTATGAGGAAAGATTGAACAGGTTGGGTCTATACTCATTGGAGTTTAGAAGAATGAGAGGAGAGCTTATTGAAACATATAAGATTCTGAGGGGACTCGATAGGGTTGATGCTGAGAGGATGTTACCCCTCATGGGGGAATCTAAAACTAGGGGGCATAGTCTCAGAATAAGGGGTCGCCCGTTTAAGACGGAAATGAGGAGGAATTTCTTCTCCCAGAGGGTAGTGAATGTTTGGAATTCTTTACCCCAAAAAGCTGTGGAGGCTGAGTCATTGAATACATTCAAGGCTGAGTTAGACAAATTTTTGATCAGCAAGGGAGTCAAAGGATATGGGGAAAGGGCGGGAAAGTGGAGTTGAGGTAAAAATCAGATCAGCCATGATCTCATTAAATGGCAGAGCAGACTCGAGGGGCCGAATGGCCTACTCCTGCTCCTATCTCTTATGGTCTTATGGTCTTATGGACATCTTGAGGTCGTGAAAGGCGCTATATAAATGCAAGTTCTTTCTTTATAGCATCAAGACAAACTGAACCTTCACAACATGTTCTGTAGAACCCCCGTTAACATTCAGTTCAGATGTCAGCTACGACACGGAGGTGGGGAGGGGGGGGGCAGTATTATCAACCTGAGGGGAGTGGGGAATTCTCCTCCTTCTGAGTTTGCAATAGGAGATCTCTGGCTTCTGGGAGAGGAAAAACACAAAGGCTGGAAATGTGAAAGTGTTGGAAATGTACAGCAGGCCATCAAGATCAGGAGAGGCCAACGGTTAAGATTACCTAACCTGTAGGGGCTTCCTCGTTCTGGAGATGGAGGCATTGGCAGGAGCTGGCAATGGGAGGGCGGAGGGAGTGAACCGAGGAGAAATCATATCCGAGAAGTCCCTTTAACGTGTCTATGGTTCTATGGATTTCCTTTGCAACCCTCCTTCCCTGTGTTTTGTATATATTTCAGTCATGCAGCCTGTGTCTCAGTTTTTACCTTCAAGATGGTAATTTAAGATAATCGGCAAAAGAGCCAGAGGGGGAGATGAGAATTTTTTTTACGCAGCGAGTTGTGATGATCTGGAATGCACTGCCTGAAAGGGCGGTGGAAGCAGATTCAATAATAACTTTCAAAAGGGAATTGGATAAATACTTGAAAAGGAAAAATTTGCAGGGCTATGGGGAAAGAGTGGGGGAGTGGGACTAATTGGTTAGCCCGTTCATACAGCCGGCACAGGCACGATGGGCTGAATGGCCTCCTCCTGTGCTGTAGCATTCTATGATTCTAAGAAAATGGCAGGAACAGAAAGGTTGGGGTAGGTGAAGGGTGCTTTTGTTTTGTAGAAGAAGGGATACCCTACAAGAGTGAAGGAACAGGGTTGAGAGTTGTCAGGATGGGTACAGGTAGCAATAACCCAATGAAGGGAAATACAATGACAGGGTACAAGAACCACTCGCATCTATATTGTGCCTTTAATGTAGAAAACCATCCCATCCTGAGTCACAGAGGTGTGAGGGAAACAGACATTCAGTCAAAGGAGGAGATATTAGGAGGGGTGACTAAAAGCCTGGTCAGAGGGGGGCTTTAAGGAGGAGGAAAGTTCAGGGGTGGACAATGCAGGATATACGGCTGGGTAAACATTGTGGAGTTTTGCTTCACAAGATCACAGCCTTCGGGTGAGACGATAAACCGAGGCCCCGTCTGCCCTCTCAGGTGGACGTAAAAGATCCCCTGGCACTATTTCGAAGAAGTGCCGGGGAGTTCTCCCCGGGGTCCTGGCCAATATTTATCCTTCAACCAACATCACTAAAACAGATTATCCGGTCATTTGTCTCATTACTGTTTGTGGGATCTTGCTCTGCACAATTTGGCTGTCTCGTTTCCTACATTACAACAGTGACTACCCTTCAAAAAAGTACTTGATTGGCTGTGAAACACTTCGGGAAGTCCTGAGGTCAGGAAAGACGCTGTAGAAATGCAAGTCTTTCTTTCTCTTCTTTATTTTGGGCTAGATTTTCATTGTTAACAGGCAGCCAATCGAGGTCTTTTATTCCCATATTACCAGGATACAATCCTACCGTCTCCCAATTAGAGCTGTAAAGTCCACCTAAACACATAGTCCCGGGGAGTGGAGGCCGGAGCTCCAGACAGTCCCTGGGAGTGGAGACCGGAGCTCCAGTCAATCCCGGGGAGTGGAGACCGGAGCTCCAGACACTCCCGGGGAGCGGAGACCGGAGCTCCAGACACTCCCGGGGAGCGGAGACCAGAGCTCCAGACACTCCCGGGGAGTGGAGACCGGAGTTCCAGACAGTCCCTGGGAGTGGAGACCGGCGCTCCAGACAGTCCCGGGGAGCAGAGACCGGAGCTCCAGACACTCCCGGGGAGTGGAGACTGGAGTTCCAGACAGTCCCGGGGAGCAGAGACCGGAGCTCCAGACACTCCCGGGGAGCAGAGACCGGAGCTCCAGACACTCCCGGAGAATGGAGACCGGAGCTCCAGACACTCCCGGAGAGTGGAGACCGGAGCTCCAGACACTCCCGGAGAGTGGAGACCGGAGCTCCAGACAGTCCCGGAGAGTGGAGACCGGAGCTCCAGACACTCCCGGGGAGCAGAGACCGGAGCTCCAGACACTCCCGGGGAGCAGAGACCGGAGCTCCAGACACTCCCGGGGAGCAGAGACCGGAGCTCCAGACAGTCCCGGGGAGCGGAGACCGGAGCTCCAGACGGTCCTGGGGAGCAGAGACCGGAGCTCCAGACACTCCCGGGGAGCAGAGACCGGAGCTCCGGCTCTGAATTCCGGGCTGACATCCAGTGGGATTCTTGTGTCCAGTGGGTGTGTGCCCTCCCACTCCCCCCCCTTATTGTACGGGTTGTGGGAGCCCATTAAACCCTCTCGCCGTACAGGACTAACCCCCACTATCGGCCGGTATGAAGATGGTTACGATCATGGGAGAAGTGTTCATGTTGTGGCCTGTCAGCCTGTAAATCCTCTCACTGCTTCACACTGTCCTCCGAGGGAAGACCGTGAAGATACGAAAACAACAAAATCGCCACCCTGTCAGACTGTGAATCAGCGAGTCCTCTCACTGCTTCACACTGTTCTCCGAGGGAAGACCGTGAAGATACGAAAATAACGACAGGCTCTGTGCAGACATACTGCCACTCTCTCTCTCTCTCTCTCTCCTGCAAAGGCATCCCAGCCACAGTGCATATCAATTTGTTTTATTACCTGAGATAAGTGTCCTTTAAGACAATTTATTTGTGTAGAAATTAATTAGGATTGAAACTAATTAAATTAGTTGAGATTATTACTGAAGATCAATTTATTTAATATTGGCGATTGCCTCCGGCCAACAATTTCTCTTTTCTACCTCCGATGATTTTTCCTATAAATCATGTTATACAACCTGTATTTTGTGTAAAACTTAATTAGAGTCAGAAGTAAAACAAATTAAATTTCTTTTTAGATTATTACTCTTGGATCAATTTGTTTTAATACTAGACAACACCCACAACCCAGCAATATTCCTACACATTAAGTTAGAAAGTAATTAGCTGTGGCAATGCTTGAAGCTGATTTATGTTACTGTAAAGATTGATTACAGATTGATTACTGGATTCTGTTACTAGTTCCTGCCTTTCATTTGTAATGGAGGCAAAGTAAGGTCACATTGTGTGCTTGATGGAGCAGTCAACTTACTGTCGAGCTCTTTACTAATGTGACCAAAGCAGAATTCATTTCATCCAATTAACCCAATACTCCTCACCTCCTGGACTTCTTTATCCCGTGTAGGAGGAAGACCTGCGATTTGTATAGACTCCTTATCACATTGCTCAAAAGTGACCCTAAGTGCCTCACATATAATTCATACCTGACGGTTGTTATGTAGGCAAATGAGGTAGCCATTTTGTGCACAGCAAGATCCCACAAACAGCACTGGGGTAAATGACCGGTGAACCTGTTCACTGCTGGTGTGGGTTGAAGAAGGAATGTTAACATCCATTAGAATCAGCACAACAGGTCGACAAGACCTCAGTTTAGCCTCTCCTCCGAAGGAGAGTAAGGACCCAGCAGCTCTCAAAAAACAGAAGGGTAATTATGTTGAGAAATTGTCATTCTCGTTGGTGAGAGTAATCTCGTCACCCAGACAGGCTACTAGAGGACTGCACCTTACAAAGGGAGCAGGAATGAGATCCCCTCTCCCCTCACTTGTTGAGGGAGCAGACTGCCCTGCAAATGGAGGTGGATTAGTTAAACCCCACAGAAAGGGCTCGGAGTGTAGGAAGCTAGGACCACTGTTAGATATTGTCCCAGGCTCTGAATTAAAAAGCCTCGTCATTTCCTTCAGGGAGTTATTTCCACCTCTCTATTTCGGCCAGTCCTGATGGACACTTGGTGCTGACCTTCAGTGCTGTCCAGGGCACTGCAGGAATGTCTGAGCTGCTCGCTCCCTGTTTAAGGGAAGTCTCTCGTTACTGGATTGATAGTTATTGGTGGAGGGATTAGTTGTAATTGGGGTTTTATTTCTGTGGAGTTCCGTGCCCGTTAGTGCCGATGGTCCTTTCACAGCAACTTGCATTTATGCAGCACCTTCACCCTTGGGGGTAAAATAAGGTAAAAGTGCAGCTGCCTAACAATGAACATGCAGAACAAGCCCTGGGGCAATAAACGGCCAGATGCAGAGCCGTGCCGTCTTCTGCAAGGATACCTGCAGCTAACATGCAGGTGGGCAGGCAGGCGGCAGATGCAGTTTAAGGCAGAGCAGTGTGAGGTAATGCATTTACAAACATACAAAAATGATGGGCAGGAAAAGGCCAGCTGGTCCATCAAGCCTGACCCACACGTCCTAATGGCTGGAGCATCGTGACTGGACAGTTCCTATCTGCACCTCCCCACAGCAGTCATGTAATCTCCTGATAGGAGAATATCTAGGAATGGGAGTACAGTATATACTCAATAAAAAGAGACTGGATGGAGTGGTTGACTAGAGACATCTAGGGGTGGAAACACATAGTTCCTTGAAAATGTAAGTGCAGATAAAGTCAAAAAAACAAGTGTTTTGGGGTTTATAAATAGGGACAAGAGCAAATGATAAATTTGTACAAGGTAATGATTAGGCCACAGTTAGAGTACTGGGTGCAGGTTTGGGCATCCCATTAAAGAAAGGACATTAAAGCCATAGAGAGCGTACAGCGTAGGTTCACCAGGATGATGCCAGGGATGGGCAACTATAGTTATGAAAGAAAGACTTTCATTTATATAGTGCCTTTCACAACCTCAGGACGCCCCAAAGCACTTTACAGCCAATGAAGTACTTTTTGAAGTGTAGTCACTGTTGTAATGAAGGAAACAGGGCAGCCAATTTGTGCACGGCAAGATCCCACAAACAGCAATGTGATAATGACCAGATCATCTGTTTTAGTGATGTTGGTCGAGGGATAAATGTTGGGAGAACTCCCCCTGCTCTTCTTCGAAATAGTGGCCGTGGGATCTTTTACGTCGACTTGAGAGGGCAGATGGGGCCTTGGTTTAACATTTGTATCCAAAAGACAGCATCTCCAACAGTGCAGCACCCCCTCAGTACTGCACCGGGAGTGTCAGCTTAGATTCTGTGCTCAAGTCTCTGGAGTGGGACTTGAACCCACGACCTATTTAACTCAGAGGCGAGAGTGACACTCAGTGAGCCACGACTGACATGATAAGAGGAGAGACTTGAGACACTGGGACTATTTCCAATGGGGCAGAGAAGGCTAAGAGGTGATTTAATAGAGGTTTTTAAAATTTTGATAGGTGAATAGGGAAAGACTATTTCCTGTGGTTGGGGAGTCAGTGACGAGGGACAATTTAACATTGTCACCAAGAGATTGAGGAGAGAGGTTAGGGGAAATCTCTTCATGCAAAGAACTGTTAGAACATATAATGCTTTGCCACAGGGAGTAGTTGAGGCACAGACCATTACATCTTTTAAGTGAAGAAGTGGCAAACATCCAAAGCAGTGGAAGATAAAGGTCCATGGGGACAGAGTGGGGCAGTGGGATTAATTTTTGGATTGACAGGGCTATCAGTACTGGCACCAGGAGTGTCAGCCTGGATTATATGCTCAAGTCTCTGGAGTGGGACTCAAACTCACAACCTGCTGACACAGAGGTGGGAGTACAACCCAGTGAGCCACCGCCAGGGATGAACACATTTTGAGCTTAAACAACTGAACACATATTGAAGTTTCCCCCTCAGTCGCGGTTGCCCCATTCCTCTTTGGGTACAGGTCAAATGGGCACCTCATGTCATGCTTCACACATGAACCTTGACTTGACCTTAGCCAAAACCCCCGATCGCCAGGCTGATCGTAGAACGCCAGCTGAGATCCGCTGAGCTAGCACAGAACGGAGAGCAAATCTGGCCTGTGTAGGTCGATTGCACACTTTAGGTCTAATCAAACTCGCTGTCACAGCCCGGGAAGGAAGAGAGACATCAGTAGATTTTAGATCAGTTTATTGCACGTAATGTGAATAACACTGTGTTATAGATAACCTCACATCTCACTGATATCGAATCAAAATAATTACATTATTTAAAATTCTTTTTCCTTGCTCCCTCCTTTATAGGGTCCCCTTCCCCTACCCCAGGTGTTTGCTGGTACAGTGGGAGGGGGGAGCGAGAGGGTGGGGGTTGGGTTTGGTGGAACACTAACAGACGCAGCCGAGGAATCTCAAACTCGATGCCACTTGGCGTGTGTTGTACCTCAGAGGAACAGGACCCAGGATTCTGACCATGAATCCCTGCGCAACGAGTTCCCTATCTCGGCTGTGGGACTGAAGGGAGGAGCCAAATGGAGGGCAGGTAATTCCCCAAAGAAGAAGCAGATAAAGTGGGGGGGGGGGGAAGAGAGGGTTAAGACTGCCCCCTCCCCCACCAGGGAGTGTTCTGGCCCAGGTTGGGGAGCAGGTCTCTCCATTGCCCCCACCCGAACCCTGGGACAGGTCCAGTATATGGCTCAGGAGACTTAAAGAGAGCGAGAGGCAGAATGTATCTTTTCCTAGAATAAATAACATACAAGCCCCCCTTTCAAACAACTGAGGCGTTCCAAATTAAATAAACTGCTTACGGGTGGCACTTTCGATCAGCTTATCCGTTTATTTCAGCAACTTTCTAAATCACAGTTTAGTTCAACAGAAGTGCAGGTCACTAAATACACGATGGGATTGCTTGGTGTTTGGAGACTCCATTCCAAAAAGCTGTCAGCTGGGAGAGAGTGTCTGGAAAATACCCTAAAAATTGCCTTAACGGTGTCCTCAAAATGGAGTTTCAGCAGTCAGACTGAACTCTTGGAGAAGCTTAAAAAAAGAAAGACTCGCATATCTACAGCGCCTTTCACCGCCTCAGGACCACAACGCTTTACAGCCAATGAAGTACTTTTGAAGTGTAGTCACTGTTGTAATGTTAGAACCACGGATATTAATGTGAAACAAATCATTCCTTACAAGAACTGGGAGGCCTCCACCATCAAGGTCAAAGGATCGGGGGGGTAGACTGTTAGGAAGTATAAATACTCCACTCCTGATCAGAAAGTGTGCAGGTTCTTTGCTAAAAGGGAAAGGGACAGGTTCGGGCAGTGAAAGTGCCACCTGGTGCCCCCCGGACTCTGTGAGCCCGAGGCCATCGGGGGCATTAACGACCGTGCGAGGTGAGTGACTCTTAAAAAAGGGTCAACTCTTTGAATATAGGTGCCTCTCGGATTGGTTAATGATAAAACTGAGGGTGTCTCTTTGGGAATCGAGGATATATAAGATGGGCAGATGGGTAATGCCCCGCGAGAAACTGACGGGAAACTGATTAACTTCCCCTTCAATGCGTCAATGACGTTCCCCTCAACCACTCCATGTGGCAACGAGTTCCACATTCCCACCACTCTCGGAGTGAAGAAACTCCTTTTCAATTCTTGATTTGATCTGTTAGCAGCTATATTAAAATAATGGCCCCTCGTTCTAGATTCACCCACAAGTCTGATAGACTTCTCCACCCCAACCCCCCCCCACCCCACCTCCCCCACCCCAACCCCCCCCACCACCACCACCCCCACCCCACCCCCACCCCCACACCCCCACCACCCCCACACCCCCACCACCCCCACCCCACCACCACCCCCACCCCCTCCCCCACACCGCCTCCCCCACCTCCACACTGACTGCTCCTTTTGTTTGAGGGGTAACTGAGGGAGAGATACCAGTAAAGTTGTGCCAATTCCTTGCGCAGGAACGTAGGAGCAGCCTCTGCCCGCTATCCGTAGCTCACTGTGCTAAGCACTTTCAGATATTCTGACAAGGTGATAAGTTGCTCTGTTTCTCTCAAACAGGCCGGTCTCCCAAGCCTGAGTCGCCCCAACAGGCAAGGCTGACAAGAAAGTGCATCGAGGTGTCTGAGGGACACACCCAGTGGGGTGACCTGGGGGGGGGGGGGGAAAGAGTTACTGGGGTGGGGATGGGACATGGTGGGGGGAGAGGGACCTAGGGGGAGAGGGACCCGGGGGGAGAGGGACCTGGGGGGAAAAGGGAGAGGGACCTGGGATGTGAGAGGGAGCTGGGGGGGGGCGGGGGAGGCTGTCTCTGAAATCCATTCCAGTTACTAAACTGTAAAGTGCGACACTGTCTCAAGCACGTGCAGTTCAGGAAAGAACAGAAATGATCAAATAATCTCTTTCTAGTCACTTTAGTTTTCAGTGCAGGCCCCGAGATTGCAGGCATGCTTGTAAACCATGAATAAGTTTATCATCAAACAACACGATGAATATGGAATAGGTGTCAAGATCACGTTAAGAGGGCGGGGGTTGGGGCATGAGAGGTGATCAGATAGCAGCAAAGTTCGTTCAGTTTCTTCCCCCCCCCCCTCCGAGCTTCTAGGTGAATCTTGCCCGAGTTGTTCGGACCAGAGTCGGTTCCGATACAAGCAGAAAAAGACCTCTCCCCACTCTCGGTGGCTTCGACTTCTTTCCCCTTGCCGTTCCGCGGCTTCTACGATCTCCGCGGCAGTGCCAATTCCTGGAACAAATCACGTCGGAGGCAGATGCGTTACAATGGTGGTCAGGTACAAAAAAATAATCAAAGAGGCTAATGGAGTGTTAGCGTTTATAACTAGAGGGCGAGAATATAAAGGGGAGGAAGTTTTGCTGCTACTATAGAAAGCCCTGGTTAGACCACATCTGGAGTACTGGGTACGGTCCTGGGCACCGCACTTTAGAAAGGATATATTGGCCTTGGAAGGAGTGCAGCACAGATTGATCAGAATGTTACCAGGCTCCAAGGGCTAGATTATGAGGAGAGATTACATAAACTAGGCTTGTATTCCCCGGGAATATAGAAGGTTAAGGGGTGATTTGATTGAGGTTTTTAGGATTTTGAAAGGAATCGATAGGGTAGATGGAGAGAAACTTTTTCTGCTGATGGGGGAGTCTAGAACAAGGGGACATAATCTTAAAATCAGAGCCAGGCCATTCAGGAGTGAAGTTAGGAAACACTTCTTCATGCACAGGGTGGTCGAAGTGTGGAACTCTCTCCCACAGAAAGCAGTAGATGCTCAATTAATAATTTTAAATCTGTGATCGATAGATTTTGGCTCACCGAGGGTATTAAGGGATATGGAGCCAAGGAGGGTGGATAGATACAGATCAGTCATGATCTCATTGAATGACGGAACAGGCTCGAGGGGCTGAATGGCCTCCTCCTGTTTCTATGTTCCTCTCCCTGGCGCCAGGCAACGGGAAAGTGAGTTACACCCGGTCACATGATCTGCAGCCGTGTGACATGAGAACCAGGAGGGGCCGTGGTCCTGAGATACACTGAGGGAAATGTGCCTTTAATTCCAAAACACTGGAAAATGTCGGTGACCTTTCACTTTGTGCCGAAAGCTTCACGTAAACAGAAGAGTTTGGCTGCTATTGGGGAAATCTAAAATCAGACCCAAGTCCAGGATAATTTGGAGCCAGACTACACTTCAAGTCTTTCATCTTTGTTTCTGTAGCCAAAATATATAAATGCACCAGGAGGATCCCCACCGTGTTCGTTACATCTCCGCCTCTCCGACTCCACATCACTCTCTCGCTGTGCAGCTCCTCACCTCCCCCTCACTCCCCTTCCTTCTGCACCTTTCTAAAACCCCAGCTTGGTGCCATCGAGTTGCTGAATTAACTTGTCTTCTCTCCTTCACCTTTGAACCCTGACTGGGTCCGTGGGTCTCGCTCCTCCCGCTCGGTTTCTTCACAGACATTTTGCGACGTCCATTGAGGGAGTCTCTGCTGTTAACCCCGTGCTTTTCTACTCTGGACATCATGGTCAGGGACTATGTGTCCTTCTTCACTTTGGGACTGTTAGATTTTCTGGGACGACATGCTGGGCACCTGCTTCAGATGAGTTCTAACCACTGTCCTGATAACGAGACTTGTCCTTTTAAAGGGGACATGATGAGGAATTGGTTCATTGACAGAAGACAATACGCCTGTTTAAATTAGTTCCCCCACTTTCCCTGTGCCACACACTGGACAGTTCATGGAGTGCTCTTGAACTAATCATTGTATCTACTGATGTTAATCCCTCTCCCTCACACTGTCCCTCAGTAACCCCTCTCCCCCAGCGCCCTGTGTTACTGACTGTATCTCTACTGATGTTAATCCCTCTCCCTCACACTGTCACTCAGTAACCCCTCTCCCCCAGCGCCCTGTGTTACTGACTGTATCTCTACTGATGTTAATCCCTCTCCCTCACACTGTCCCTCAGTAACCCCTCTCCCCCAGCGCCCTGTGTTACTGACTGTATCTCTACTGATGTTAATCCCTCTCCCTCACACTGTCCCTCAGTAACCCCTCTCCCCCAGCGCCCTGTGTTACTGACTGTATCTCTACTGATGTTAATCCCTCTCCCTCACACTGTCACTCAGTAACCCCTCTCCCTCAGCGCCCTGTGTTACTGACTGTATCTCTACTGATGTTAATCCCTCTCCCTCACACTGTCCCTCAGTAACCCCTCTCCCCCAGCGCCCTGTGTTACTGACTGTATCTCTACTGATGTTAATCCCTCTCCCTCACACTGTCACTCAGTAATCCCTCTCTCCCCAGCGTCCTGTGTTACTGACTGTATCTCTACTGATGTTAATCCAGCTCCCTCACACTGTCACTCAGTAACCCCTCTCCCCCCAGCGCCCTGTGTTACTGACTGTATCTCTACTGATGTTAATCCCTCTCCCTCACACTGTCACTCAGTAACCCCTCTCCCCCCAGCGCCCTGTGTTACTGACTGTATCTCCACTGATGTTAATCCCTCTCCCTCACACTGTCTCTCAGTAACCCCTCTCCCCCCAGCGCCCTGTGTCACTGACTGTATCTCTACTGATGTTAATCCCTCTCCCTCACACTGTCACTCAGTAACCCCTCTCCCCTCAGCGCCCTGTGTCACTGACTGTATCTCTACTGATGTTAATCCCTCTCCCTCACACTGTCACTCAGTAACCCCTCTCCCCCAGCGCCCTGTGTTACTGACTGTATCTCTCCCGATGTTAATCCAGCTCCCTCACACTGTCCCTCAGTTACCCCTCTCCCCCAGTGCCCTGTGTTATTGACTGTATCTCTACTGATATTAATCCCTCTCCCTCACACTGTCACTCAGTAACCCCTCTCCCCCAGCGCCCTGTGTTACTGACTGTATCTCTACTGATGTTAATCCCTCTCCCTCACACTGTCACTCAGTAATCCCTCTCTCCCCAGCGTCCTGTGTTACTGACTGTATCTCTACTGATGTTAATCCAGCTCCCTCACACTGTCACTCAGTAACCCCTCTCCCCCAGCGCCCTGTGTCACCGACTGTATCTCTACTGATGTTAATCCCTCTCCCTCACACTGTCCCTCAGTAACCCCTCTCCCCCAGCGCCCTGTGTTACTGACTGTATCTCTACTGATGTTAATCCCTCTCCCTCACACTGTCACTCAGTAACCCCTCTCCACCCAGCGCCCTGTGTTACTGACTGTATCTCTACTGATGTTAATCCCTCTCCCTCACAGTCGCTGTAAAGGGTAATTTAAAGGTGATTTTTCATATAATGTGTCGGAGCCCAGCACTGTAATGTTACAATGGGACGAGATTAATCGTCAGCTTTACCTGTGCCAGTGTGAGGCCCTGACAGAGTGTTGTTTATCTGGAGTTGTAGGTGTGGGTTTGGGATGGTGAACACCCAGACTCATCTTGTGCTGCTGGGTCATTCAGGAAGTCCCAGATCAGGATCGTGTCATCATGGGAACTGCTCACAATCTGAAACTCGTCAAACTGCAGACGGAAAACTCTCCCAGAATGTTCCTGGAATCGGATCAGAAACATTTCAGCCACAAGCAATACTGTTATCAAGAGTAAAACTCAGCAGGGACTGAGTAACATCTCACTCACCAGGGACTAGGGACTGAGTAACATCTCACTCACCAGGGACTAGTGACTGAGTAACATCTCATTCACCAGGGAATAGGGACTGAGTAACATCTCACTCACCAGGGAATAGGGACTGAGTAACATCTCACTCACCAGGGAATAGGGACTGAGTAACATCTCACTCACCAGGGAATAGGGACTGAGTAACATCTCACTCACCAGGGAATAGGGACTGAGTAACATCTCACTCACCAGGGAATAGGGACTGAGTAACATCTCACTCACCAGGGAATAGGGACTGAGTAACATCTCACTCACCAGGGACTAGTGACTGAGTAACATCTCACTCACCAGGGAATAGGGACTGAGTAACATCTCACTCACCAGGGAATAGGGACTGAGTAACATCTCACTCACCAGGGACTAGTGACTGAGTAACATCTCACTCACCAGGGAATAGGGACTGAGTAACATCTCACTCACCAGGGACTAGTGACTGAGTAACATCTCACTCACCAGGGACTAGGGACTGAGTAACATCTCACTCACCAGGGAATAGGGACTGAGTAACATCTCACTCTGAAGCAATCAGAAAAAAATGATGCTGAGGGATGAAGGAGATATTTGGAGGGATGACCAAAGGTTTGGTCGAAGAGGTGGGCTTAAAGGAGGGTCTTAAAGAAAGAGAGAGAAGTGAGCCTAGGTGGGGCCTGGCTGGCTGAAGGCACGTCCGCCAATGGTGGGGCGAACAGAGGAGGAGATGCACAAGTGGACAGAGTAAGAGGAACACAGAGCTCGGTGGAGGGATGTCGGGCTGTAGGAGGTCACAGAAATAGGGAGGGATAAGGTCGTGAAGGGCCTTAAACACGAGAATGAGAATTTTAAACTGACGGTGTTGGGGTACTGGGAGCCAATGTAGGTTAATGAGCACTGGGGTGATGAGTGAATGGGACATGGAGGCGAGGGAGAGGGATGGAGTCGGTGCCGAGAGAGAGGGATGGAGTCGGAGGCGAGGGAGAGGGATGGAGTCGGTGCCCAGGGAGAGGGATGGAGTCGGAGGCGAGGGAGAGGGATGGAGTCGGAGGCGAGGGAGAGGGATGGAGTGAATGGGACATGGTGTGGGATAGGATACTTGAGTTTTTGATGAGTTGAAGTTTACGGAGGGTGGAAGATGGGAGGTCGGCTGGGACAGTATTGGAATAGCCGAGTCTGCAGGTGACAGAGGCATGGATGAGGGTTTCAGCAGCAGACGAGCTGAGGCTGGGCGGAGACGGGCGATGTTAGGATCTCTTGGCGATGGAGAGGATATGGGGTCGAAAGCTCAGCTCAGGGTCAAATAGGATGCCAAGGTTACGAAATGTCTGGTTCAGCCTGAGTCAGTGCCCAGGGAGAGGGATGGAGTCGGTGGCGAGGGAGAGGGATGGAGTCGGTGGGGAGGGAGAGGGATGGAGTCGGTGCCCAGGGAGAGGGATGGAGTCGGTGGCGAGGGAGAGGGATGGAGTCGGTGGGGAGGGAGAGGGATGGAGTCGGTTCCCAGGGAGAGGGATGGAGTCGGTGCCCAGGGAGAGGGATGGAGTCGGTGCCCAGGGAGAGGGATGGAGTCGGTGCCCAGGGAGAGGGATGGAGTCGGTGCCCAGGGAGAGGGATGGAGTCGGTGCCCAGGGAGAGGGATGGAGTCGGTGGGGAGGGAGAGGGATGGAGTCGGTGCCCAGGGAGTGGGATGGAGTCGGTGCCCAGGGAGAGGGATGGAGTCGGTGCCCAGGGAGAGGGATGGAGTCGGAGGCGAGGGAGAGGGATGGAGTCGGAGGCGAGGGAGAGGGATGGAGTCGGTGCCCAGGGAGAGGGATGGAGTCGGAGGCGAGGGAGTGGGATGGAGTCGGAGGCGAGGGAGTGGGATGGAGTCGGTGGCGAGGGAGAGGGATGGAGTCGGTGGCGAGGGAGAGGGATGGAGTCGGAGGCGAGGGAGAGGGATGGAGTCGGAGGCGAGGGAGTGGGATGGAGTCGGTGGCGAGGGAGAGGGATGGAGTCGGAGGCGAGGGAGTGGGATGGAGTCGGTGGCGAGGGAGGGGGATGGAGTCGGTGGCGAGGGAGTGGGATGGAGTCGGTGGCGAGGGAGCGAGATTGAGATAATGGCTTCAGTTTTCCTAATGTTTAACAGGAGGAAATCGCAACTGATCTAAGACTGGATGTCGAACAAGTCGTGTGATAACAGACAGTGGGAGGGAGAGAGCCGTGTTGGAGAGGTGGAGCTGGGTGTCGTCAGCGTACATGTGGAACCTGACCCCATGTCTGTGGATGATATCGCCGAGGGGCAGCATGTAGATGAGAAAGAGGAGGGGGTCAAGGATAGATCCTTGGGAAATCCTGCGGGAGCGGGAAGAGAAGCCATTGCAGGAGATTCCCTGGCTGCGACTGGATAGATAGGAATGGAACCAGACGAGCCCAGTCCCTCCCAGCTGGACGATGGAGCAGAGGTGTTGGAGGAGGATGGTGTGGTCACAGGCTGCAGACAGGTGGAGAAGGATGAGAAGGGATAGTTTACCATCGTCATAGTCACACAGGATATCATTTGTGATTTTGATAAGGGGCGTTTCAGCACTGTGGCAGGGGCGGAAACCTGGTTAAAGGGATTCAAACATGGAATTGGGGGAAAGATGGGCACGGATTTGGGAGGTGAGAAAACGTTCAAGGACTTTGGAGAGGAAAGGGAGGGTGGAGATGGGCCGACAGTTCACAAGGACAGAGGGGTTGGGATTTTTTGAGTATGGGGGTAATGGTGACAGTTTTCAGAAGAAATGTGACAGTACCTGAGAAAGAGGGAACTGTTAACAATATCAGCTGACATGGGGGCCAGGAAGGGGAGTCGGCTGGTCAGCAGTTTAGTGAAAACGGATCAAGGGAGCAGGAGGTGGGTCTCTTGAGCTCTAAGTGAATGAGGGGAGATAGGAGAGGAACTAGAGAAAAAGGTTTAGGGAGGACATTGAATTTAGAGGAAAGAGGGCCAGGGGAGCTGAGGTAGAGACTGAAATCACCGGGGAATGAGGAATCGCTCAGTGCAGAGGCTGAGGGAGGACAGGAGGGAAGATATCTTGGTGAGAAACTTAGTGGGGGGGTAGACAACAAAGATTTTAAAGTAGAGGTGAGGGGGCTGGAACATGGTGAGGTGATTGAAGGGGGAGTAAGTACCAGAGGAGTAGATTGGATAGGCTGGGGTAGTTTTCTTTGGAACAAAGGAGGCTGAGGGGAGATTTAATTGAGGTGTATAAAATTATGAGGGGCCTAGATAGAGTGGATAGGGAGGACCTATTTCCCTTCGCAGAGGGTCAGTGACCAGGGGGCATAGATTTAAAGTGATTGGTAGAAGGATTAGAGGGGAGCTGAGGAGAATTTTTTTTACCCAGAGGGTGGTGGGGGTCTGGAACTCACTGCCTGAAAGGGTGGTAGAGGCAGAAACCCTCAACTCATTTAAAAAGGTACCTGGATGTGCACCTGAAGTGCTGTAACCTACAGGGCTACGGACCAAGTGCTGGAAAGTGGGATTAGGCTGGGTGGCTCTTTTTTGGCCAGCACAGACACGATGGGCCAAATGGCCTCCTTCTGTGCCGTAACTTTCTACGACTGTATGAGTAGGGGGACAGACCAAGGTGAGATTTGGTGATAAGGGCCACACTGTCTCCGCGCACTGAGAGAGTAACGTGTCACTCACCAGGCACTGAATGAGTGTTATCTCACACAACGACTTGCATTTATATAGCGTTATTATAAAACGTGCCAAGATACAGAGAGTGACACCACGTGCTGAAATAGCACAGTTTCTCTCTCCAAACACTGACGGAAGGTAAAGGTGCTTCACACCAGCTTGTAGCTCCCACTCGTGAGCTCACCAATACACCAGCCGATTGGCGTTCTCTAATTTCCGTGACGATTATCTGCCAGGGAAGGAACGCTGAACGATCGCATGGAACGCAGCGGGTGCCCAATCCGAAAACGCGCACAACACACGTGCTGGGCCATCAGCCTCCGTCCCCGTGTGTCACGCACATTCCCCCCCGCTCCCGCCCGCTCACACCGGCTACCCATCTCGCCTCCTTACCCCTCTGTGAGCATGTAGTCGCACTCACCACCAGGGTCCTCAGGCACAGAGTTCCGGCAGGGGCACGGGGGTCCAAAGCAGCTACCAGATCCCACACCTTGATCTTCCTGTTTCAACACAGAAACCAATCAGCACAGAGGCGGAAAGAGACACAAAGCCAAATGAACCTTCACCCCCCCCCTCCAGGTTACCTGCGTCATTCATCTGATTGGTTGTTTGAGGGACCTTCCTGCGCACAAGGTGGCTGCCTCCATGACAACAGTCACTGCGCTCCAACGTAATTCAGTGTAAGACGTTTTGAGATATTTCTGAGATGTGATAGGACGTTACACAGAAAGAACAAACTTGCATTTATACAGCAACTTTTATGACCTCGGAATGTGCCAAAATGCTACACAGCCAATCATGTGCTTCTGAAGTGTAGTCGCTGTTGTAATGCAGGAAACGCGGCAGCCAATTTGCGCACAGCAAGATCCCACAATGTGATAAAAGAGCAGATAATCTGTTTTGGTGATGTTGGTTGAGGGATAAATATTGGCCCAGGACACCGGGGAGAACTCCCCTGCTTTTCTATGAAATAGTGGCCGTGGGATCTTTTACATCCACCTGAGAGGGCAGACGGGGCCTCGGTTTAACGTCTCATCTGAAAGACGGTACCTCCGACAGTGCAGCACTCCCTCAGTACTACACTGGAAGTGTCAGCCTGGATTTTGTGCTTAAGTCTCTGGTGTGAGGCTCGAACCCATGACTTTCTGACTCAGAGGCGAGAGTGCTGCCCGCTGAGACTATGCAATTTCTTTCTTTCTCCTCTCCTGTCTTTTAATTCAGGTCTCAGAGGTCAGTGCCATTCACACACTCTGGCTCGAGTGACCAACATGGCCAATCCCATTTGGAGATTGGGAGTCCCATGATTATATTCGACCAATCTTAAACCAACAGACCGTTCTTTATGTTAAAGATTCTCATGCAGTTTGCAGCAGGGAGCAATGGATGATGTTCAGGAGTGGATTATCCTGCCGATATCTCCCCTCTTCCATGGGGCGGATCTGGTTTCTGAAACTTAGGGCCACACTGGTGCATTTACACAATGAATTGTACCATGTGCTCAACTTTAAAAATATTTTTATGTAGCCCCAAAATTGAACCACTTAAAAAAACTATGAAAGACACGCATCGGCATGTTTCAATGGGATGGGAATGTGGGAAGTGTCAATGCTCCTGTGTACTGGCACAGAATGTTGAGGATATGACCTCGTTATTGCTGGTAACCTTCGCTAATCTTCACAGGGAAGATAAATGCTTTGGAAGAGATGCTAACGCCTGTGCATTACTGTGGAAAATTAAGAAGCCACAAGCTGAGCTCGCAACGGACCAGTGCGAGACCTGTTGCTAAGTTAATGATGTCATAATCAGTTACCTCCCGTTGTTAAAGTAATCAGGTCTTTGAATTGAGCCATGGTTGTTACCCCAGTGATGAATAGGATTCTTCAGCCTTGCTTTGTTTCCCCCAGTATTTTCCTCTCCCTATTAATGCGCTAACCTGATCCTGTGTTACAATCCCCACCAGTGTGAGCAGCTGTCCCGCTACATAGAATCTTAAAGCGTAGAAGGAGGTCATTCGGCCCATCGTGCCTGTGCCGGCTCTTTGAAAGAGCTATCCAATTAGTCCCACTCCCCCTGCTCTTTCCCCATAGCCCTGCAAATTTTTCCTTTTCAAGTATTTATCCAATTAACTTTTGAAAGTTATTATTGAATCTGCTTCCACCGCCCTTTCAGGCAGCGCATTCCAGATCATAATAATTCATACATCTAGGCGGTGAATTTTGGCTGAGTGTGTAAAGCTCATCACATCCATATACAACCCTGTCTTCTCCCAGTGCCCACTCGCGCGCACACACACACTCACTGACACACACACACACACACTCACTGACACACACACACACACACACTGACACACACACACACACACACACTGACACACACACACACACTCACTGACACACACACACACACACTCACTGACACACACACACTCACTGACACACACACACACACTCTCACTGACACACACACACACACACTCACTGACACACACACAGACACACACACACACATAGACACACACTCTCACTGACACACACACACACTCACTGACACACACACACAGACACACACACACACACTCTCACTGACACACACACACACAGACACACACTCTCACTGACACACACACACACACACTCACTGACACACACACACAGACACACACACACACATAGACACACACTCTCACTGACACACACACACACACACACACACAGACACACTGATACACACACACTCACAGGACTGATCATGGTTAGATTTAAGACAGATCTTTTTTTCCCGGAGAATAGTGGACCTCTGGAACAGGCTGCCAGCTCGTGCTGATTTGCTGTGTCCCTTCAAATGAGAGCTGGACCAGTTCCTGGCTATTAAGGTTTACTGAAGCAAGACGGGTAGATGGAGTTCATGTACAGGTCAGCCATGATCTAATTGAATGGCAGAACAGGCGCGAGGGGCTGAATGGCCTCCTCCTGTTCCTATGGAGGTGGGGCAGAGATCACGTCATGGAAGAGGTAGGTGCCAAGTAACATAAGTCATGGTCAATGTGGTCTCCTGGACTGGTTACGATCACCTGGGGGGGGGAAGGGGCCGGAGAGGAATTTTTCAGATTTGATCCCCCCTATTTGACCATGGGTTTTTATCTGTTTTTTAACCTCTCCCTGGAGATCACATGACTTCTGGCGAGTGGGGAGTGTCTGAATCAGGATTGGACATTCCAGGTGACCAGCTGCTCTTTTCCTGACCGACATTTTCATGTCTTCGTACAAAATAATACTTGCATTTATATAGCGCCTTTCACAACCTCAGGACGTCCCAAAGCACTTTACAGCCAATGAAGTACTTTTTGAAGTGTAGTCACTGTTGTAGGAAACACGGCAGATAGCAAGATCCCACAAACAGCAATGTGATAATGACCAGATAATCAGTTTTAGTGATGTTATTTGAGGGATAAATATTAGCCAGGACACCAGGGAGAACTCCCCTACTCTACTTTGAATAATGCTGTGGGATCCTTTAAATCACCTGACAGGGCAAAGGGGCCTCGGTTTAACATCTCATCTGAAAGACGGCACCTCCAACAGTGCAGCACCCCCTCAGTAGTGCAGTGCGAGAGTCAGCCTGGATTATCTGCTCAAGTCTCTGGAGTGGGACTTGAACCCACGACCTTCTACCATCAGAGGCGAGAGTGCTGCCCACTGAGCCACAGCCGACACTTATAAGGACAGACCGGGGGACGGGCGGACCGGGGAAGGGGCGGACCGGGGGACGGGCGGACCGGGGAAGGGGCGGACCGGGGGACGGGCGGACCGGGGAAGGGGCGGACCGGGGGACGGGCGGACCGGGGAAGGGGCGGACCGGGGAACGGGCGGACCGGGGAAGGGGCGGACCGGGGGACCGGGGAAGGGGCGGACCGGGGGACCGGGGAAGGGGCGGACCGGGGGACCGGGGAAGGGGCGGACCGGGGAAGGGGCGGACCGGGGGACGGGCGGACCGGGGAAGGGGCGGACCGGGGAACGGGCGGACCGGGGAAGGGGCGGACCGGGGGACCGGGGAAGGGGCGGACCGGGGGACCGGGGAAGGGGCGGACCGGGGGACCGGGGAAGGGGCGGACCGGGGGACGGGCGGACCGGGGAAGGGGCGGACCGGGGGACCGGGGAAGGGGCGGACCGGGGGACCGGGGAAGGGGCGGACCGGGGGACCGGGGAAGGGGCGGACCGGGGGACGGGCGGACCGGGGGACGGATGGACTAACACTTACAAGCTACTCTGAAGCTGGGGTGAGCACAGGTCACTCACTGTGATCACACCTTTGCAAAAGTAGGCCTTTTGCCTTACACTGAGCCTGACTCCAACACACTGCACAGGGCTCCCTCTTCCCCATTGTGCTAAGCATTGTTTTGGAGGGTGAGCTCGATCCTCTGGTGCTGACAGGTCAGATTCAGCAGTGGGTTAAAGGTCTCTGAGCTTCTCCAGTGTCACGGAGGTTCTGTGGAGGCCAGCAAGGTTAGAAATGCAGGGGTGTGCTGCAGGGCTGGGCTGGCAGCACGGATAGGCTGTATGGGTGGGTTCTGCATGAAACTACTTCCTGAACAGGGGTCTTCGGTCGTATTGTCCAAAACTCATTTACACAACGAAAGGACTAGTTTTTGGAGAAGGCCAGTGTATGTTCAAGGGGCTCAAACCCCCATGTCGCAGGATATAGATTGGACAGAGATACCTTGGGTGAGGGATGAACTGCTTACCCATCGTAGGCACCGCTAACAATTCTCTTGCTGTCGAAGCGGATGCAGCGGACCAGCTCCTCGTGCCCCTCTAGTACCCGCAGACACGCACCACAGTCAATGTCCCACAACCTGCAGTGGTGAAGAGAGCGTGGAGTTAACATTTATTCCTCTGTCGCACACCATCACTTATCAATACCTGGGATACCAGCCCCAATATTGGAGAAAGAAAGACTTGCATTTATATAGCGCCATTCCTGACCTCAGGATATCCCAAACGCTTTACAGCCAATGAAGTGTAGTCACTGTTGTAATGTAGGAAACGTGGCAGCCAATTTGCGCACAACAAGACCCCACAAACAGCAATGTGATAATGAGCAGATAATCTGTTTTAGTGACGTTGGTTGAGGGGTAAATATTGACCCAGGACACCGGGGAGAACTCCCCCTGCTCTTCTTTGAAATAGTGCCATGGGATCTTTTACATCCACCTGAGAGGGCAGACGGGGCCTCGGTTTAACGTCTCATCTAAAAGTTGGAGACAGTGCAGCGCTCCCTCAGTACTGGCACTGGGAGTGACAGTCTGGATTATTTGCTGAAGTCTCTGGAGTGGGACTTGAACCCACGACCTTCTGACTCAGAGGCGAGAGTGACACCCACTGAGCCACGGCTGAGGTTGAAGGCCTGGGCCCAGCATGGTTATGTTGGATGCCACTGTTAGTTGAGCTGCTTGGATATGGGATCTCTATGTGGACAATGCCACAGTTTCATGAACAAATGTGTTTTATTAAATTGATATCTTAACACATTCCCTTATATTCCGACAGTGTAACAGATCTTGGTGATTTTACACAGATTACTTAACTGGACAAGGAAGTGTTGGAGAGAAGCTCACCGGATGGTGTTATCTGATGATCCACTGACAACCAGTCTGTCCCGATACTGTAAGCAGGCGATGCCACGCTTGTGCCCGTTCAGCGTCCGTACAAATTCACAAGTGCTCGTGTTCCAAATCTAGTGTAAACGGGAAGGGGAGGAATGATTTCATTTATTCTTCATCAGAACATACAGTTGAGGTACAACAAATGAGATGCAAGCCATTCCTTCAGAGTATGAGAGTTTGACACAGGCTGGAATCTAATTGGGGGGTTCGAGGGGTTTATATATAGAATAATAGATACCCGGGAGTGAGTTACAGACTGGAATCTAATCGGGGGGCTCGGGGGGTTTATATATAGAATAATAGATACCCGGGAGTGAGTTACAGGCTGGAATCTAATCGAGAGGTTCGGGGAGGTTTATATATAGAATAATAGATACCCGGGAGTGAGTTACAGACTGGAATCTAATTGGGGGGCTCGGGGGGTTTATATATAGAATAATAGATACCCGGGAGTGAGTTACAGGCTGGAATCTAATCGAGAGGTTCGGGGAGGTTTATATATAGAATAACAAATACCCGGGAGTGAGTTACAGACTGGAATCTAATCGAGGGGTTCGGGGGGTTTATATATAGAATAACAGATACCCGGGAGTGAGTTACAGACTGGAATCTAATCGAGGGGTTCGGGGGGTTTATATATAGAACAACAGATACCCGGGAGTGAGTTACAGACTGGAATCTAATCGAGGGGTTCAGGGGGTTTATATATAGAATAACAGATACCCGGGAGTGAGTTACAGACTGGAATCTAATCGAGGGGTTCGGGGGGTTTATATATAGAATAACAGATACCCGGGAGTGAGTTACAGGCTGGAATCTAATCGAGGGGTTCGGGGGGTTTATATATAGAATAACGGATACCCAGGAGTGAGTTACAGACTGGAATCTAATCGAGGGGTTTGGGGGGTTTATATATAGAATAACAGATACCCGTGAGTGAGTTACAGGCTGGAATCTAATCGAGGGGTTCGGGGGGTTTATATATAGAATCACAGATACCCGGGAGTGAGTTACAGGCTGGAATCTAATCGAGGGGTTCGGGGGGTTTATATATAGAATAACAGATACCCGGGAGTGAGTTACAGACTGGAATCTAATCGAGGGGTTCGGGGAGGTTTATATATAGAATAACAGATACCCGGGAGTGAATTACAGGCTGGAATCTAATCGAGAGGTTCGGGGAGGTTTATATATAGAATAACAGATACCCGGGAGTGAGTTACAGGCTGGAATCTAATCGAGGGGTTCGGCGGGTTTATATATAGAATAACAGATACCCGGGAGTGAGTTACAGACTGGAATCTAATCGAGGGGTTCAGGGGGTTTATATATAGAATAACAGATACCCGGGAGTGAGTTACAGACTGGAATCTAATCGAGGGGTTCAGGGGGTTTATATATAGAATAACGGATACCCGGGAGTGAGTTACAGGCTGGAATCTAATCGAGGGGTTCGGGGGGTTTATATATAGAATAACAGATACCCGGGAGTGAGTTACAGACTGGAATCTAATCGAGGGGTTCAGGGGGTTTATATATAGAATAACAGATACCCGGGAGTGAGTTACAGGCTGGAATCTAATCGAGGGGTTCGGGGGGTTTATATATAGAATAACGGATACCCGGGAGTGAGTTACAGGCTGGAATCTAATTGAGCGGTTCGGATCGTTAATACATATAGAATACCTGGGGCTTGCTACAGAAGTTTTATCAATGGGTTTGGGTGCTGTTATATTCTATGACGGCAAAAGCTCAACTGTTGATTACTCCCATGTGGGCCCTAAGTTGAGATCTAGCCAGGTGTATTAGTTAACGTAAAGCTTACAATGAGGATTATCTGGTCACCTCCCCTGACTGGTGTGCAGACCGACTGTCAGAGCTCTCCATGATGTTTTGCGGGAGAACGTGTGTGTGCTGAATGACCCAGGATGGCAGCGTTGTCACTCTGGGTACTTGTATGGCAACTAGTCACTGAGAAACTGCCACGAGCCGTGTATAAATTACACGGGATTGCACGTAAAGAGAGGGGGCTCATTACAATAGAGAGCAAAGTAATCCTCTGAAGAGTAATGAGGCTAATGAGACCATTCGCAAAGCTCAGCCTCTGGAACGGATCCCGCAGAGCTGGATGTCATTAACCCAATAAAACGATAAAGGGAACCTGCAATATAGGAAAAACACACCTGAGAAAGGGTGACTGCCAGTGCAGTGGGTGAGACCCTGGTCCGGACTCAGACAGAGAGGAGGAAGGTCCTCCTATGTCCACTTGCTATAAGGATCCTATGTGAAATGAGACTGGGGCAATCTCAAACCAGCTCCTGGTGACAATGTGTCCACCCCATTTACACAAGTAGTTGGGGTTGAGGGATATGGTGAGAAGGTGGGTCGATGTCAAGACGGAGTAGATAGAGAGAAACTGTTCCCGTTGGTGGAAGGGTCAAGAACCAAAGGGCATAGGTTTAAGGTGATTGGCAAAAGAACTAAAGGTCACATGAGGAAAAACGTTTATACACAGTGAGTGGTTAGGATCTGGACTGCACTGCCCGAGGGGGTGGTGGAGGCAGATTCAATCATGGCCTTTAAAAGGGAACTGGATAAGTACTTGAAAGGAAAAAACTTGCAGGGCTATGAGGATAGGGTGAGGGAGTGGGACTATCTGGATTGCTCTTGCATAGAGCCGGCATGGACTCGGTGGGCTGAATGGCCTCCTTCCGTGCTGTAACTTTTCTATGATTCTATTCTAGGTGGGATTGTGCGATATGGTGAGAAGTTGGGACTGAGGGCTGTGGTGGGAAGGTGGGATTGAGGGCTGTGGTGGGAAGGTGGGATTGAGGACTGTGGTGGGAAGGTGGGATTGAGGGCTGTGGTGGGAAGGTGGGATTGAGGGGTGTGGTGGGAAGGTGGGATCGAGGGCTGTGGTGGGAAGGTGGGATCGAGGGCTGTGGTGGGAAGGTGGGATTGAGGGGTGTGGTGGGAAGGTGGGATCGAGGGCTGTGGTGGGAAGGTGGGATCGAGGGCTGTGGTGGGAAGGTGGGATTGAGGGGTGTGGTGGGAAGGTGGGATCGAGGGCTGTGGTGGGAAGGTGGGATTGAGGGGTGTGGTGGGAAGGTGGGATTGAGGGCTGTGGTGGGAAGGTGGGATCGAGGGCTGTGGTGGGAAGGTGGGATCGAGGGCTGTGGTGGGAAGGTGGGATTGAGGGCTGTGGTGGGAAGGTGGTGAGTTGACTTTCGTCAATAAGATATGGGCTTGTGGGGTCGAACAACCTTTTCCTGTTCTTAAAATTCTTCTGCGTGAATCAGTGCTTGTCCTGTCCAGGAACAGCCCAGAGTCCCGTGACCTTACACCCAGCGGCCTCAACGAGAGAGATAAATCCAGCTCACCTTAATGGTTCTGTCACCGGAGGCAGACACGATATACTTATCGTCAAAATCCACCACGTTGACAGCTGCCCGGTGGCCAACCAACACCCTCCTCAGGGTGATGTCGCTGGACGAGGTGATGGCCCAGACAGCTATCGAGCGGTCCTTGGAGCATGTGACCATCATTCCATTGCTGAAGCGCAGGTGGAGCACGGCCTCGCAGTGGTGAATCAACGTGTTCAGCATCTCGCCCGTGGACACATCCCACACTCTGCAAGCCAGGAATTTCATTACAAATCAGCGGGTAGCCAGGAACCTTTTGCTGGCCCAAATTCCAAACGCCACACCCTCTCCTGAAGGTGGCAGCTCAGGCTGGGGCTTTCGGTTATTCCGGTGCTGACAGCTTTCCAGCACCACCTTCTCCCCATATCCCTCAATCCCATCTCCCCACCTTCTCCCCATATCCCTCAATCCCACCTCCCCACCTTCTCCCCATATCCCTCAATCCCACCTACCCACCTTCTCCCCATATCCCTCAATCCCATCTACCCACCTTCTCCCCAATCCCTCAATCCCATCTACCCACCTTCTCCCCATATCCCTTAATCCCACCCATCCACCTTCTCCCCCATCCCTCAATCCCACCTACTCACCTTCTCCCCATATCCCTTAATCCCACCTACCCACCTTCTCCCCATATCCCTCAATCCCACCGACCCACCTTCTCCCCATATCCCTCAATCACACCTACCCACCTTCTCCCCATATCCCTCAATCCCATCTACCCACCTTCTCCCCATATCCCTCAATCCCATCTACCCACCTTCTCCCCATATCCCTTAATCCCATCTACCCACCTTCTCACCATATCCCTCAATCCCACCTACCCACCTTCTCCCCATATCCCTCAATCCCACCTACCCACCTTCTCCCCATATCCCTCAATCCCACCTACCCACCTTCTCCCCATATCCCTCAATCACACCTACCCACCTTCTCCCCATATCCCTCAATCCCACCTACCCACCTTCTCCCCATATCCCTCAATCACACCTACCCACCTTCTCCCCATATCCCTCAATCCCACCGACCCACCTTCTCCCCATATCCCTCAATCCCACCTACCCACCTTCTCCCCATATCCCTCAATCCCACCTACCCACCTTCTCCCCATATCCCTCAATCCCACCTACCCACCTTCTCCCCATATCCCTCAATCCCACCTACCCACCTTCTCCCCATATCCCTCAATCACACCTACCCACCTTCTCCCCATATCCCTCAATCCCACCGACCCACCTTCTCCCCATATCCCTCAATCCCACCTACCCAACTTCTCCCCATATCCCTTAATCTCACCCACCCACCTTCTCCCCATATCCCTCAATCCCACCTACCCACCTTCTCCCCATATCCCTCAATCCCACCTACCCAACTTCTCCCCATATCCTTCAATCCCACCTACCCAACTTCTCCGCATATCCCTCAATCCCACCTACCCACCTTCTCCCCATATCCCTCAATCCCACCTACCCACCTTCTCCCCATATCCCTCAATCCCACCGACCCACCTTCTCCCCATATCCCCCAATCCCACCTGAGGCAGAACCCCTGCAACTTATCACTATCCAGTGTCCCCGTCTGTAGACGCTGGGCGAAGACAGGATCGAGCACCACCCTGATATCAGCCGTAGCTCAGTGGGTATCACTCTCGCCTCTGAGTCATGAAGGGCATGGGTTCAAGTCCCACTCCAGAGACTTGAGCACAAAATCCAGGCTACCACTTCCAGTGCGGCACTGTCAGAAGTGCCGTCTTTCAGATGAGATGTTGAACCGAGGCCCTGTCTGCCCTCTCAGGTGGATGTAAGAGATCCCATGGCCACTAAGAGCAGGGGGAGTTCTCCCTGGTGTTCTGGACAATATTTATCCCTCAACCAACATCACTGAAAAACAGATTATCCGGTCATTTATCTCATTACTGTTTGTGGGATCTTGCTCTGCACAAATTGGCTGTTGTGTTTCCTACAGTACAACAGTGACTACACTTCAAAAGTACTTCATTGGCCGTAAAGCGCTTTGGGAGCGCTGAGGTTGTGAAACACACTATAGCAATACAAATCTCTCTTTCTTTTGATGCCGTCCATGGTGGCGCAGTCTGCCAGCACTCACCGTCTGGGCAGATGGATGAAGATTGGCCACTTGTGACTGATACTGGAGATCAGCGGGCACCTGTGGAACTGTACGTCAGCAAGAGTCCGCACCCCTTGGAGGGGCAGGGGAATAAAATAACAAAAAGTAAAAAGGGCCTTCTACTGACAATATCTTCTCCATGAAAGTACTGAGAGTGCAACTAACATCTGCAGGTTGGGTGACAGTGGACGAGCACCTCTGACCATGGCTCCTATCCAGCCCAGTGTGTTGGCACCATTCTCTGCTGGCTTAATTAATCTTTATGATCCTGGGCTTTTCCGTTAATTGGATGGAGAAGTCCCAGTAGACAACATTTGTCAGGAACACCAATCCCATTACAGCATTAGAATTAACATCCAGAGCTTTACTCTGTATCTAACCCGTGCTGTACCTGCCCTGGGAGTGTTTGATGGGACAGTGTAGAGGGAGCTTTACTCTGTATCTAACCCGTGCTATAGCTGCCCTGGGAGTGTTTAATCGGACAGTGTAGAGGGAGCTTTACTCTGTATCTAACCCATGCTGTACCTGCCCTGGGAGTGTTTGATGGGACAGTGTAGAGGGAGCTTTACTCTGTATCTAACCCATGCTGTACCTGCCCTGGGAGTGTTTGATGGGACAGTGTAGAGGGAGCTTTACTCTGTATCTAACCCATGCTGTACCTGCCCTGGGAGTGTTTGATGGGACAGTGTAGAGGGAGCTTTACTCTGTATCTAACCCATGCTGTACCTGCCCTGGGAGTGTTTGATGGGACTCTGTATCTAACCCTGTACCTGCCCTGGGAGTGTTTGATGGGACAGTGTAGAGGGAGCTTTACTCTGTATCTAACCCGTGCTGTACCTGCCCTGGGAGTGTTTGATGGGACAGTGTAGTGGGAGCTTTACTCTGTATCTAACCCGTGCTGTACCTGCCCTGGGAGTGTTTGATGGGACAGTGTAGAGGGAGCTTTACTCTGTATCTAACCCGTGCTGTACCTGCCCTGGGAGTGTTTGATGGGACAGTGTAGAGGGAGCTTTACCTGACCGTGGAGTCTGAGGATCCAGTGATAACCATCCTGTCATCATATTGCAGACATAAGACTGAGCCCGTGTGTCCTGTTAAAATCCGCTGGCAGTCCAATGTGCTCTTATCCCAGACCTGGAAAAAACACAAACGAAAGTGACGAGGAAAACATGGCAGAGACAGACACAGCCCCCTCTCCCTTCTCACACCCCCATGTCACCAACAGGAAAAGAAAACAATAATAACTTTCAAAGGGGAATTGAATAAATACTTGAAAAGGAAAAATTTGCTGGTCTATGGGGAAAGAGCAGGGGAGTGGGACTAATTGGATAGCTCTTTTAAAGAGCCGGCACAGGCACGATGGGCCGAATGGCCTCCTCCTGTGCTGTATCATTCTATAAGAGAATTTCCAACTCCCGTGGCACTGACAGGAAAGCAGAGACACACACACGTCCTGCTCACCCTCCTCACACCCCCACACCCCGAATAAAGCACCTCAACATCTGGTCTTCTAGGAGACAGATGTCTCAAAATGCTTCCGCCTCAGTAAACACTGACAGCAGTAAAGCCCAGGTCTGACCCAGACCCTGATACTGCACCAGTATCTGGGGAGGTGCAAACAGCTTCTCTCTCTCTCTGTACCTGGGCTAGGTCGCAGTAAAAGCCCTGTTCTCTTTGGGGACGTCTCTACTTCCATCACAACCTGTCCTACCTTTTACTCTCCGGTATTGATCGGTCAGTGCTCCTCTGAACTCTTCTCTCGTCGATCCTCAACTCCAAAATTGTCCCCCGTCCAACACACTCTCCCTCCGCCCTGTGTTAAGGGTCAGCCATGGCTCAGTGGGGAGCACTCTCACCTCTAAATCCAAAGGTCGAGGGTTCAAGTCCCACTCTAGAGACTTAAGCACAAAATCCAGTGCAGTACTGAGGGAGCGCTGCACTGACGGAGGGTCAGTACTGAGGGAGCGCTGCACTGACGGAGGGTCAGTACTGAGGGAGCGCTGCACTGACGGAGGGTCAGTACTGAGGGAGCGCTGCACTGACGGAGGGTCAGTACTGAGGGAGCGTTGCACTGACGGAGGGTCAGTACTGAGGGAGCGCTATCTTTCGGATGAGATGTTAAACTGAGGCCATGTCTGCCCTCTCTGGTGAACATGAAAGATCCCATGGTACTATTTGAAGGAGAGCAGGGCTGGTGTCCTGGGCCAATATTTACACCTTAACCAACACATAAAAAACAAATTTCATTGCTGTTTGTGGGATCTTGCTGTGCGCAAATTGGCTGCCGCGTTTCCTACATTACAACAGTGACTACACTTCAAAAAAGTACTTCATTGGTTGTAAAGCACTTTGGCAGGTCATGAAAGGCATTATTTAATTGCAACTCCTTCCCTCCCTCCCTCCCTCCCTCCCTCCTTTCTCTCTGTGTTGAAATGAAGACTCATTGCCCTACTCTATGTGTTTTTTCCCAGGTCCTCATACCTGTGGAACTCCTCGCCCTCCTCAGTCTACCCTTCTTCCAACAGTCTGCATCACGTCTGAGCCTCCCCTGCCCACCCCACCCTCCCCTGCCCACCCCACCCCACCCCACCCCTGTCCACCCTCCCCTGCCGTTCACACCCCCCATTCCCAAGGGAGCAGAGGCCAGGTGTACTGCCCCCTAGTTCTGACCTGGCTTCACAGCAGCTTAACTAAAACACACCTTCACCTTTGGCAGGCTAACGACAGGTTGGAATATCAATTACACTGGAGCTTAAATGAAGGTAATTAATCACCAATCAGTGTAAACTGCCTTGTTCTCCTGATCTCCTGTCTGGCCTGGAGCACAACAGAGATTATGTAGGTGGCGGAGGAGGGGAGCTTTAATGGCCAGGTATTAGCTGCAGGAATTTGATGTGTGAAAAATGGTTTTAGTAAACTGTTTAAGACATTAGGATAATTTTATCATCTGGCTTCATATTCAATTGTTGAATTTCAATTACTGGCAATTATTAATTTAATTTAAGAAAAGTTAAAATGGATTTTCAGTTCAAATGTGTCGGATCATGCTCATTATTGGACAGTGTGGGGTGAGCAGTACTGAGGGAGTGCTGCACTGTCGGAGGTGCCATCTTTCAGATCAGACATTAATCCGAGGCCCCGTCTGCCCTCTCAGGTGGACGTAAAAGATCCCATGGTGCTATTTCGAAGAAGAGCAGGGGAGTTCTCCCCGGTGCCCTGGGTCAATATTTATCCCTCAACCAACACTACTAAAAAACAGATGATCTGGTCATTTATCTCATTGCTATTTGTGGGATCTTGCTGTGTGTAAATTGGCTGCCTCGTTTCCACATTACAACAGTGACTACACTGCAAAAAGTGCTTCATTGGCTGTAAAGCGCTTTGGGACGTCCTGAGGTGGTGAAAGGCGCTGTAGAAATGCAAGTCCTTTTCTTTGGTGGATCAGTCGTTCATCTGAACACCCAGACCTGTCAGAATCAGCAGCCCGAGATATCTGGGAATTACTGGGGAATGGGGATCTAAACTTCACGTGCGGGGACCTGAGCCTCCATGTATAACGAAAGGATTGGATATCCCTGGAATACAGTAACCATCTCTTTCTTCAATGAAGCAGAGGAAAGAAACAATCGACGGCCAGCTCACCTTGATAGTGTTGTCTCTCAGCCCGCTGATAATTCTCCGGCCATCGTACTGTAGGCAGTACACTCCTTTACTGCCCTCGCTGCGACAGTGAATCCGCTGTAAACTGTGCTTCCCACAACGCCAGTTCAACTCGATTGTCTGCGAAGGAGGAAAACATTAGACTATTAGATCTAGAGGCAGGCACCCACCCTTTCCAATGCAGTTACATTTGGATAAAGAAGGGAGAACTTGCATTTATATAGCACCTTTCACAATCTCAGGACGTCCCAAAGCACTTTACAGCCAATTAAGTACTTTTTTAAGTGTAGTCACTGTTGTGATGTAGGAAACGCGGCAGCCAATTTGCGCACAGCAAGATCCCACAAACAGCAATGTGATAATGACCAGATCATCTGTTTTAGTGATGATGGTTCAGGGATAAATATTGACTAGAGCACCAGGGAGAACTTCCCTGCTCTTCTTCAAAATAGTACTGTGGGATCTTTTAAGTCCACCCGAGGGCAGACGGGGCATTGGTTTAACGTCTCATCTGAAAGACGGCACCTCCGACAGTGCAGCACTCCCTCAGTACTGGCACTGGGAGTGTTGCCTGGATTATGTGCTCAAATCTCTGGAGTATTTTCAAAAGCACATTGAGCGAAGTCTCCCCTGAGATCTTCTCCAAGAAAAGGGTCCAAGGTGTTAACGAGGCCCCAAATATAATGAGGCCTGTTAAACTATTTCACAAACATGTTGAATATTATTGAGTTATCTGTGTCACTGTGTCCTACCTCTATGTCCTGGACGATCTTGGGATAGAGGGCTCTGTAGAAGGAGTTGGGAGGGGTCCCACTATCTGCAGGTTTTAGCTTAAACAAATATTGACCCCTGGAAGAGAGATAGATACACGGAGATAAGACAAGTGCAACAGGCTTGGACATTTTGCTTCTCCTTTAACTACCTTCCTTTCCTCAATTTATATTGTTGATTTTTCCAGAATTCTTGTCCAGCCAGTTACCTCACCCCATATACTTCGCTTTGAGCTCAGATGATTCTCTAACCTAATAGTTTTCAATGTAGGCATTCACTCCCAGCAAATACTGACACACTCCCAGGGACCCCCAGTAAATACAGACACACCCCCAGAGTCTCCCAGCAAATACAGACACACTCCCAGAGTCTCCCAGCAAATACTGACACACTCCCAGAGTCTCCCAGCTAATACTGGCACACTCCCAGAGAATACCAGCAAACAATGACACACTCCCAGAGTCTCCCAGCTAATAATGACACACTCCCAGAGACCCCCAGCTAATACTGACACACTCCCAGAGTCTCCCAGCAAATACTGACACACTCCCAGAGAATTCCTGTAAATACTGACACACTCCCAGGGACCCCCTGTAAATACTGACACACTCCCAGAGTCTCCCAGCAAATACTGACACACTCCCAGAGAATTCCTGTAAATACTGACACACTCCCAGGGACCCCCTGTAAATACTGACACACTCCCAGAGTCTCCCAGCAAATAATGACACACTCCCAGAGAATTCCTGTAAATACTGACACACTCCCAGGGACCCCCTGTAAATACTGACACACTCCCAGAGTCTCCCAGCAAATACTGACACACTCCCAGAGAATTCCTGTAAATACTGACACACTCCCAGGGACCCCCTGTAAATACTGACACACTCCCAGAGTCTCCCAGCAAGTACTGACACGCTCCCAGGGTCCCCTGTAAATACTGACACACTCCCAGAGACCCCCAGCAAATACTGACACACTCCCAGAGACCCCCAGCAAATACTGACACACTCCCAGGGACCCCCTGTAAATACTGACACACTCCCAGAGTCTCCCAGCAAGTACTGACACGCTCCCAGGGTCCCCTGTAAATACTGACACACTCCCAGAGAACCCCAGCAAATACTGACACACTCCCAGAGTCTCCCAGCAAATACTGACACACTCCCAGAGACCCCCTGTAAATACTGACACACTCCCAGAGAACCCCAGCAAATACTGACACACTCCCAGAGTCTCCCAGCAAGTACTGACAAGCTCCCAGGGTCCCCTGTAAATACTGACACACCCCCAGAGTCTCCCAGTAAATACTGACACACTCCCAGAGACACCCAGCAAATACTGACACACCCCCAGAGTCTCCCAGTAAATACTGACACACTCCCAGAGTCTCCCAGCAAATACTGACACACTCCCAGAGAATTCCTGTAAATACTGACACACTCCCAGAGTCTCCCAGTAAATACTGACACACTCCCAGGGACACCCAGCAAATACTGACACACTCCCAGAGACCCCCTGTAAATACTGACACACTCCCAGAGACACCCAGCAAATACTGACACACTCCCAGAGAATTCCTGTAAATACTGACACACTCCCAGAGACCCCCTGTAAATACTGACGCACTCCCAGGGACCCCCTGTAAATACTGACACACTCCCAGAGACACCCAGCAAATACTGACACACTCCCAGAGAATTCCTGTAAACACTGACACACTCCCAGAGTCTCCCAGCAAATACTGACACACTCCCAGAGTCTCCCAGCAAATACTGACACACTCCCAGAGTCTCCCAGCAAATACTGACACACTCCCAGAGTCTCCCAGCAAATACTGACACACTCCCAGAGTCTCCCAGCAAATAATGACACACTCCCAGAGTCTCCCAGCAAATACTGACACACTCCCAGAGTCTCCCAGCAAATACTGACACACTCCCAGAGTCTCCCAGTAAATACTGACACACTCCCAGAGACCCCCTGTAAATACTGACGCACTCCCGGGGACCCCCTGTAAATACTGACACACTCTCAGGGACCCCCTGTAAATACTGACACACTCCCAGAGTCTCCCAGCAAATACTGACACACTCCCAGAGTCTCCCAGCAAATACTGACACACTCCCAGAGTCTCCCAGTAAATACTGACACACTCCCAGAGACCCACTGTAAATACTGACACACTCCCAGAGACCCCCTGTAAATACTGACACACTCCCAGGGACCCCCTGTAAATACTGACACACTCCCAGAGTCTCCCAGTAAATACTGACACACTCCTAGAGACTCCCAGTAAATACTGACACACTCCCAGAGACTCCCAGCAAATACTGACACACTCCCAGAGACCCCCTGTAAATACTGACACACTCCCAGGGACCCCCAGTCCTAACTTCTGAAGGGCAGTGTTAGTGACCCAGAGAACAATACTGGCTGTCACAGTATTTTATTAGTTAGCAGCACTAATGGAGCTTGTACGCCAACACAGACAACAGTTCCGGCATCATTTCCATCACCTCCTTACCAGCCTCTTCTCTCCGCTAGTCCTTTCCAGAGGGAATCCGTGCGAACCATCCGCTCAATTAGCTTCTTCCAGAGCATCCCATTGCTGGTGACACGCTGCCATTCCTTACACACCTGTTCTGCTGCCCACAGCGACCGTGCGCCCAGGTACGACAAGATGCTCTCTGCGATGTGCTCCAGCCCCCTCGCTGCCGGTCGAAAGCAGGGTAACGGGAAATTAGACATCACCTCCAATTTCTGTCCCCGCTTCCTGCCTTTTCCAACCCCCCCCTTCCCCTTCCCCCCACCATGACTCCCCGCCCGAATCCCCTGGGTGGCAGACAGTCGCGGGTGCACTGTCTGTTGGATCACTGTCCGTGTGTGTACCAGGTGAGGGTATCACAGCCTCAGGGATATCGACTCAGAGCGAGAGCCCAGGACCAATTTCTGCTCTCTAGCCCAGAGGAACAGCAGGAGGCCATTCAGCCCCTCAAGCCTGTCCCGCCATTCAATCAGATCATGGCTGATCTGTATCTTAACTCCATTTACCCGCCTTGGTTCCATAACCTTTAATCCCCTCACCCAACAAAAATCGATCAATCTCAGTTTTGAAATTTTCAATTGACCCCCAGCCTCAACAGCTTTTTGGGGGAGAGAGTTCCAGATTCCCACTCCCCTTTGTGTGAGGAAGTGCTTCCTGACATCACCCCTGAACGGCCTGGCTCTAATTTTAAGGTTCTGCCCCCTTGTTCTGGACTCCCCCCACCAGAGGAAATAGTTTCTCTCTATCTACCCTATCAAATCCTTTAATCATCTTAAACACCTCGATTAGATCACTCCTTAATCTGTGCAGCACCCTTCTACTACAACCAGTAAAGTAGGGGTTCTGTTACTGGTCTAATAATCCAGGGAACGTGAGTTCAAATCCCACCGCGGGCAGTCTGAGAATTGGAATTCAGATTTTTAAAAATCTGGAAATAAAGATCTGGTCTCAGTAAAAGTGACCCTGAAGCTGTCGGATTGACATAAACACCCAACTGGTTCACTCGTGTCCTTTAGGGAAGGAAACCTGCCGTCCTTACCCGGTCTGGGCCTATATGTGACTCCAGTCCCACACCAACGTGGTTGACTCTTAACTGCCCTCTGACATGAGTGCAAAAGACAAGGCTGAAGCGTTTGCAACCATCTTCAGCCAGAAGTGCCGAGTGGATGATCCATCTGGGCCTCCGCCCGATATCCCCACCATCACAGAAGCCAGTCTTCAGCCAATTCGATTCACTGCACGTGAAATCAAGAAACGGTTGAGTGCACTGGATACAGCAAAGGACCCCCCACCCACACTAGCCTCTAGCAGCCTGATCTTCGATGCTTTGCTGGGCAAGCTGCCTCTCACTCTCTGTAACTTGTCCACTTCATGGAAATGAGGCCCGAAGCCCAATATTGGGGGGTCCTCGGGCCACCCTGTTCAGGCGCGAGGATTGGGGGCACTTGAATTTCCAGCCTGAAGTTTTTAATATTAGAAAGGAGTTGTTAGATATTATAAGGCAATGCTGTGCGCAGTCACTGTACCGCGTAACCATGCTACATCTCAGAGTGCGTCTGGGTCTGGGCCAATTAATGCCTGATTAACCAGTACCAGCCTCTGTGTCATTAAGGAACCACAATTCCAGTATTGTTATTAGAATTATTCAACATTCACTGTAGAAAGAAAATTACAATTCAAACCACTTTAATGTTATGTAATGTGCTTTTTGTGTGACACTCGGTTCATCTCCTCAAATTGCCCGTTATTACCAGTGACAGACCTGTAGCACCAATAACCTCAGCCTGGTATTAGGCAGCGATAAAACCTCTTCCAAAAACACATCCCAGGTTAGAAGGAGCTGAACTATATTTGTATTGCTGGACGTTTTTTACAGTCCGGGTGGTGAGAGGATGAAGATTCCACTGAAAACCTAGTGATGTGCATGTAGGAAACTTATAGCGAGTACAGAGAGAGTGACAGAGAGAAAGAGAGAGAGAGAGCGGCAGAGTGAGAGAGGGATAGGGAGTGAGAGAGTGAGAAATAGAGAGTGAGAGCAAAAGAGAGACAGAGAGTGAGAGTATGAGACAGAATGAGAGAGAGACACACACTGACAGTTACAGTGAGTGAGAGAGAGAGAGCATGAGAGAGGGAATGAGAGTGAGAGAGAGAAATAGAGTGAGAGAGAGTGAGAGTGTGAGAGAGAGACAGAGAGTGAGAGAGAGTGACAGAGAGAGACAGAGTGAGAGAGAGATAGGGAGTGAGTGAGAAATAGAAAGAGTGAGAGCAAAAGAGAGACAGAGAGTGAGAGAGAGCGTGAGAGAGGGAATGAGAGTGAGAGGGAGAAATAGAGTGAGAGAGAGAGAGTAAGAGTGTGAGAGAGAGACAGAGAGTGAGAGAGTGTGAGAGACAGAATGAGAGAGAGAGAGAGAGACACACTGACAGTTGGAGTGAGTGAGAGAGAGCGTGAGAGAGGAAATGAGAGTGAGATGGAGAAATAGAGTGAGAGAGAGAGAGACAGAGAGTGAGAGAGTGTGACAGAGAGATAGAGTGAGAGAGAGACTGAGAGTGAGTGAGAAATAGAAAGAGTGAGAGTGGGAATGAGAGAGACAGTGAGAGAGAGTGGGAGTGAGAGAGAGAAATAAAAAGAGAGAAAGAGAAGAGATTTTATCTCATCAGTGTGGGCTGGATTGGAGTGTAGCTCCCAGAGGTGAAAGGGCAATATTACAAGATGCCATCCAGTGCCCCTCTTTTATTCTAAAGCAGCGAGCTTTCGTATAAACTCCACGGAGTTGATGGTAAAGAATGAGCCACAAAAGTTGCCTGTCAGATATCTGGTGCCGATCTTCAACCACCAGCATCGCAGAGGAGCCTCAGGGAGGTTTTAAGTGAATAATTGAAGAATTTACATCAAGAGTTTACAGAACCCGTGGCTTGTAATAAAGTCATCTGAGTCTGATTGTTAAATCACATTTCATTAATTGCAGGGCTGAAAATGAATAGTTATTCTGTAGACCCAGACCTGGTTTGATGGAAACATTCCTGTCAGTCAGAAATAGCACTTCCAGGATGGGGGCGGGGGAGTGGAGGGTTGTCTATCGTGTGACCAGTTTGTGAAACAGAGGAGCATTGTGAGCAGAATGGAGGCAGTGCCTTCAGCCTCTCCCCACTGTGCACCCAGTCACATACAGGAGAATGATTTCAGTACTGAGGAGTCTGTGCTCAGGTGCAGGGCTGCACCAAGGAGCAGAGAGAGGCAGAAGCACATGTGGGACCTTTGCCAGGCAGAGGCAGCCATGCTGGAACTGCACTTGGATTTGGTGTCCAACGTTCCAGCCCAAGTCCTCCACAGTCGGGGAGACCTCAAGGCCGACTGCTGACGAGAGCCCCAGGGTAACGCTCAACTCAACTCCTACAGATACTTCCCCAACTCCGCTGTCTGAACCCAGTGCCCCAGACTGGGAGTGACTCTACGACAACTTGCATTTATTCGGCGCCTTTAATGTAGTAAAACGTCCCAAGGTGCTGCCTTTAGCAAGTAATTGGGAAGGCAAATGGCCTTTATTGCAAGGGAGTTGGAGTATAAGAGTAAGGAGGTCTTGCTGCAATTGTACAGGGCTTTGGTGAGAGCACACCTGGAGTACTGTGTACAGTTTTGATCTCCTTACCTAAGGAAGGATATACTTGCCTTAGAGGGGGTGCAACAAAGGTTCATTAGATTAACTCCTGGGATGAGAGGGTTGAACTATGAGGAGAGATTGAGTAGAATGGGTTGATACTATCTGGAGTTTAGAAGAATGAGAGGTGATCGCATTGAAATGTATAAAATTCTTAGAGGGTTTGGCAGGGTAGATGCCGAGAGGTTGTTTCCCCTGGCTGGAGAGTCTAGAACTAGGGGACATAGTCCCAAGGTAAGAGGTTGGTTATTTAGTACCGGGATGAGGAAAAATTTCTTTAGAGGGTTGTGAATCTTTGGAATTCTCTACCCCAGAGAGCTCTGGATGCTCAGTCATTGAGTATATTTAAGACTGAGATCGATAGATTTTTGGACTCTAGGGGAATCGAGGGATATGGGGATCGGGTGGGAAAGTGGAGTTGAGGTTGAAGATCGGCCATGATCTGATTGAATGGCGGAGCAGGCTCGAGGGGCCATATGGTCTAGTCCTGCTCCTATTTCTTGTGTTCTTATGTTCGAACACTTATGAAGTGGTGGAACAGGTGACGCAATGGACTAGATGCTGGTCTTCCATCTCTGGCATTTGAGGTTGAATCCAGGGTGACGGTCTCGTCCGTCTGTTCAATGTACGGGTCTTACATGAGTTTGGACAGACTCGGTGCAGTTCCTAGCGGCCAAGTGCCCACAGCACAAAACGTCTACTTTGGCTCGAGATTGGAAATCTCAATCAAAGAGACCACAGTATGGCTGCATGCAGGTTCAATCACTCTGGTGCAGTAGGGGGAACCTTGCCAAGGTTGGGCTAAAGTGCAATGTAGAGGGAGCTTTACTCCGTATCTAACCCGCGCTGTACCTGCCCTGGGAGTGTTTGATGGGACAGTGTAGAGGGAGCTTTACTCTGTATCTAACCCGTGCTGTACCTGCCCTGGGAGTGTTTGATGGGACAGTGTAGAGGGAGCTTTACTCTGTATCTAACCCTGTACCTGCCCTGGGAGTGTTTGATGGGACAGTGTAGAGGGAGCTTTACTCTGTATCTAACCCATGCTGTACCTGCCCTGGGAGTGTTTGATGGGACAGTGTAGAGGGAGCTTTACTCTGTATCTAACCCATGCTGTACCTGCCCTGGGAGTGTTTGATGGGACAGTGTAGAGGGAGCTTTACTCTGTATCTAACCCGTGCTGTACCTGCCCTGGGTGTGTTTGATGGGACAGTGTAGAGGGAGCTTTACTCTGTATCTAACCCGTGCTGTACCTGCCCTGGGTGTGTTTGATGGGACAGTGTAGAGGGAGCTTTACTCTGTATCTGTGGGACAATGGGCGCTAAATAAAAATATCAAACTAGGAGGCAAATCTGAAATAAATGTTGGAAGCTCGTGCAGGAATGAAGGACTTGCACTTTTATCCCATCTTTCATTACCTCAGGATGTCCTAAAGCGCTTTTCGGCCAATGAAGTAATTTTGAAGTGTAGTCACTGTTATAATGTAGGAAACACAGCAGCCAATTTGCACTCAGGAAGATCCCACAAACAGCAACGAGATAATCACCAGATAATTGGTTTTAATGGTGTTGGCTGAGGGATAAATAATGGTCCAGGAACACCGGGGAGAACTCCCCTGCTCTTCTTCAAGAGGGTGCTGTGGGATCTTTTCCATCCATCTGAGAGCACAGACAGGGCATCGATTTAACATCTGATTTGAAAGACGGCACCTCTGCCAGTGCCGCACTCCCTCAGTGCTGCACTGGGAGTATCAGCCTGGATTATGTACTCAAGTCCCTGGAGTGGGACTTGATCCCACAACCTGCTGACTCAAAGGCAAGAGTGCTACCCACTGAGCCACAGCTGACACCTGAAAGAGAAAGAGAATTTGTGCTTTGGATATGAACTTTTGTGAGATATGTTTTTTAATAGATCTGACACCCTCACTGTTCTGTAACACACACTGGCCTGAGTACCATAAGCCCCTGCCTATCTCTGTAACCTCCTCCAGCCCTCTGAGATCTCCTAGCTCCTCCAATTCTGGCCTCTTGTGCACCCACCTTCTCCCTTCGCTCCACCATTGGCGGCCGTGCCTTCAGCTGCCTAGGCCCTAAGCTCTGGAATTCCCTCCCTAAACCTCTCCGCCTCTCTCTACCTCTCTCTCCTCCTTTAAGACGCTGCTTAAAGCCTACCTCTTTGACCAATATCTCCTTATGTGGCTCGGTGTAAAATATTGTTTGATAATCGCTCCAGTGAAGCCCCTTGTGATGTTTTATTGCGTTAAAGGCGCTATATAAATGCAAGTTGTTGTTGTTGATGTATTGTACTTGCAGAACAGCACGGAGAATAACCACATCAGAAGCTTCCTGCCTGACTACCAAACTAACATGAGCTGATAAGTCTTTGTTTTTATTGTACTGTAAGATTTATTTTTGTTGAGGAGGGGAACCGATACATTTAAAGCCATCAGACCTGTGAAGCAGACTGTAGTTCTGCACTGCTCACTCACTGTGTGTGTGTCCTTCCACAGTACATAGCTCTCCGAGGGCCTCTGATGGCAGAAACCTGGTACTTCAACAACAACAATTTGCATTTATATAGCGCCTTTAACATAGGAAAACATCCCAAGGCACTTCACAGGAATGTAATCAGACAAAATTTGACACCGAGCCACATAAGGAGATATTAGGACAGGTGACCAAAAGCTTGGTCAAAGAGGTAGGTTTTAAGCAGCGTCTTAAAGGAGGAGAGAGAGGCGGAGAGGTTTAGGGAGGGAATTCCAGAGCTTAGGGCCCAGCAGCTGAAGGCACGGCCGCCAATGGTGGAGCGATTAAAATCAGGGACGTGCAAGAGGCCAGAATTGGAGGAGCGCAGAGATCTGGGAGGGTTGTAGGGCTGAAGGAGGTTACAGAGATAGGGAGGGGCGAGGCCATGGAGGGATTTGAACACGAGGATGAATCAAGATAGTTAAAACACCAGAGGGCCTGAATGTCATAAATTCCAGGAGCGATACACCTACACAATCCCTTTTTCATCCTTGATGAGCACAAACCACCTACCTGGCAAAGCAGTGACAAAATCTCTCTGCAGCATCGGTGTCAGGTAGGAGTTAATGTGGCCGTGTTGGTGATGGCACATCTGGGAGATCAGAACCTCCACGAATTCCACCTGGTCGGATTCAGACCACTGCTCGAAATACTTCAGGCACAGCTCCTTTTCCTTCTCGTAATTGGCCGACAGCTTCCTCTGTTTGGGGACGGTCAGGCTGGATGTGCTGTTGGATAATCTTGTCTGAAAGAAAGACGCAACAGAACCATTCACAGCAGCGAGAGAATTACACGCACTCAGAAGTTACAGTATGCAATCGAATCAAAGGGTTCGAGCTGCTTCACAGATAGAATAATAGACAGCGAGAACCAAATCGAATCAAAGGGTTAGGTGGTTTACACATAGAATAGAATAATTTCTTTAACTTTACAGCCGTGGCTCAGAGGGCAGCTCTCTCGCCTCTGAGTCAGAAGGTCGTGGGTTCAAACCTCACTCCAGAGACTTGAGCACAAAATCCAGGCCGACACTCCCAGTACAGTACTGAGGGAGTGCTGCACTGTCGGAGGTGCCGTCTTTCGGACGAGATGTTAAACTGAGGGCCCATCCGCCCTCTCAGGTGGATGTAAAAGATCCCATGGCCACTATTTTGAAGAAGAGCAGGGGAGTTCTCTCTGGTGTCCTGGGGCCAATATTTATCCCTCAACCAACATCACTAAAAACAGATGATCTGATGATTATCACATTGCTGTTTGTGGGATCTTGCTGTGCGCAACTTTTCCGGCATGTTTCCTACATTACAACAGTGATTACACGTCAAAAGTGCTTCATTGGCTTTAAAGAGCTTTGGGACGCCCTGAGGTTATGAAAGGCACTATATAAATGCAAGATTTTTCTTTTTTTTAACTTGTAAATATGGTGAAGCATCTTGCTGACACTTGCGAATTGTCCAATACTCAATAACATCAATCTATCCCTCATAGTACTTTCAAATTAACATGAGGATGTTTCCCGAGGAAGGAGCAAAGACTATTTACAGGTCCCAGTCAGTCGTGACCCAGGGACACTGTCATTCGGAGCCTTACCAGGTAATGCTCCCAAAACTAGACAGCAGTCACACGTCAGGTTAGAATCCTAGCTCGCAAATCCGCAATGCTTTCAGATTCAGTCCTTTCAGAATAAAATCTGGAAGAGGAAAAAGACTGAAAACCTACCTCTTTGACCAAAATTTTGGTCACCTGTCCTAATATCTCCTTATGTGGCTCAATGTTCAATTTTGTTTGATAATCGCTCCTGTGAAGCACCTTGGGACATTTTTACTACGTTAAAGCCGCTATATAAATGCAAGTTACTGTTGTACATAATGCCTTGCATGTGGAAACGCAAAGGAGCTTTAGACGATGATCTTTTTTAGATCGACTGTTCTTAATTAGGCAAAAGTGGCAGCCATTTGGAGCCCACAAATAGGGACAAGAGGAATCAGTGGTTAATCTGTTGCTGGCAGTGTTGGTTGAGGGAAGGTTGACCAGGATACCTCGATAGGATCTTTTAAGATCCATCTGAACAGGCAGTCATTACCTCAGTTTAACATCACCTCTGACAATGCAGGACACTCTCAGTACCGTGCAGCGCTCCCTCACAACCGTGCAGCGATCCCTCACAACCGTGCAGCGCTCCCTCACAACCGTGCAGCGCTCCCTCAGTACCGTGCAGAGCTCCCTCAGTACCGTGCAGCGCTCCCTCAGTACTGTGCAGCGCTCCCTCACAACCGTGCAGCGCTCCCTCAGTACCGTGCAATGCTCCATCAGTACCGTGCAATGCTCCATCAGTACCGTGCAGCGCTCCCTCAGTACCGTGCAGCGCTCCCTCAGTACCGTGCAATGCTCCATCAGTACCGTGCAATGCTCCATCAGTACCGTGCAGCGCTCCCTCAGTACCGTGCAATGCTCCATCAGTACCGTGCAGCGCTCCCTCAGTACCGTGCAGCGCTCCCTCAGTACCGTGCAATGCTCCATCGGTACCGTGCAGCGCTCCCTCGGTACCGTGCAGCGCTCCCTCGGTACCGTGCAGCGCTCCCTCAGTACCGTGCAGCGCTCCCTCAGTACCGTGCAATGCTCCATCAGTACCGTGCAGCGCTCCCTCAGTACCGTGCAATGCTCCATCAGTACCGTGCAGCGCTCCCTCAGTACCGTGCAGCGCTCCATCAGTACCGTGCAATGCTCCATCAGTACCGTGCAGCGCTCCCTCAGTACCGTGCAGCGCTCCCTCAGTACCGTGCAAAGCTCCATCAGTACCGTGCAAAGCTCCCTCAGTACCGTGCAGCGCTCCATCAGTACCGTGCAATGCTCCATCAGTACCGTGCAATGCTCCATCAGTACCGTGCAAAGCTCCCTCAGTACCGTGCAATGCTCCATCAGTACCGTGCAAAGCTCCATCAGTACCGTGCAGCGCTCCCTCAGTACCGTGCAAAGCTCCCTCAGTACCGTGCAGCGCTCCCTCAGTACCGTGCAGCGCTCCCTCAGTACCGTGCAAAGCTCCCTCAGTACCGTGCAATGCTCCATCAGTACCGTGCAAAGCTCCCTCCATGCCGTGCAACGCTCCCTCAGTACCGTGCAGCGCTCCCTCGGTACCGTGCAGCGCTCCCTCAGTACCGTGCAGAGCTCCCTCGGTACCGTGCAGCACTCCCTCAGTACCGTGCAGAGCTCCCTCGGTACCGTGCAGCGCTCCCTCGGTACCGTGCAGCGCTCCATCAGTACCGTGCAAAGCTCCCTCGGTACTGTGCAACGCTCCCTCGGTACTGCACTGGGAGCGCCAGTCTAGTTACGTGCTCAGGTCCTGGAGTGGGGCTTGAACCCATGACCTTCTGACCCAGAGGTGAGAGTTCTAGTCAATCTCACACTCTATTTGATCTTCATCAGGGTACGCTTAATGGAATGAGAACTCCATCTCTACACCAACAGTTAATTATTGGGTGGATGCTCAGAATTCAGTATGTAGTGTGTAATTGGAGTTCAGATTGTGTGAATTGACTGGAGTTGGCAGGGCTGGGGAGTAGGGCAGGTGATCATTTACTGAAAGATGTATTGGAAGAGATGGGTCATGAAGGTAGCTCATGGTGATACTTAGAATGGAGCCCATCGTCCCTTCACCTCTGGTCTTCGACAGACTTGCTGCTCCCTGTGCAACTGGACCCTCCAATCACAGCCTGTATGGCTGTGGGGTGTTGATGTGATCCCATGAAAAGAAGGGAAAGAAATATTTTGCATTTATATTGTGTTCTGACATCACTGAATTGCCTAAACCCACTGCATATCCATGAATTACATTATGGAGTGCAGTGACTGTTGTTGTATGGTGACCATTTTGTACATAGCAAGATCCCACAAACAGCACCTCAACTCTATTTACTCGCCTTTGCTCCGTATCCCTTGATACCCTCACCTAACAAAAATCTCTCCATCTCAGGCTTGAGAATTTCAATTGACCCTCAGCACCCACAGCCTTTTGGGGGAGAGAGTTCCAGATTTCCACTCCCCTGTGTGTGAAAAAGTGCTTCCTGATTTCACCCCTGAACGACCTGGCTCTAATTATGTCCCCTTATTCTGGATTCTCCCACCAGAGGAAATAGCTTCTCTCTATCTACTCATTTGAATCCCTTTATCATTTTAAACACCTCGATCAGATCATATCTCAACCTTCTAAACTCAATGAGATCGTTGGTCTGGAGAGAGGTAATTAACCTCCCTGTTCCTGGAGTAGGGAGAGGAGGTGATCAGGGTCCCTGCTCCTGATCGCTCTCCAGTAACTACCTGTGGGAAAGTGTAGGCACCAGGTGAGGACAGGTTGCGATGCCCCCCCCCCGAGGAATAGCCTGCTGACACGCTTTGCTTAGGGTGATACACGAGGAATGGTTGCTTGGGTCAGATAGCAGAAGGCTGCTTCTACCCATGGGCCTGAATAGGTCAGTGCTGCTGGACGGTGAGAGGGAGGGGGACGTGGAGAAGAATTGGAGGGGGAGTTCACCACCAAAAAACAATCAGCACTTTTACATAACAGCCAACATCGATCATAGAACAATACAGCACAGGAGGAGGCCATTCGGCCCATCGTGCCTGTGCCGGCTCTTTGAAAGAGCTATCCAATTAGTCCCACTCCCTCTGCTCTTTCCCCGTAGTCCTAATTATGGCAACAAAGGTTTCTGTCCAAGCCCCGAGCAATGCTATAATATAATACACTCAGGCAGCGCATTCCAGATCAGAACAACTCGCTGCGTAAAAAAAATTCGCCTCATCTCCCCTCTGGTTCTTTTGACAATTATTTTAAATCTGTGTCCTCTGGTTACCAACCCTCCTGCCAGTGGAAACAGTTTCTCCTTATTTACTCTATCATTTTGAACACTTCTCTTAACCTTCTCTGTTCTAAGGAGAACAATCCCAGCTTCTCCAGTCTCTCCACATAACTGAAGTCCCTCATCCCTGTCACCATTCTAGTAAATCTCTTCTGCACCCTCCCCAAGGCCTTGATATCAATATATTATTATATGTATAAATATCTCACATCCAGCCTGGGTCCATTACACTCCAAATGTCACGCTTTGTTACTAACGCAAAACAATCTTCAAAAAAAATGGAATGGCAAGCATTGGCCTGGAGCCTCAAATTAACAAGCACCTTCTAATTTGCAATTGAACTCTGACTGACCTCACCGAACAGCAATTAGACTTTGCAGCCCCAAGCAGCCAGCTCCACTTTAGCAGCAGAATAATACACCGTCCATCTCATGATATAAAGCTCCCGCCCTTATAAAACAGCCAACCGTCCCACTTAACAGTGAGCAATGCCAAGGTGGGGGGGCTTCGTTAATATGTGTGTGTGTATATATATATATATATATATATATGTATAGATATAAACAAAATAAGCAAACTTACAACAGTTTTATTGGGCGACATTATGCCCTCCTGCGATGGACAAACTGTGCTCTCCCGGTCGAGCGAGACCTGCCTCAGCTCAGGCCCTACTGCAGGAATGCACTTTTATACAACAACCATAAGGGCAACAGAACATCCCAAAGCACATCGCAGCAATGAGTGCGGATTGATGGTCGAAACACAACAAAAACTAACGTTGAAAATGATTCCTGACCTGACTTGCTTGTCTTCATTCACTGCGCTTGGTAAGTAACTTTAGTAAAGTGGGATGAATCTGTATTAATGGCGTGTTGGCCATAATGAGGTTTAAATCCAGCCCTCTGGTACGATTCCCCATTAGAACCTCTCACAGTAAAACGTTTAATGAATTATTCGCCCATCAAAAAACTCCATGACAGCACTAATTACGAGTCAATTTCCCTCTGCTTGTGTAAAATATGACGCTGGGGTTGCTCAGGGAGTGTGAAATGTCTCTTAATTTTCACGGAGAGGCTGCCAAACTCACTGCCATTTCATCTCTCAAAGCTCCCAAGCAAGATTTAACTTTCTCATTTACTTAATTATTGTACAAGACATCATTTCCAAGGACCCAGCTCTACTGCGCTAACTTGTGTGGAAGTGATGGATGACTGCAGCGAGAACTTAATAACTTCAGCCCCTGGCAAAGCACAAGATAAATACGAGGGGAACAGGCGGTGTGAAATCTCGCAGTGAGCGATGCCTCTGTTGTTTGGTAAACAGCATCCAATCAACCAGCCGTCACTGCAGTGCTTGGCATTTGCTTGCTGCTTGCAAAGGCCATGTTACAGCTCCCTGGCACCAGACCCAGTGTAACCAGAGTGGGCAACTCCACTGTGATCCAGCCCGACAGAGGCAGTCTTCCTCAACAAGACTGGCCGCCATGTTGCATAGGGAATGATGGGCCTGTTGTACACACAGTTATTCCTGTTATACACACAGTCAGTCATGTTACACGCACAGTCAGATCTGTGAAACACACAGTCAGTCCTGTTATTCACACAGTCAGTACTGGGACACTCAGTCCTGTTATACACACAGTCAGTGCTGTTATACACACAGTCAGTACTGGGACACTCAGTCCTGTTATACACACAGTCAGTGCTGGGACACTCAGTCCTGTTATACACACAGTCAGTGCTGGGACACTCAGTCCTGTTATACACACAGTCAGTGCTGGGACACTCAGTCCTGTTATACACTCACTCAGTGCTGGGACACTCAGTCCTGTTATACACACAGTCAGTGCTGGGACACTCAGTCCTGTTATACACACAGTCAGTGCTGGGACACTCAGTCCCGTTATTCACACAGTCAGTCCTGTTATTCACACAGTCAGACCTGTTTTACACACAGTCAGTGCTGGGACATAAGAACATAAGAAATAGGAGCAGGAGTAGGCCACACGGCCCCTCGAGCCTGCTCCACCATTCAATAAGATCATGGCTGATCTTTGACCTCAACTCCACTTTCCTGCCTGATCCCCATATCCCTTGATTCCCCTAGAGTCCAAAAATCTATCCATCTCAGCCTTGAATATACTCAATGACTCAGCATCCCCAGCCCTCTGGGGTAGAGAATTCCAAAGATTCACAACCCTCTGATGAAGAAATTTCTCCTCTTCTCAGCACTAAATGGCTGACCCCTTATCCTGAGACTATGCCCCCTAGTTCTAGACTCTCCAGCCAGGGGAAACAGCCTCTCAGCATCTACCCTGTCAAACCCTCTAAGAATTTTATATGTTTCAATGAGATCACCTCTCATTCTTCTAAACTCCAGAGAGTATAGGCCCATTCTACTCAATCTCTCCTCATAGGACAACCCTCTCATCCCAGGAATCAATCCAGTGAACCTTTGTTGCACCGCCTCTAAGGCAAGTATATCCTTCCTTAGGTAAGGAGACTATAACTGTACACAGTACTCCAGGTGAGGTCTCACCAGAGCCCTACATGATTGCAGTAAGACTTCCTTACTCTTATACTCCAAACCCCTTGCAACAAAGGCTAACATTTCATTTGCTTTCCTAATTGCTTGCTGTGCCTGCATGTTAACTTTCTGTGATTTGTGCACAAGGACACCCAAATTCCTCTGAATACCAACATTTCTTAGTCTCTCACTTTTTAAAAAATATTCTGTTTTTCTATTCTTCCTACCAAAGTGAATAACCTCACATTTCCCCACATTATAATCCATCTGCCACCTTCTTGTCCACTCACTTAACCTGTCTATATCCCTTTGCTGACTCTGTGTGTCCTCCTCACAGCTTACTTTCCCAACTAGCTTTGTATCATCAGCAAACTTGGATACATTACACTCGGTCCCGTTATCTCATTAATATAGATTGTAAATAGCTGAGGCCCAAGCACCGATCCTTGCATCACCCCACTAGTTACAGCCTGCCAACCTAAAAATGACCCGTTTATTCCTACTCTCTGTTTTCCGTCTGTAAACCAATCCTCTATCCATGCTAATATATTACCCCAATCCCATGAGCCCAGCACTGACTGTGTGTATAACAGGACTGAGTGTCCCAGCACTGACTGTGTGTATAACAGGACTGAGTGTCCCAGCACTGACTGTGTGTATAACAGGACCGAGTGTCCCAGCACTGACTGTGTATAACAGGACTGAGTGTCCCAGCACTGACTGTGTGTATAACAGGACTGAGTGTCCCAGCACCGACTGTGTGTATAACAGGACTGAGTGTCCCAGCACCGACTGTGTGTATAACAGGACTGAGTGTCCCAGCACCGACTGTGTGTATAACAGGACTGAGTGTCCCAGCACCGACTGTGTGTATAACAGGACTGAGTGTCCCAGCACCGACTGTGTGTATAACAGGACTGAGTGTCCCAGCACTGACTGTGTGTATAACAGGACCGAGTGTCCCAGCACTGACTGTGTGTATAACAGGACCGAGTGTCCCAGCACTGACTGTGTGTATAACAGGACTGACTGTGTGTATAACAGGACTGAGTGTCCCAGCACTGACTGTGTGTATAACAGGACTGAGTGTCCCAGCACCGACTGTGTGTATAACAGGACTGAGTGTCCCAGCACTGACTGTGTGTATAACAGGACTGAGTGTCCCAGCACTGACTGTGTGTATAACAGGACTGAGTGTCCCAGCACTGACTGTGTGTGTAACAGGACTGAGTGTCCCAGCACTGACTGTGTGTATAACAGGACTGAGTGTCCCAGCACTGACTGTGTGTATAACAGGATGGACTGTTCTAGAACAGTCAGTGCTGGGACACTTTTGTCATTTCCAATAGACAGAGGAAGTACCAATGTCAAACTGGGGGGATCTTAACTTAAATGTTAATTTGGAGGTGGGGATGTCTTGCCTGCTGTCCCGTAGAACGACATTGGCATCAAACAACAACTTGAACCTTTAACACTGAAACACATTCTGGGGCATCAGAGGGATGTGAGGAGAAACAGAGACTGAGCCAAAGAGGCAGAGATTAGGAGGGGTGACCAAAAGATTGTTCAAAGAGGTGGGTTTTAAGAAGGATCTTAAACGAGGGGAGGCAGAGAGTTTTAGGGAGGCAATTCCTGATTGTGAGATCCAGGCGGCTGGAGGCATGGCCGCCATTGGTGGGGTGAAGGGGGAAGCTGTACACAACAGGCCAGAGTTAGAGAAACGTAGAGTTCAATGGCGGGGGTGGGGATTGTGGGGCTGGAGGAGGTTGTGGAGATAGGGAGGGGCGAGACCATGGAGGGAATTAATCATAGGGATGAGAATTTTAAAATCGAGGCGTTGCTGGACCGGGAGCCAATGTGGGTCAGCGAGCACAGGGGGTGATGGGTGAACGGGACTTGGTGCGAGTTAGGATACGGACAGCAGAGTTTTGGACGAGCTGAAGTTTATGGCGGGTGGAAGGTGAGAGGCTGCCCTGAGGAGCACTGGAGTAATCGAGTCTGGAGGTAACAAAGGGACGGATGAACAGCAGATGAGGTAGGGACAAAGCCAAACGATGATACGGAGGTGGAAGTAGGCGATCTTTGTGACGGAGAGGATACGGGGTTGCAATTGTTGTAAAATATTATTTCTCTTTCATTTCAGAGTTATTTTCAGCACAATGAGAATCCCTTTACCAGATGTTTGGAAGAAGAGGGGCATTGGAGGGATGCCAAACACATCAAGCTGCATGTTCACCCATCACCCCTGTGCTCGCTGACCTACATTGGCTCCCAGTCCGGGAACGCTTCGATTTTGAAATTCTCATCCTTGTTTTCAAATCCCTCCATGGCCTCGCCCCCTCCCTATCCCTGTAACCTCCTCCAGCCCTACAACCTTCCGAGATCTCTGTGCTCCTCCAATTCTGGCCTCTTGCGCATCCCCGATTTTAATCACTCCACCATTGGCGGCCGTGCCTTCAGCTGCCTGGGCCCCAAGCTCTGGAATTCCCTCCCTAAACCTCTCCGTCTCTCTCTCCTCCTTTAAGATGCTCCTTGAAACCTACCTCTTTGACCGAGCTTTTGGTCACCTGTCCTAATATCTCCTTATGTGACTCGGTGTCAAATTTTGTTTGATAATCGCTCCTGTGAAGCATCTTGGGATGTTTTACTACATTTATAGTATCATAGTACAGCACAGAAGGAGGCCATTCGGTCCATCGTGCCTGTGCCGGCTCTTTGAAAGAGCTATCCAATTAGTCCCATTCCCCTGCTCTTTTCCCATAGTCCTGTAAATTTTTTCCCTTCAAGTATTTATCCAATTCCCTTTTGAAAGTTATTATTGAATCTGCTTCCACCGCCCTTTCAGGCAGCGCATTCCAGATCATTAGAACTCGCTGTGGTTCTTTTGCCGATCACCTTAAATCTGTGTCCTCTGGTTACTGACCCTCTTGCCACTGGAAACAGTTTCTCCTCTTATTTACTCTGTCAAAACCATTCATGATTTTGAACACCTCTATTAGGTCTCCCCGTAACCTTCTCTGTTCTAAGGAGAACAATTCCAGCTTCTCCAGTCTCTCCACGTAACTGAAGTCCCTCATCCCTGATACCTTTCAAGTAAATCTCCTCTGCACCCTCTCCATGGCCTTGACATCCTTCCTAAAGTGTGGTGCCCAGAATTGAACACAATATTCAAACTGAGGCCTAACCAGTGTTTTATAAAGGTTTAGCATAACTTCCTTGCTTTTGTACCCTATGCCTCTATTAATAAAGCCCAGGATCCCATATGCTTTTTTAGCAGCCTTCTGAACTTGTCCTGCCACCTTCAAAGATTTGAGTATGTGAACCCCCAGGTCTCTCTGATCCTGCACTCCCTTTAATATTATACCATTTAGTTTATTTTGCCTCTCCTCATTCTTCCTACCAAAATGTATCACTTCACACTTCTCTGCATTAAATTCCATCTGCCATGTGTCTGCCCATTTCACCAGTCTGTCTATATCCTCCTGAAGTCTGTTACTATTCTCCACATTGTTTACTACATTTCCGAGTTTCGTGTCATCTGCAAACTTTGAAATTATACCCTCTATACCCAAGTCCAAGTCAATAATATATATCAAAAAGAGCAGTGGTCCTAATACTGACCCCTGGGGAACACCACTGTATACTTCCCTCCAGTCTGAAAAACACCCATTCACCACTACTCTCTGCTTTCTGTCCTTCAGCCAATTTTGTATCCACACTGCCACTGACCCTTTAATCCCAGTGACTACTTCAAAAAATCTTCATTGGGTGTGAAACGCTTTATGACGTCCTGAGGTTGTGAAAAGCTGTAGAAATCCAAGTTCTTTCTTTTCTTGAAAGGTGGGCGATGTGTGTTAAAGGTCGAGGTTTGTTTTTTGATTTCCAATAAGTCCCGCACGTTGTCCGCAATTGGTCAGGAGTGGAGCTGCAGCGAGTTGTGTGCTGTAGCCTAAACCCTCAGTGCGCGTCAGAATGGCTCTGTGAAAACCACCAGGTGTTGCGACTGGGCTGATCAACATCTCTCGTTCTGGGACTGTCCCTCCATGGCCCCTCGCTATCTCTGTAACCCCCTCCAACCCTCCGAGATCTCTGCGCTCCTCCAATTACGGCCGCTCGCGCATCCCCCGATTTTAATCGCTCCACCATTGGCGGCCGTGCCTTCAGCTGCCTGGGCCCTAAGCTCTGGAATTCCCTCCCTAAACCTCTCCGCCTCTCTCTCTCCTCCTTTAAGACGCTCCTTAAAACCTCCCTCTTTGACCTGTCCTAATATCTCCTGACGTGGCTCGGTGTCAAATTTTGTTTGATAATCGCTCCTGTGAAGCGAATTGGGACATTTTACTACGTTAAAGGCTCTATATAAATGCAAGTTGTTAATGTTGCACTTATTGCACACTGGATGAAGCGAGGGGCCATGTAATTAGGCGCCTGACAAAAAAAAACTCCAGGCTGCTTCTTAAATAGACAGCTGGATGGGAGATGCACAATTTGTGGAAGGGAGAGAGAGAGAGAGAGAGAGACGGGGTGGAGTGGAGGGGAGGAAAGCAAAAAAAAATGCAAATAAAATTCCTGCTGGCTTCGGAGGTTGGCTAGTGCCTTGGCTTTGCTAATCTTTCCTGTGGGACCGCACTGCTGTTGTAATCCAATTATACCAACATAAGCAATTTGTTAGACACTCTACATAATGTAGCAATTTCCCAATAAGCTCAGACTTGTAATAACAGCAGCAAGCTTTCTGCATAAATCTGACTGAATCAAGGGGGCTTTGAGACAAGCAACTGGGGGCCCTAAACCCACAGTCTCAGCACTTTCTCAGCTGGTTGTGTTATGAACCTTAAATCCGCACAAACAGCATCTCCCAGCCTGTTCCTTTTTAGGACTGACACCAGGTTTCTCCAGCTCGAGAAACCCGCAACAGTCTCCCGTTGTTGGGTCACTAGGTTCTCACCCAGTGCTTCACCGTTCTAATTCAAGACTCCTTATACCCTTCTCTGACATGGGGAGAACAATCAAGGATAAGAGTACAAAAGAAAGAAGAAAGAAAGACTTGCATTTCCATCGTGCCTTTCATGACCTCAGGACATCCCAAAGTGCTTTACAGCCAATGAAGTACTTTTGAAGTGTAGTCACTGTTGTAATGTAGGAAGCACGGCAGCCAATTTGCACACAGCAAGATCCCACAAACAGCAATGTGATAAGGACCAGATAATCTGTTTTAGTGATGTTGGTTGAGGGATAAATATTGGCCAAGACACCTTCTTCTTCAATACAGTGCCATGGGATCTTTTACGTCCACCTGAGAGGGCAGACGGGGCCTCGGTTTAACGTCTCATCCGAAAGACGGCACCTCCAACAGTGCAGCACTCCCTCAGTGCTGCACACTGGGAGTGTCAGCCTGGATTTTGTACTCAAGTGACTGGAATGGGACTTAAAGCCACGACCTTCTGACTCTCAGGTGAGAGCGATACCCACAGAGCCACGACTGACATTATCGTCAGGTTAGGTGTCAGGAATTTAAGAACCCAGGCAAAGGATGGCAGGAGCGGAACACGAGGCAAAAATCCTCACCCGTGAGGAGAATACAGAGGATGGATATTTCCAAACCCGCACTTTGCCACTCTTTCAGCTCTAAGGGCCTCCTATAGTTGCCACCCCACGCTCCTGGACCCTCACTGCGCGTAGGCAGGATTATGAATCCAGTCGGAACTAGAGTGAATGGGCCACAATCATAGACAACCCTTCAATGATGTCACCTGTCTGTCTCCCACTGACATATTGCGCCAAAGCTCCGCCCTGCCTCTGACGGGAGCTTGCTGTGCCAATCTGCAAGATCCGCCTGCATTGGACTCTGTCCCCTTTCCTGCTCCGTCACACTCCATGAGGGCCCCGCTCGTGCGGAGTAGAGGCAGGAATGGGCCCCACTGTTTCTTAGACGTTCAGTTCCTTAGCGTGTCTGCTTGGTACAGTTGATGCCACTCTTACCTCGGTGTCAGAAGGTCATGGGTTCAAGCCCCACTCCAAGGCCTGAGCACATAATCCAGACAGTGCAATACAAAGGGAGTGCTGCATTGCTGGTGGTATCGTCCCTCAGGTGAGACATTAAACCTCAGTCTGCCTGTTCTGCTGACTAACTATCCCATGGTCGTATTTGAGTAAGAGGAGGGAGTTCTCCTGGTGTCCTGGGTTGTGGAGGCAGGAACCCTCACAACATTCAAGAAGCATTTGGATGAGCACTTGAAATGCCATAGCATACAAGGCTACGGACCAAATGCTGGAATATGGGATTAGAGTAGACAGGGCTGATGGCCAGCGCGGACACGATGGGCCGAAGGGCCTCTATCCGTGCTGTATAACTCTATGACTCTATAACACTTCTCCCTCAACTGATTGCCAAAAAACATCAACTGTTGGTTGTGGGATCTTGCAAAATGGCGGCTGCACCTGGCAACATAACAGCAGTCACTGTGCTTTAAAGCTGTTGATGCGTGGTGCTTTGGGCATCCCCCTGAGCTCTGCTAAGGCACTGGATATCCGATGACAAGTCTTTCTTTCTTGGTTGGCTGACTGACCGATAATTACATGAGAAATATCACTAGAATAGTCTGGGTCGGGACCTGAGTGAGCTTCTCCTGCTCACGCCTGCCTCTCCGCTCTCTCTGGATTACTGCTGCTGGTCTCTCACAGCCTCCGCTCCACTGGCGGAGGATCTGTCTTTGTGCCCTTTCTTTCAGAAATTTCTCCCAAAAGCACTTTGCCTTTTAACCCACCTGCTTCAAAAATGTTCTGGAAGCCCCCTACTTTGACCAAGCCTTTGGTATCCCTTGGTCAATTTGCTACTCAACATTCACCGTTCCCCTGTTTGGGACACTTACTTTACACGAGGAGTGGGACATAATACAAGGCTCTCGTGTGTACACAGAGAGTACACACTGTGTCTACTGCAGCACTGTTACAGCCCCAGTGTACACCCTGAGTGTGTTGTGTTTACACACTACGGTGAGGCACTAGGGTCCTCTGAAGTGCAATGGTGAATCTGTGACATTGTTGCGCACATGATCTATGAGAAACTCCAAGCAGTAAAGATAGGACAGTGCAGAGGGCACTTTATCTAACCCGTGCTGTACCTGCCCTGGGAGTGTTTGATGGGACAGTGTAGAGGGAGCTTTACTCTGTATCTAACCCGTGCTGTACCTGCCCTGGGAGTGTTTGATGGGACAGTGTAGAGGGAGCTTTACTCTGTATCTAACCCGTGCTGTACCTGCCCTGGGAGAGAGAGAGAGAGAGAGGGAGAGAGTGTGTGTATGTGTGTGTGTGAGTCTCTGTGTGTGCAAGAGTGTGTCTTTCTGTGAGTGTCTGTGTGTTTGTGTGTGTGAGGGTGTGTGTTTCTGTGTGTGTGTGGGTGTATCTGTGTGTGCGAATGTGAGTGTGTGATTCTGTGTCTGTATGTTTCCGTGTGTGTGTGTCTGTGTGTTTCTGAGTGTCTGTGTGTTTCTGTGTGTGTGGGTGTGTGTGTGACTGTGTGTGAATGAGAGTGTGTGTTTCTGTGTGCATGTGTGGGTGTGTGTGTCTCTGTGTGTGTGAGAGTGTGCGTTTCTGTGTGTGTGAGTTTTTGTGTGTGTTTCTGTGAGTGTCTGTGTGTTTCTGTGTGCAAATGTGTGTTTCTGTGTGTGTGATTGTGTGTTTGTGTGTGTGAGTGTGTGTTTCAGTGCATGTGGGTGTGTGTATGAGAGTCTGTGGGTGTGTGTCAGTGTGTGCAGGTGTGTCTGTGTGTGTGAGCGTGTGTGGCTATATGTGTGTGTGTGGGGGTATGTGTGTGAGAGTGTGTGTGTGAGCATGTGTGTGAGTGTGAGTGTGGGTGTGTCTGTGTGGGGGTGTGTGCATGTGTGTGTGTGTGTATGTGTGTATGTGTGTGGGTGTATGGGTGTGTGTGAGTGTGGTTGTGTGAGTGTGAGTTTGTGTGTGTGTGTGGGTGTATGGGTGTGTGTGTCTGTGAGTGTGGGTGTGTGGGTGTGTGTGTGTGTGGGGGTGTGAGTGTGGGTGTGTGTGTATGTGTGGGTGTGTGAGTGTGTGTGGGGGTGTGAGTGTGTGTGGGTGTGTGAATATGTGTGTGTGTGTGTGGGGGTGTGAGTGTGTGTGGGGTGTGAGTGTGTGTGGGGTGTGAGTGTGTGTGGGGGTGTGAGTGTGTGTGGGGGTGTGAATATGTGTGTGTGTGTGTGGGGGTGTGAGTGTGTGTGGGGTGTGAGTGTGTGTGGGGGTGTGAATATGTGTGTGTGTGTGTGGGGGTGTGAGTGTGTGTGGGGTGTGAGTGTGTGTGGGGTGTGAGTGTGTGTGGGGGTGTGAGTGTGTGTGTGGGTGTGAGTGTGTGTGGGGTGTGAGTGTGTGTGGGTGTGTGAATATGTGTGTGTGTGTGTGGGGGTGTGAGTGTGTGTGGGGTGTGAGTGTGGGTGTGTGTGTATGTGTGGGTGTGTGAGTGTGCGTGTGGGTGTGTGAATATGTGTGTGTGTGTGTGTGGGGGTGTGAGTGTGTGTGTGGGTGTGAGTGTGTGTGGGGTGTGAGTGTGTGTGGGTGTGAGTGTGTGTGGGGTGTGAGTGTGTGTGGGGTGTGAGTGTGTGTGGGGGTGTGAGTGTGTGTGGGGGTGTGAGTGTGTGTGGGGTGTGAGTGTGTGTGTGGGTGTGAGTGTGTGTGGGGTGTGAGTGTGTGTGGGTGTGAGTGTGTGTGGGGGTGTGAGTGTGTGTGTGTGTGTGTGGGGGTGTGAGTGTGTGTGGGGGTGTGAGTGTGTGTGGGTGTGTGAATATGTGTGTGTGTGTGTGGGGGTGTGAGTGTGTGTGGGGTGTGAGTGTGTGTGGGGGTGTGAGTGTGTGTGGGGTGTGAGTGTGTGTGGGTGTGGGTGTGTGTGTGTGTGTGGGGGTGTGAGTGTGTGTGGGGTGTGAGTGTGTGTGGGGGTGTGAGTGTGTGTGGGGTGTGAGTGTGTGTGGGGTGTGAGTGTGTGTGGGTGTGAGTGTGTGTGGGGTGTGAGTGTGTGTGGGGTGTGAGTGTGTGTGGGGTGTGAGTGTGTGTGGGGTGTGAGTGTGTGGGGTGTGAGTGTGTGTGGGGTGTGAGTGTGTGTGGGGTGTGAGTGTGTGTGGGGGTGTGAGTGTGTGTGGGGTGTGAGTGTGTGTGGGGTGTGAGTGTGTGTGTGGGTGTGAGTGTGTGTGGGGTGTGAGTGTGTGTGGGTGTGTGTGGGGGTGTGAGTGTGTGTGGGTGTGAGTGTGTGTGTGGGTGTGAGTGTGTGTGGGTGTGTGTGGGGGTGTGAGTGTGTGTGGGGTGTGAGTGTGTGTGGGTGTGTGTGGGGGTGTGAGTGTGTGTGGGGTGTGAGTGTGTGTGGGGTGTGAGTGTGTGTGGGTGTGTGTGGGGGTGTGAGTGTGTGTGGGGTGTGAGTGTGTGTGGGTGTGAGTGTGTGTGGGGTGTGAGTGTGTGTGGGGTGTGAGTGTGTGTGGGGTGTGAGTGTGTGTGGGTGTGTGTGGGGGTGTGAGTGTGTGTGGGGTGTGAGTGTGTGTGGGTGTGAGTGTGTGTGGGGTGTGAGTGTGTGTGGGTGTGAGTGTGTGTGGGGGTGTGTGTGTGTGTGGGTGTGAGTGTGTGTGGGGGTGTGTGTGTGTGTGGGGTGTGAGTGTGTGTGGGGTGTGAGTGTGTGTGGGGTGTGAGTGTGTGTGGGTGTGTGAATATGTGTGAGTGTGTGTGGGGTGTGAGTGTGTGTGGGGTGTGAGTGTGTGTGGGTGTGAGTGTGTGTGGGGTGTGTGTGTGTGTGGGTGTGTGTGTGTGTGTGGGTGTGAGTGTGTGTGAGTGTGTGTGGGTGTGAGTGTGTGTGTGGGGGTGTGAGTGTGTGTGGGTGTGTGTGTGTGTGGGGTGTGAGTGTGTGTGAGTGTGTGTGGGTGTGAGTGTGTGTGTGGGGGTGTGAGTGTGTGTGGGTGTGTGTGTGTGTGGGGTGTGAGTGTGAGTGTGTGTGAGTGTGTGTGGGGTGTGAGTGTGTGTGGGTGTGTGTGTGTGTGAGTGTGTGTGGGTGTGAGTGTGTGTGTGGGGGTGTGAGTGTGTGTGGGTGTGTGTGTGTGTGGGGTGTGAGTGTGAGTGTGTGTGTGTGGGTGTGAGTGTGTGTGTGGGGGTGTGAGTGTGTGTGGGTGTGTGTGTGTGTGGGGTGTGAGTGTGTGTGAGTGTGTGTGGGTGTGAGTGTGTGTGTGGGGGTGTGAGTGTGTGTGGGTGTGTGGGGGTGTGAGTGTGTGTGGGTGTGTGTGTGTGTGGGGTGTGAGTGTGAGTGTGTGTGAGTGTGTGTGGGGTGTGAGTGTGTGTGGGTGTGTGTGTGTGTGTGGGTGTGAGTGTGTGTGAGTGTGTGTGGGTGTGAGTGTGTGTGTGGGGGTGTGAGTGTGTGTGGGTGTGTGTGTGTGTGGGGTGTGAGTGTGTGTGGGGTGTGAGTGTGTGTGGGGTGTGAGTGTGTGTGGGGTGTGAGTGTGTGTGGGTGTGAGTGTGTGTGGGGGTGTGAGTGTGTGTGGGTGTGAGTGTGTGTGGGGTGTGAGTGTGTGGGGGTGTGAGTGTGTGTGGGTGTGAGTGTGTGTGGGGGTGTGAGTGTGTGTGGGTGTGAGTGTGTGTGGGTGTGAGTGTGTGTGGGTGTGAGTGTGTGTGGGTGTGAGTGTGTGTGGGGGTGTGAGTGTGTGTGGGTGTGAGTGTGTGTGGGTGTGAGTGTGTGTGGGGTGTGAGTGTGTGTGGGGTGTGAGTGTGTGTGGGTGTGAGTGTGTGGGGGGGTGTGAGTGTGTGGGGTGTGAGTGTGTGTGGGTGTGAGTGTGTGGGGTGTGAGTGTGTGTGGGTGTGAGTGTGTGTGGGTGTGAGTGTGTGTGGGTGTGGGGTGAGGATCAGATCGGGAGTGGACCTGAACCCCAGCGATGGAGACCTCACCTTCAGGGGAGAGAATTGAAGGAAAGGGAAGAACAAAAATCAGCATCAAAGCAGGTTGGAAATCTGCGCCAGGCTGTGATTTGCCACCAAGTCCTAATTTAAAGAGGAAGCGGCTTTTGAGCTCGATCAGGCTGCTGCCAAGCTTCTTGTGTCGTGGTTTGTCCGCGCATTGTGAGACTGATGAAAGCAAATTAGGACAATCAATTCACGCTGATCGCGGTGGTTTGGAGACGATGGACAATATGGCAGCGGGTAATCAATCATCTGGGCGATGTCAAATTAAGTCAGCGTTATGGAAACCTGGGGGCAGGGCAGCAAGCTGATGGCTAATCGTAGTGCTGTAAAATCAATGCGGTGTATATTATTCTGTGATCGACCGTGTAATGAGAGGGTCCAGAGGCAGCGGGGCTGATGTACGAGAGTCCCAGCTGCTCTCTCCCGACCACACAGTACATCACGCACGGTCCTGCAAACACGTTACCAGCTTCCATCAAAATAAAAGCTGCACAAACAAATAAAAAGGGAGGGTGGGGGCTGAAGAAAGCTGCAAAAAGGTGTGTGAAATCAGGAGGTAGCGTGACCTTCCCTGATGGAGCAGTCACTAACTGTGCAAATGTGCAGAGACTGCTGTCAATGGGGGGGCCGGGGTTGGGGGGGATCTTAATCCGTCTTTGTTTAAGTCGGGGCCCCTTAGCCCAGCCCGGCCGCCTCCATCCACTGTGCCCAAACACTGCTGCATTATCCCCGTGTTAAAGAGCTGGGACTGAAGGCTGGCCCTCAGTGTAGGGGAATGCTACAGTAACTAATATTGATTCAGAGACGGGTCAATTACATTTCTGAGAATAATTGATCCTTCTATTATGAAATAGACTCAAGTTGTTCCCTCCTACTCCTGTCCGACAGGGCAGCTCACAGCAATCTCCCGAAACCTGCTGTAAAAACGGCTGGTGGTCATCGTGGCAACGAGGGTGAAGGTGAGCAGCTCAGGGGGTTTCTCCTGCCCCCCTCACCCTGCCTGGGCAACACTTGCCCTCACTCCCAGCAAATTCCCACATGAGAAGCAAAAAGAATCATAACTCCCTCCATTCCCATGGTTTGTACATTCAGTAACAGGTACCCCGGCTGGAATCTAATCAAGGGGTTCGGGGGGGTTTATATATAGAATAATAGATACCCGGGAGTGAGTTACAGGCTGGAATCTAATCGAGGGGTTCGGGGGGTTTATATATAGAATAACAGATACCCGGGAGTGAGTTACAGACTGGAATCTAATCGAGGGGTTCGGGGGGTTTATATATAGAATAACAGATACCCGGGAGTGAGTTACAGACTGGAATCTAATCGAGGGGTTCGGGGGGGTTTATATATAGAATAACAGATACCCGGGAGTGAGTTACAGACTGGAATCTAATCGAGGGGTTCGGGGGGTTTATATATAGAATAACAGATACCCGGGAGTGCGTTACAGACTGGAATCTAATCGAGGGGTTCGGGGGGTTTATATATAGAATAACAGATACCTGGGAGTGAGTTACAGGCTGGAATCTAATCGAGGGGTTCGGGGGGTTTATATATAGAATAACAGATACCCGGGAGTGAGTTACAGGCTGGAATCTAATCGAGGGGTTCGGGGGGTTTATATATAGAATAACAGATATTGTATGTATAAATGTAACCAGCGAGCTGCGACACACTGCACTGGGGCACCAGTGAGCTGAGACACACTGCACTGGGGCACCGGAGAGGTGTGATAAACTGCACTGGGGCACCAGAGAGGTGTGATACACTGCACTGGGGCACCAGAGAGATGTGATAAACTGCACTGGGGCACCAGAGAGGTGTGATACACTGCACTGGGGCACCAGAGAGGTGTGATACACTGCACTGGGGCACCAGAGAGGTGTGATACACTGCACTGGGGCACCAGAGAGGTGCGATACACTGCACTGGGGCACCAGAGAGGTGCGATACACTGCACTGGGGCACCAGTGAGCTGAGACACACTGCACTGGGGCAGCAGTGAGCTGCGATACACTGCACTGGGGCACTGGAGAGGTGCAATATGCTGCACTGGGGCAGCAGTGAGCTGAGACACACTGCACTGGGGCAGCAGTGAGCTGCGATACACTGCACTGGGGCACTGGAGAGGTGCGATACACTGCACTGGGGCAGCAGACTGGTGCGATACACTGCACTGGGACAGCAGTGAGCTGCGATACACTGCACTGGGACAGCAGTGAGCTGCAATACACTGCACTGGGGCACCGGAGAGGTGCAATATGCTGCACTGGGGCAGCAGTGAGCTGCGATACACTGCACTGGAGCAGCAGAGAGTTGCGATTCACTGCACTGGGGCACCGGAGAGGTGCGATACGCTGCACTGGGGCAGCAGTGAGCTGCGATACACTGCATTGGGGCACTGGAGAGGTGCGATACACTGCAGTGGGGCACCGGAGAGGTGCGATACACTGCAGTGGGGCACCGGAGAGGTGCGATACACTGCACTGGGGCACCAGAGATGTGCGATACACTGCGCTGGGGCACCAGAGATGTGCGATACACTGCACTGGGGCAGCAGAGAGGTGTGATACACTGCACTGGGGCACCGGAGAGGTGCGATACACTGCACTGGGGCACCAGAGAGGTGCGATACACTGCACTGGGGCACCGGAGAGGTGCGATACACTGCACTGGGGCACCAGAGAGGTGAGATACACTGCACTGGGGCACCAGAGAGGTGCGATACACTGCACTGGGGCACCAGAGAGGTGCGATACACTGCACTGGGGCACCAGAGAGGTGCGATACACTGCACTGGGGCAGCAGTGAACTGCTTCAGACAAAGAAAATTAGGAAAATAGTCTTGGGTTTCAGTGATCACAATAAAGCAGTTCCGTGCCTGCACACTGTGAGCTTGTGACAGGCTTTATCTATCACTTCCAAAGGAAACTAGCAATACACAGGACTTCCAATTACCTCAACCACTTGGGGACATCATTAGCTGAGATGATCAGTAGTTTAGATAATGGAAGGCTGCTTTTACAATTACCATACATCAGAGCTTAACCTCGAGTTAAACTAAAAGCAGATTTGGCATATTTGAAGTTGACTTCAGTGTTAAAAGAATGTGTTAAATGAGCAGGTCTACTGTCTGTGCATCGCAGGTTCAAATACAACTCAAACTGATGAGACTAAAGTCTCCTCTCTGACTTTAAGGGATGGAGCTGAGTGAGTTCCAAGTAGTCGCAGTTCAGTACCTGGCGAATGCAGGTCCACTATGAAAAGCTGCTCACAATTTAAAACAAATGGGCACAGGGCAGACGACATCACCGAGAGAGGTCACAACGGTCACAGGTGTAGGAAATAGAAAATGTGCCTTTTTCTGAGTTAAAGCATCTTGTTAGATAGTGTAGAGGGAGCTTTACTCTGTATCTAACCCTGTACCTGCCCTGGGAGTGTTTGATGGGACAGTGTAGAGGGAGCTTTACTCTGTATCTAACCCGTGCTGTACCTGCCCTGGGAGTGTTTGATGGGACAGTGTAGAGGGAGCTTTACTCTGTATCTAACCCGTGCTGTACCTGCCCTGGGAGTGTTTGATGGGTCAGTGTAGAGGGAGCTTTACTCTGTATCTAACCCGTGCTGTACCTGCCCTGGGAGTGTTTGATGGGTCAGTGTAGAGGGAGCTTTAGTCTGTATCTAACCAGTGCTGTACCTGCCCTGGGAGTGTTTGATGGGACAGTGTAGAGGGAGCTTTACCCTGTATCTAACCCGTGCTGTACCTGCCCTGGGAGTGTTTGATGGGGCAGTGTAGAGGGAGCTTTACTCTGTATCTAACCCGTGCTGTACCTGCCCTGGGAGTGTTTGATGGGACAGTGTAGAGGGAGCTTTACTCTGTATCTAACCCGTGCTGTACCTGCCCTGGGAGTGTTTGATGGGGCAGTGTAGAGGGAGCTTTACTCTGTATCTAACCAGTGCTGTACCTGCCCTGGGAATGTTTGATGGGACAGTATTCAGGAAGTGTTACTCTGTATCTGGTCATTATCACATTGCTGTTTGTGGAATCTTGCTGTGCACAAATTAGCTGCCGAATTTCCTGCATTACAACACTTGACTACACTTGAAAAGTATTTCATTGGCTGTGAAATGCTTTGGGACTTCCTGAGGTTGTGAAAGTTGCTATATAAATACAAGTTCTTTCTTTTCTATCTGGACCCTGACATCTTGGCTACCCAGATTCTTTGTGGATGCCACCAGTCCTTATAAAGCTCTATAGTCGGTAAGGTTCGGTATGATACCAGCTGCTCACAGTAGGAACTGAAGTTCAGGAGAAAGGTCCCAGGTCCAGAAGCTGGGACATCACCCGAACGAAGAGGAGAAATTGAAGATTGGCGATTGGCTGTTAAAAGTCCAAAGGTGCTGCCCCAGTGGCTGTGGTGGGTAAGGCAGTGAGTGTCTGACCCTCTCGGATTGGGTCGTTCACTCACCACTCCATGTTGAGTTAGCCGATCTCAGTCACAATGGCACTAGGGAAGTTACAATTGGCATCAGTGTCCCTGGGTTAGGAGGAAAACCGGCCAGGGCTCCCAATCCTGATCAATGTCCAGTGATCCCGGCTGGAAACTGCACATTTCAGGGTGTTGAGTGAGAGTAGCATTGGGCTTGGCTGCGATTTCTGCCCTTCCTCCACATGTCGCAGGGAAGGGTGACCAATATCTGGGTCCAAGAGATGGCTCAGAAGGTTTTTAAAGGTGGGGAGACGGGAAGAGAGGAAGGAGGGTTTAGAGAGGTGGAACCAGAGGGAGGGCTGGGACACTTGAAGACATTTGAGGGCTGTCCTATGAGGAGAGATTGAGTAGAATGGGCCTATACTCTCTGGAGCTTAGAAGAATGAGAGGTGATCTCATTGAAACATATAAGATTCTGAGGGGGCTTGGCAGGATAGATGCTGAGAGGTTGTTTCCCCTGGCTGGAGAGTCTAGAACTAGGAATATAGGAAACATAGCAACATAGGAACAGGAGTAGGCCATTCAGCCCCTCGTGCCTGCTCCGCCATATGATAAGATCATGGCTGATCTGTGATCTAACTCCATATACCTGCCTTTGGCCCATATCCCTTAATACCTTTGGTTAGCAAAAAGCTATCTATCTCAGATTTAAAATGAGCAATTGAGCTAGTATCAATTGTCATTTGCGGAAGAATTCCAAACTTCTACCACCCTTTGTGTGTAGAAATGTTTTCTAATCTCACTCCTGAAAAGTCTGGCTCTAATTTTTAGACTGTGCCCCCTACTCCTAGAATCCCCAACCAGCGGAAATAGTTTCTCTCTATCCACCCTATCCGTTCCCCTTAATATCTTATAAACTAGGGGGCAGAGTCTCAGGATAAAGGGGCAGCCATTTAAGACTGAGATGAGGAGGAATTTCTTCTCTCAGAGGGTTATGAATCTTTGGAATTCTCTACCCCAGAGGGCTGTGGATGCTCAGTCGTTGAGTATATTCAAGGCTGAGATGGATAGATTTTTGGACTCGAGGAGAATCAAGGGATAATGGGATCGGGCAGGAAAGTGGTTTGAGGTTGAAGATCAGCCATGATCTGATTGAATGGTGGAGCAGGCTCGAGGGGCCGTATGGCCTACTCCTGCTCCTACTTCTTATGTTCTTATGTTCAGCCACCAATGGTGGGATGAAGACAAGGGTGGGGTCTAGAGCAAGAGAGAGTTGGAAGATCAAAGGGAGTGTGGGGCGATTGCAGAGGTCGGGTGAGGCAAGGTCATGGGGCACCTGAAGGTGAGGCAAGGATTTTAAATTCAGTGTTTTGGGGGAAAGTCTAGGTCAGTGAGGTTGGGGATATGGGGCAGGTGGGACAGGATACGGGGCAAGTGGGACAGGATACGGGGTAAGTGGGACAGGATACGGGGTAAGTGGGACAGGATACGGGGCAGGTGGGACAAGATACGGGGTAAGTGGGAGAGGATACGGGGTAAGTGGGAGAGGATACGGGGTAAGTGGGACAGGATACGGGGCAAGTGGGACAGGATACGGGGCAAGTGGGACAGGATACGGGGTAAGTGGGACAGGATACGGGGGAAGTGGGACAAGATACGGGGCAAGTGGGACAGGGAATGGGGGAAGTGGGACAAGATACGGGGCAAGTGGGACAGGGAACGGGGCAAGTGGGACAGGGAACGGGGCAAGTGGGACAGGATACGGGGTAAGTGGGAGAGGATACGGGGTAAGTGGGACAGGATACGGGGTAAGTGGGAGAGGATACGGGGCAAGTGGGACAGGGAACGGGGTAAGTGGGAATGGATACGGGGCAAGTGGGACAGGACACAGGGTAAGTGGGAGAGGATACGGGGCAAGTGGGAGAGGATACGGGGCAAGTGGGACAGGGAACGGGGTAAGTGGGAGAGGATACGGGGTAAGTGGGAGAGGATACGGGGTAAGTGGGACAGGGAATGGGGTAAGTGGGAGAGGATACGGGGTAAGTGGAAGAGGATACGGGGCAAGTGGGACAGGATACGGGGCAAGTGGGACAGGGAACGGGGTAAGTGGGAATGGATACGGGGTAAGTGGGAGAGGATACGGGGTAAGTGGGAGAGGATACGGGGCAAGTGGGACAGGGAACGGGGTAAGTGGGAGAGGATACGGGGTAAGTGGGAGAGGATACGGGGCAAGTGGGACAGGGAACGGGGTAAGTGGGAATGGATACGGGGTAAATGGGACAGGATACGGGGCAAGTGGGACAGGATATGGGGCAAGTGGGACAGGGAACGGGGTAAGTGGGAGAGGATACGGGGTAAGTGGGACGGGATACGGGGCAAGTGGGACAGGGAACGGGGTAAGTGGGAATGGATACGGGGTAAGTGGGAATGGATACGGGGTAAGTAGGAGAGGGAACGGGGTAAGTGGGAGAGGATACGGGGCAAGTGGGACAGGGAACGGGGTAAGTGGGAGAGGATACGGGGCAAGTGGGACAGGGAACGGGGTAAGTGGGAGAGGATACGGGGTAAGTGGGAGAGGATACGGGGCAAGTGGGACAGGGAACGGGGTAAGTGGGAATGGATACGGGGCAAGTGGGACAGGATACGGGGCAAGTGGGACAGGGAATGGGGTAAGTGGGAATGGATACGGGGTAAGTGGGAGAGGATACGGGGTAAGTGGGAGAGGATACGGGGCAAGTGGGACAGGGAACGGGGTAAGTGGGAATGGATACGGGGCAAGTGGGAGAGGATACGGGGCAAGTGGGAGAGGATACGGGGTAAGTGGGACAAGATACAGGGCAAGTGGGAGAGGATACGGGGCAAGTGGGAATGGATACGGGGTAAGTGGGAGAGGATACGGGGTAAGTGGGACAGGATACGGGGTAAGTGGGAATGGATACAGGGTAAGTGGGAGAGGATACGGGGCAAGTGGGAGAGGATACGGGGCAAGTGGGAGAGGATACGGGGCAAGTGGGAATGGATACGGGGTAAGTGGGACAGGATACGGGGTAAGTGGGAATGGATACGGGGTAAGTGGGAGAGGATACGGGGTAAGTGGGAGAGGATACGGGGTAAGTGGGACAGGATACGGGTGGCTGAACTTTGTACACATTGCGATGAGGCTCGATCTCAACACAGGGAGGATGTCGGGGGGAGGTAAAATGTACGGGACAGAATATTTGCAGATTGGGAGGAACAAGAGCAGAAAGTTGGGAGGAGCGCAGACCACAATATCATCGACGAAATAGAGAAGAGAAAGTTGGATTCGTGATGTAAATACAGATCTTACTGCTGCCACTAAATGCTGTGGCAGCTGATGGATGTATTTCTGATCTTCTGTATTAATCACTGTTTGCTGCACTCAAGATGTTTGCATGGAATTGCTTGCAGGTGAGATCTGTTGATGCTCATTGTGCCCAGTGTCACCAAGGCTTCCCCAGTGCCACCTTCCTCGCATCTGTTCATAGTTAAGGTAGCCACCTGTTTGTCATCCTGTATTGGGGGCTGAATCCAATCCCCCGTCCCCATTTCTTTTTCTGAATTATTGAAAATGCGTTTGCTGGTGGGATGGTGATTATAGTAAACAAAGAAGGGAAGAATTTTCTTGCATTTCTATGGTGACTTTCATAACCTCAGGACGTCCCAAAGCTCTTTACAGCCAATGAAGTACTTTTGACATGTAGTCACTGTTGTAATGTAGGAAACGTGGCAGCCAATTTGCACACAGTAAGGTCCCAGAAACAGCAATGTAATAATGACCGGATCACCTGTTTTAATGACATTGGTTGAAGGATAAATATTGACCAGGACACCAGGGAGAACTCTCCTGCTCTTCTTCACATAGTGCCATGGGATCTTTTACATCCGCCTCAGAGGGCAGACGGGGCTTCGGTTTAATGTCTCGTCCTAAAGACGGCACTTCCGACAGTGCAGCACTCCCTCAGAGCTGTGAGTGTCAGCCTGGATTTTTGTGCTCAAGGCTCTGGAGTGGGGTTTGAACCCACAGCCTTCTGACTCAGGGGCGAGGGTGCTACCCACTGAACCAGGGCTGACTGATAGTTGCTGCTTGTGCACTTGCAGATTCACTGGGTTTCTGGCGTAGAGCAGGTGTATACGGAGACTGGCTGCACATGTAGGTGTAAACGCAGTTTGTGATGTGGGGCTGGAGGGACCTGTGTAAATCTGTGCTGCAGAATCTGTTTCCTGCCAATAGAGGGAGTTCACTGATGCCGTCTGCTGATAGAGGTACAGAACAGGCCTTTCATTAGATCAATGCTCATATCGGGGGCCAGGAGTACAACGTCTCTAGAATTCTGTCTCCTATTACTTTTCTGGGTCTGTTGACTGATAGCTCCTTCCCGTTGCTGTGCATCTACATTCATTGCATTGCTTCCCTCCAGTTAGTTGACACTGTCTTTTAGAAGTTACCACGGGAGGTGCCCAGGAGAATATGGGTATTTGCAGGACCCCCCCCCGGGAGTGCGTTCCTGTTTCCACTGGCAGGAGGGTCGGTAACCAGAGGTCACAGGTTTAAGATAATTGGCAAAGGAACCAGAGGGGAGATGAGGAGAATTGTTTCCATGCAGCGAGTGGTTCTGATCTGGAATGCGCTGCCTGAAAGGGCGGTGGAAGCAGATTCAATAATAACTTTCAAAAGGGAATTGGATAAATATTTGAAAAGGAAAAATTTGCAGGGCTACGGGGAACGAGCAGGAAGTGAGATTAATCGTTCAGAGAGCCGGCACAGGCACGATGGGCCGAATGGCCTCTTTTTGTGCTGTAAGATTCTATGATTCTCTGATTAGTTGCAGGGGCTCCTCACAGTGTGTCAGGGGGTCCCCAACACAGCTCAGGGTGAGAGCCATTGGTGGCAAGCTGGATATCAGTGCTGCAGTACACTAGCACAGCATCAGAAACATCAACCAATACAGTCCCTGAGAACATTGTGTTGGGATCTTTGTCATTTGCCCTCCGCCCGATGCTGTTAATGCTGCCTGTTGGTAGTCTAGTGCTGTTTGAAGCTGTACCACCTTATAAACATACTGCACGCTGGTTATCAAATACTTCAGACCCACGTGCGATGTGAGTAAGTCAGTTTATTCCTCCTCCCCTGCCCGCAGACTCTGGGACCCAACAGCATTGATGATCCTAAAGCTAAGCTTCCACGTCATGCATGCAGCACCCAATAAAGGTTGATGAAGTTTTGATGTTGATACACTTGATATCACTTGTGCACATAGTTTTAAAAAACTGCACAATTTAATAATGCCGTATTAATAGCTTTTTAAATGAATTTATGCAAATTAAAATGAGGAATGAAAATGCTGGGAAATGGAGCAATCTCCCATCATGGGAGATCAGGGTAAACATCAAACACTCCCAGGGTAGGTACAGGGTTAGATACAGAGTAAAGCTCCCTCTACACTGTCCCATCAAACACTCCCAGGGTAGGTACAGCACGGGTTAGATACAGAGTAAAGCTCTCTCTACACTGTCCCATCAAACACTCCCAGGGCAGGTACAGCACGGGTTAGATACAGAGTAAAGCTCCCTCTACACTGTCCCATCAAACACTCCCAGGGCAGGTACAGCACGGGTTAGACACAGAGTACAGCTCTCTCTACACTGTCCCATCAAACACTCCCAGGGCAGGTACAGCACAGGTTAGATACAGAGTAAAGCTCCCTCTACACTGTCCCATCAAACACTCCCAGGGTAGGTACAGCACGGGTTAGACACAGAGTACAGCTCTCTCTACACTGTCCCATCAAACACTCCCAGGGCAGGTACAGCACGGGTTAGATACAGAGTAAAGCTCCCTCTACACTGTCCCATCAAACACTCCCAGGGTAGGTACAGCACGGGTTAGATACAGAGTAAAGCTCCCTCTACACTGTCCCATCAAACACTCCCAGGGCAGGTACAGCACGGGTTAGATACAGAGTAAAGCTCCCACTACACTGTCCCATCAAACACTCCCAGGGCAGGTACAGCACAGGTTAGATACAGAGTAAAGCTCCCTCTACACTGTCCCATCAAACACTCCCAGGGCAGGTACAGCACAGGTTAGATACAGAGTAAAGCTCCCTCTACACTGTCCCATCAAACACTCCCAGGGTAGGTACAGCACGGGTTAGACACAGAGTACAGCTCTCTCTACACTGTCCCATCAAACACTCCCAGGGCAGGTACAGCACGGGTTAGATACAGAGTAAAGCTCCCTCTACACTGTCCCATCAAACACTCCCAGGGCAATTAGAATTCCAACATGTCTTAGCCCCGTCCTGAGCAACACACCAGGTGAATCCTGGCAGACAGGGGAAGGGAGCCCAATGTGGAGGGTACGTTGAGGAAGGAGACAGGAGCAGGAATAACCAGCTCAGTGGTAAAGCCACTCTGTTAAGGAGACATTCCTTGCATAACACATACTTGAAGAGGAGAAAATGGCAGGGCCATGGGGAAAGAGCAGGGGAGTGGAGCTAATTGGATAGCTCTTTCAAAGAGCCAGCACGATGGGCCGAATGGCCTCCTTCTGTGATGTAAGATTCTATGATTCTAGTCTGTATAATATGTGACAAGGGATCTGAGACCCTAATTTTGATGGAGTAATTTAATTGATTTGTTTTTCAGTTTTCTTTGCACAATGTCCCATAGAGGAGGAGCAAAACACCACAGATGGAATTCTTAAAGGATTTAAAGGTGGGGGAGTCGGGGGGTATTAATTTGTTGCTTGATATTAAATATTAGCCGGCTTGGCTTCATTGGTAGCACTCACTCGCCTCAGCAGGTCGTGGGTTTGAGCCACAAAACCAGAGACTTGAGCTCATAATCCAGGCTGACACTCCCAGTGCCAGTACTGAGGGAGTGCCGCACTGTCGGAGGTGCTGTTTTCCGGTTGAGACGTTAAACCGAGGTCCCGTCTGACCTCTCAGGTGGATGTTAAAGCTCTCATGTCCACTACTGGAAGAACAGTAGAGTTCCCAATGGTTTGAGCAATAATCCCTCCTGGCGGGATCTTGCTGTGCCCAAAATGATTGCTGCATTTGCCTACATAACAATAGTTACTGCATTCCAAAGTAACTCATTGTACGTGAAGCACTTTGAGGTGTTTCTGAGAGTGAAAAAGTGCGATATAAATGCAAGGGTTTCTTTAATCTTTCTTCCACTTCCCCCTCAGTCCCTCAGAAACCCTCGCTACCCACTCCCACCATTCCCTGAACTGAGAAGCAGACTCTCGCTGTGACTGTCCCATTCCATTGGGAAGGGCCCCAGACGATTCTCACTATCTCCCCACTCACAGTCAGCCAGGATCAGGAGCTCGGAAGTTATTTATAAGCGTAAACGCGCTGCTTTGTAATTCACTCCCACATATTTCGCACCATTAAATAAATAATGATCAATTTTTGTCAAATGTGCTGTTTCTTATTTCCTGAAAGAGTGTGTCAAATTTCATTTTTTTTTTATTTTCCAGAGTTTCGACCAATTTTTTTCAGCTAAGTCTGATTCAGGTCATTTTCTCACATTCTCAATTCAATAAATTTCCCCTCCAGGATGGATGTGAAACGTAATTACTTTTAAAACAAAAATCAAAACCGGTAATTTTCGGATCCTTTTCTAATTTATCGTCTACTCGCTTTGTTGTCTCGCTGGTTTGGGGCGCGGACCCACAGAGTACCGCCAGTCCTGGCTCTCCAATCGGAACAGGCATCGCTGGAGGTAGGTGCAAGCTGTACAATAACAACAACTTGCATTTATATAGCGCCTTTAACGTAGTAAGATGTCCCAAGGCTCTTCACAAAGGCGTAATCAGAAAAAATTTAACACTGAGCCACATAAGGAGGTAGTAGGACAGATGATCAAAAGCTTGGTCAAAGAGGTAGGTTTTAAGGAGCGTCTTAAAGGAGGAGAGAGAGGCGGAGAGGTTTAGGGAGGGAATTCCAGGGCTTAGGGCCCAGGCAGCTGAGTTTTGGATCAGCTCAAGTTTATAGAGGGTGGAAGACGGGAGGCCGGCCAGGAGAGCATTGGAATAGTTGACAGACCGGGTCTGTGTTGGATAAGCTGCCCCAAGTTGGAGCGGGCAGTAGAGGGGGTGTTGCCACCTCTCCAGGATTGCCCTGGAGTCTCCAGGAGCATTAAACAAAATGAGCTTGGAGTGAATGGGTTAGATACAGAGTAAAGCTCCCTCTACACTGTCCCATCAAACACTCCCAGGGCAGGTACAGCACGGGTTAGATACAGAGTAAAGCTCCCTCTACACTGTCCCATCAAACACTCCCAGGGCAGGTACAGCACGGGTTAGATACAGAGTAAAGCTCCCTCTACACCGTCCCATCAAACACTCCCAGGGCAGGTACAGGGTTAGATACAGAGTAAAGCTCCCTCTACACTGTCCCATCAAACACTCCCAGGGCAGGTACAGGGTTAGATACAGAGTAAAGCTCCCTCTACACTGTCCCATCAAACACTCCCAGGGCAGGTACAGGGTTAGATACAGAGTAAAGCTCCCTCTACACTGTTTGTAGATCACCGCAGCGATTTGCTGATGTGTACGCTCCCGGTGGGGAAGGCTCCAGGCTGGTCTCGCGCAATCAGAAAAGCAGACCTGTGATATCAGCACTGGAATCGGCCTGGGAGAGGCAGTGCTGCCCCCGTGTGGTCTAAAGGAGAGGTGAGGAAGTCACGACAGTGAAAAGAAAGTCAGCAAGAAGGAGGAACTTTCTGATGAGGAGGGCTTTCACTGACATACCACTACAGGCACAAACATTCTGAACACACTGCTGCCAGGGGAGTGAAAGAGAATATCAGCTTAATCCCAGCCTTTCAAACAGACTAATTATACATTTTGATGCTTCTGGTATGTGACTATGGGTCGTTAATCGGTAACTAATGAGGCAGCGAGGTGAAAGGTCATTCCAGACCACCAGAGGCATGATCCAGCTGCAAACAAAGTTTAAATCAACTTGCTCAAAATCACCGTGAATTCTCCTTTAGAGAGAATTACCTGCTGGAGTTAAATGGGGAAAGAACGTATGCACGGAAAAAATAATTCTGTTCTTTTACTTAACTGTGATAGATTCTACATGTACAGTACACACATTCTCTCCCGTCTGGTGCTGTACGACCTGCGTGTGTCTCAGTGTCAGCTCCTGTACCTATACATTACACAGAGTCATTTTACAGCACAGATGGAGGCCATTCAGCCCATCGTTCCTGTGCCGGCTCTCTGAAAGGCTATCCATTTAGTCCCATTTCCATGCCCTTTCCCCATATCGTTATAAAATGTTATTTTACAAATATTTATCCACTTTCCTTTTAAAATGAATTTTGGATTCTGCTTTCCCCACTGCCTCTGGTCCTAACAACCCTCGACAGAAAGAATTTCTCCCAACTTCTCCCTTTGTTCTTTTGCTGATGATTTTAAATTGATGCCTTCCAGTTACCGACTCACCAACCAGTGGAAATACTTTTTCTCAATTTACTTTATCAAAACCCCTCATCATTTTGAACACCTCCCTCCGATCTCCTCTTAACCTTCCTTGTTCTAATGATGAAGAGCCCCAGTTGCCCTGGTCTTTCCTTTTTACTTAAAATTAGAGCCAGGCCGTTCAGGGGTGAAACCAGGAAGCACTTTTTCACACAAAGGGGAGTGGGAATCTGGAACTCTCTCCCCCAAAAAGCTGTGGATGCTGAGGGTCAATTGGAGCTTTCAAGACTGAGATCGCTAGATTTTTGTTGGGTAAGAGTATCAAGGAATATGGATCAAAGGTGAGTAAATGGATTTGAGGTACAGATCAGCCATGATCTAATTGAATGGTGGAACAGGCTCGAGGGGCTGAATGGCCTCCTCCTGTTCCTATGTTGATCAACTTGTCCTCCCACTTTTAAAGATGTGTATATCTGACCCCTAACTCTCTCTGATCCCGTACACATTAAGTAATAGGGAATAATTTGGTCCTGCTCGGTACTGTATGGCTCGTAGGGAGGGAGGGGGCTCCTGTGAAGCATAAACGCCGGCACAGACCAGTTGGGCCGAATGGCCTGTTTCTGTGCTGTAGACTCGATGTAACTCGATGCGTATGCCTCGGGATCAGCTCCTGGACCCTGTGCATTGTAATCTGGATAAACGACACATGTGACCCAGCAAGGAGCAGATATTTAAGAGCAGGATGAGTTGTACTGGCTCAAGAGGGACCAGTAATCATCAGTCCAAGGTGTCAGGAATGGGGAGAGCAGTGGCGAGTTCGGAATCCCCGTATACCAGAGCTGATCGTAATGGGAGGAATCGGCTTTGTGTAGATTGAATATTGGTGTAGCAGAAGTGATGTCCCAGCACTGATATCACTAATCATCATTAAACTGGAACAGAGTTCAGATCCACGCTGCCCAAGTCTCCAAAATGCTGGGTAATTAGGTGTTAAATTGTCAGTGTATAATTAATATTTGACTGTCAGTGTTTTTAAATAAACAGTGAGCTTTGGAGCCAATTTCAATTAAACTTCGCAGCTAAAGCTGTGAGAATGAAACCAGACCACGGCTTAAAGCACTCATCGTCAATCAGAAGGCCCCGGGTTTGATAGCCAATCTGTGCGGAGTTAGCTGACCTCAGCGGGGGATGGGGAGGGGGAGAGGGAGGGGGAGAGGGAGGGGAGGGAGGAGGGGGAGAGAGGGGGGAAGAGCAGAGGGGGAGGGGGGCGAAGGGGAGAGGGGAAGGAGACGGGAGGGGGAAGGGAGGGAGAGGGGGAGGGAGAGGAGGGAAGAGGAGGAGGATGGAGAGGGGAGGGAGAGGGGGAGGGAGATGGAGAGAGAGAGGGTCAGCGGAGGGGAGGGAAGGGAGAGAGAGAGAGAGAGAGGGGAGGGGAGGGGAGGGGAAGGGTTATTGGTATTTGCCATAGTGCCCCAGGATGGTGATGTTTCCCGCTCCTGATCACTATCCAGTGATTCCTTTTGGCAACTGTGTTTGTGTGAGTGAATGTGAGTATGTTTGTGTGTGTGCGTGTGTGTGTATCTGTATAAGAGCGAGTGAATGTGTGTGTGTGAGTGTATGAAATTGTGTAAGTGAGTGAGTGTGAGCATGTGTGAGTGTGAGCATGTGTAAGTGTGTGACTGAGTGTGAGCGTGTGACTGTGAGTGTGAGCATCTTTGAGTGCGTGACTGTGAGTGTGAGCGTGAGAGTGTGTGAGTACGTGACTGTGAGTGTGTCATTGTGTGTGAGTGTGAGCATGTGTGACTGAGTGTGAGCGTGTGAGTGTGAGAGTATGAGTTTGAACGTGTGAGAGTGTGTGATTTTGAGTGTGAGCGTGTGAGAGTGTGTGATTGTGAGTGTGAGCATGAGAGTATGAGTGTGAGCGTGTGAGAGTGTGTGATTGTGAGTGTGAGCGTGAGAGTATGAGTGTGACGTGTGTGAGTGTGAGTGTGAGTGTGTGTGTGAGTGTGTGTGTGTGTGTGTGTGATTGTGAGCGTGAGCATGTGAGAGTGTGCCACTGAACGAGGTGCAGGAGACCCTGGGGTCACGATCATTTCCTGACACAGCAGCATGACTGAGCTGTAAGAGACCCGGACACATTCAGTCGTTCCTCCACAAGTCACAACCACCTGGGTGGGGACAATCCACTCACCGCCCATCCCCTGAACCGTTCACCAGTATGCACAGATTCTAGATTAGGGGAATAATCTCACCATTGTGATCCTTTAAAGAAAGGGAGCCTTGACACCGGGACCCCTTGTACGGGGGGAGCCTCGACACCGGGACCCCTTGTACGGGGGGAACCTCGACACCGGGACCCCTTGTACGGGGGGAGCCTCGACACCGGGACCCCTTGTACGGGGGGAACCTCGACACCGGGACCCCTTGTACGGGGGGGGGGGGGGGGGGGAGCCTCGACACCGGGACCCCTTGTACGGGGGGAGCCTCGACACCGGGACCCCTTGTACGGGGGGAACCTCGACACCGGGACCCCTTGTACGGGGGGAACCTCGACACCGGGACCCCTTGTACGGGGGGAGCCTCGACACCGGGACCCCTTGTACGGGGGGAACCTCAACACCGGGACCCCTTGTACGGGGGGAGCCTCGACACCGGGACCCCTTGTACGGGGGGAGCCTCGACACCGGGACCCCTTGTACGGGGGGAGCCTCGACACCGGGACCCCCTTTATAAAAATTTCTATAAGATGCCATAATGATGATAAAAGCAAATTGGACATCAGTGTGTATCTCCACCAGGAGCCCATTATATTAACAGCACAAGATGGGTTTAACACGCTACACTAATTAGATGTCGCACACTTTGGATAATAAAAGAAAAACAGGTTTATTTAAAAAAAACTATTTCCTGCAGATAGTCGCAGACACTGTCTGCCCGCTGGACCCTCCCGTTGCCGGCTAGCCATGACGTGCTCCAGTTGTGCGAACTTCGTACAAGTCCCGGTGAGAGCACAAATATGGCTAATCGATGGCGGGCCGAGTTGTCAGCTTAAATGTATAACACAGTAAAAGGGATTGATTGCCATCATTTCCCTATTTACTGGGGTTATATATCTGCACTGACAATTCTAACTCATCGCCATGTTACCCGAGCTTCACTCTGCAGCGACGCAGATACGATTCAGGATTATTTTCACCGCAGCTCACCCGGATCCTGTGTGTGGACCACGTGCTGATCCCACGTTCCTCACACCCTCGCACCCCCCTCTTTGAATGGAACTGAGCGTCATGAGTACAAACTCAATATTACCTCGTGGTGGGAGCTTGCAGCAGCTGGGGAACTGGGTTAAAACACAGGAAGTGTCAGCAGGTAAACGCCATTCAGCTCCATAACTGCCTACCCACCACATACCTCAACCCCACCTACCCACCACATCCTCCAATCCCACCTACCCACCACATACCTCAACCCCACCTACCCACCACATCCTCCAATCCCACCTACCCACCACATCCTCCAATCCCACCTACCCACCACATCCTCCAATCCCACCTACCCACCACATACCTCAACCCCACCTAATCCTCCAATCCCACCTACCCACCACATCCTCCAATCCCACCTACCCACCACATCCTCCAATCCCACCTACCCACCACATCCTCCAATCCCACCTACCCACCACAAACCTCAACCCCACCTTCTCACCATTTCCCTCAATCCCACCTACCCACCTTCTCCCCGTATCCCTCAATCCCACCTACCCACCTTCTCCCCAATCCCTCAATCCCACCCACCCACCAATCTTTTAACTGCTGTCTGAAGTGACTTAGTAAGTCACTCGGTTTGTATCAAACCACAACCAGCGGTTTAAGGGGAAGGCCCACCACCACCTTCCAGGGCAATAAATGCTGACCTCGCCAGCGACGCCCAAGAATGAATAATAAAAAAAACATTCTCCTCTCCTGGAAATACTGACGTAACTTGTTAGGCCACTTCAGAGGGCAGTTAAGAGTCAAACATGTTGGTGTGGGGACTGGAGTCACATATAGGCCCAGACCGGGTAAGGACGGCAGGTTTCCTTCCCTAAAGGACATCAGTGAACCAGTTGGGTTTTTACAACAATCCGACAGCTTCACGGTCACTTTTACTGAGACCAGATTTTATATTTCCAGATTTTTAAAACTGAATTCAAATTCTCAGCCTGCCCGCGGTGGGATTAGAACTCGTGTTCTCTGGATTAACAGTCCAGGCCCTTGGATTACCAGTCCAGCAGCATAACCATTACACGATCGTACCCGTGCGTGTTTGAGTGTTTGGTGAGGACAGGATCAGCCTCATTCCCTCTCCCCATCAAATCGCCTTCCGTCACTCGAGGTTTCGATTGACCCCTGGAGAATGGCCATTTGGGAGGGGCAACACAGGAACATAGGAACAGGAGGAGGCCATTCAGCCCCTCGAGCCTGTTCCTCCATTCAATTAGATCATGGCTGATCTGTATCTTAACTCCATTTACCCGCCTTTGCTCCATATCCCTTAATCCCCTCACCCAACTAAAATCTATCAATCTCAGTTTTGAAATTTTCAATTGACCCCCAGCCTCAGCAGCTTTTTTGGGGGAGAGAGTTCCAGATTCCCACTCCTCTTTGTGTGAAGAAGTGCTTCCTGACATCACCCCTCAACGGCCTGGCTCTAATTTTAAAGTTATGCCCCCTACAGAGGGCGCTGAGTACCCGTGGAGACAGACCCCAGCCCGGGCTGGTGCCTTCAAGACAGGAAGGGTGAAAAGAAACGCAAGAGGTACAAAAAAATCTCAATGAATGCAGGGGATTCTCAATGGATCACAACCTCCATTAATCAATATGGAAAGTTTCTTTTTCTGTCCCTCTCTCTCTCTGCTTCTGTCAGAGTAATCTGTCTTAGTTTGCTCACTGCTGACACATCTCCAAATGGACACAAGGTGGTTAGAATCTGGCAGCTGTTTCCGCACAGGATGGGTTCTGTCCCCACTGCCCAGCAGTGACAGTTTAAACAACTTAGATACAGTCAGTTAACTTGATGTGGGCACCCCCCTAGGGAGCTGTGGTGGGGGAGGGGTCTTCTCTCCCCCTGTAACCCCGTCACCGTAGATGGCCTCTCCCATCGAGGTGTGGGGTTCACGTCCAATGCAGACGGTTGAGGTGTTCTGCATGGAATTAGAAGGGGAGAGAGTTTAATGGGGGGAGAATGTCCTGAACTTTCTTGCTTCTTCCCTTCCCTCTCTCATGCCTTCGGACTGCAGGGTTCCAGCCACACAACGGACTCAATGGGATGGCACGGGGAGCACTTGGAGCATTAAACCGGAGGTGGCCCCTCACTGACGACAGCACTTCAGAGGCAGTACACTGTCCAACTTTATCCATCACTGTCCACTTCTGTGGGCTGACAAGTGTGCTGTGACAAAGGGACTGCAGTGGTCACACTCGACCCCTGGTCAATTGGTATGGACACAAAGTCACCCCTCTCAATAATACCTCCATTAGCACTACATCCAGCCCATGTGCCATTGTCCTGCTCAAGCAGTGGGATATGGGACATCTAACTGAATGGAACGGCCATTCAGGGCAGCTTTTCACCAGTGCTGTGAAAGGGAAAGGGATTTATTTGCTTTAGCAGCTGCTAGTTTTGTGTGTGTGTCCATGTGTGGGGGCATTTATTTGTGTGTGAATGGGTGCGTACATGTATGTATGCATGCATGCATGTGTATGTGCGTGCATGTCTATATGTATGTGTCTGTGTGTACATGTGAGAGCGTGTATACGTGTGTGTGTGTGTGTGTGTGTGTGTGTGTGTAAGCGCACGGATGGGCAGGGAAGTTGTGTGTTTGCGTGTAAGCACGCAGGCAGGTGGGGGGGGTGTGTGTGTGTAAACACACGGGCGGGCGGGCGGGGACGGGGGTGTGTGCGTGCGTGCGTGCGTGCGTGCGTGCGTGCGTGTGCGTTCCCTAACTCAAACCTTTCTGCGAAGTTCACATTTTTGGAACTAGATAGCCAGACAGTGAAGGACTGAAAATTTTTAGTTGCTTATTAACTTTATTTCCTGGGATTCACCCACTGCATCCCTCACACAAGCCTACTCCCTTATATATGGGAGCCAGACAGTTCTCAATTGCTGATGCACCTGAACTTGATCATTCATCAATTGATGCAATTCATTTATATACAATTAACACACACTGAACCTATTTATATACACAAATAACCGAAAGGCTGGAATCGAATCGAGGGGTTTGGGGGGTTTATATATAGAATGACAGATACCCGGGAGTGAGTTACAGACTGGAATCTAATCAAGGGGTTCGGGGGGTTTATATATAGAATAACAGATACCCGGGAGTGAGTTACAGGCTGGAATCTAATCGAGGGGTTCGGGGGGTTTATATATAGAATAACAGATACCCGGGAGTGAGTTACAGGCTGGAATCTAAACATTGCCTGTAGAAATGCAAGTTTTTTCTTTAAATGGTATAGATTTAAACAGCAAAAAGTCATTAATATCCACCTCTATGACCAAGCTTTTGGTTACCTGGTCCTAATATCTCCTTATGTGGTGTTAGATTTTGTTTAATAATCGCTCCTGTGAAGTGCCTTGGGATGTTTTTACTATGTTAAAGGCGCAATATAAATGCAGATTGTTCTTGTAGGAGTCATAAATATAAGATAGTCACCAATAAATCCAATAGGGAATTCAGGAGAAACTTCTTTACCCAGAGAGTGGTGAGAATGTGGAACTCGCTACCACAAGGAGTGGTTGAGGTGAATATCATTGAGGCATTTAAGGGGAAGCTGGATAAACACATGAGGGAGAAAGGAATAGAAGGTCATGCTGATAGGGTGAGATGAAGTAAGGTGGTAGGAGGTTCGTGTGGAGCATAAACACTAGCACAGACCAGTTGGGCCGAATGGCCTGTTTCTGTGCTGTAAAATTTGATATTATTCTATGTAGTGTTTTTCATTCGGTTTGTATTATTATTATTGTTGAATATTCAACGTGGCAGGAATGATCTGAACAGAAAGTGCTTCTGTCCCTGGACTCTCCTCCTTTACACGGCCCTGTGCTGAATGGTAGTGTTTGATGTGGATACAGGACTGGGTGGTGTGGAGCCTCATTCCGTGCTGTGTAAATCAGCTCAAATCTTTCCGTTCAGGTTACAGGGTGAGTAGCAAGGGCACAGCACAGCAAGCCAGCCTTTCAGGAATCCTCTTTTCTCTTTCTTTTCAGGAGGCACTTTTCACCCACTCGTAACCTCTGACATGACTTTTACCTCCAACGAGCCTAGCAACATCATAAAAAGTAGCAGGGACAACAATTACAGCCAGTTCTGGCCCCTCCTCTCCCTGCCCTGAATGGTGGGAGGAGCAGCTTAGAGAGTCCATAGTGCTCGACCTTTTCAATGTGACGCTACAATCAAGTTCAGGACACTCCTCCACACCTGCACCCGGGCTCCTCAGTCTCCTGGCCTGTCAAGGCAGTGCACATCCATCTCCGATCGTGCAGATGTGAGGTCTCTCACCTCATGCAACTCTCAAAGGCAAAAAGTGGGGGAGGGGAGCAAGGGGAGAGGGATCACCGCTGGACACTCTGCCCAACAATGAGAATCTCCGTCCTTACAACATTTGGTTTCTGCCAAAACAAACAGATGGAACCTCGCTGCATATCAATCAGACAGCGTCGGCCCCCACGCGCTGCCCTTCTGCAGTGCCTGGGCAGGAGAGAGCTGCGAGAGCCTCTGAACTCAGGCCGAGAGCTCAGCGTCATTTAACGGCTCCTGTGATATGTGGGCTTTGTTAAACAGGATGGACAAACGTGGCGGGGGTGGAGATAAGAGCCGGTTTGTAGCTGGCGATGCTGGCTACCCTCTCGTCAGTATCGCAGGGACGGGTCATATAACCACATTATAGGTGGCACGAGACAGGCAGTGCGAGCAACCTTTCCATGGGGTATTAGGAAGGAAATCATGGCTGCAGTATTAGAGTGAGCCTTGTCATACAATGGTAGAAACCGCAACACTAAGGGAGGCCATTCAGCCAGTCGTGCTATGCTAGCCGTGCCTCAGTGTCCGTACTTTCGCCTGAGTCAGGCGGTTCTGGGTTCAAGTCCCACTCCAGGCACAAAAATCCAAGCTGACACTCCCGGTGCAGTATTGAGGGAGCGCTGCACTGTCGGAGGTGCCGTCTTTCGGATGAGAAGTTAAACCGAAGCCCCGTCTGCCCTCTCAGATGGATGTAAAAGATCCCAGGGCCACTATTTTGAAGAAGAGCAGGGGAGTTCTCCCCGGTGTCTTGGCCAATATTTATCCCCCAACCAACATCACTAAACAAAAACAGATTAACTGGTCATGATCACACTGCTAATTGTGGGATCTTGCTGTGCGCAAATTGGCTGCCGCGTTTCCTACATTACAACAGTGACTACACTTCAAAGAATCAGTACTTCATTGGCTGTAAAGCGCTTTGGGAGGTTGTGAGGTCGTGAGAGCGCTGTATAAATGCAACTTCTTTCTTTCTTGGCCTAGATCCACATTGATTCTATTCACTCTGGTATATGGAAGGATAGTAAAGGGAACAGAAAAGGTTAATCTGAGCACTGTTTCAAGTTAAGCCATGGCTACAGGATAAAGAGACACAGGTACAAACTGGGAAAAGGCAAGTTCAGGGCTGAGACCAGGGCACACTTTTCCCACACGGAATGATTGACTCCTGGAATGGGCAGTGGGTGGGAGAGCGGGAGCAAAACCCTCGGGAGTGGTTTAGAAAGTGGCTCGATGCTGGGACGGGGAAGTGGGAAAAAGTTGGGTTTCAATGGCAGGCTGAGTTGGCGATTTATCTGCTCTTACCCCTCCCGTATTTTGCATCGAGTGTTTCATCGAGTTCCCTCAGTTGTGATTGGCGTTGACCTCTCGATGAGCGTTGTGGAGCTGGTCAGTCCACTCAGCGCGGTTATATTTCTGGGACCAGCGGGAAGGAAGAAAATAACATCATTGCTCGGTGATTCTTTTTGTCTGAAGGTGGGTTAAATTACCGAGATGTTGGCAGCGCCTCTCAAAGGAGTACTGACACCTCTCAGAAGGGTTTGGCTAACCTGTGCAGTGATGAGAATAACACCATCTACATCACTGGGCAAGTCGCTGCAAGAAAACAATCTATCGATAAAAAGCACAGCACCGCTGCCTGAGCTGGCCATCACCTCACCCCCACACCCTGCACAAATCTCGACCTTGTTACCTCTCTCCTCCCCCTTCACAAACCCCCAAACACCTCTCCCTGGGCCCTGTTTTTGCCATCTTCCTATCTCCTCTTCCCCAAGTTTCATTTCCTGCTCATTGTCCACGTTTCCCCCTGTAAACCGCTTGAAGGCTGTGAGGGGCCCCATGTAAATGCAGTCGTTTGTTGACTAAATATTGGACCACACCCAGTTTGAAGTATTATTCGATCTCCGGTGGCATTATACACGGGGAGTGAAGACCAAGTGTAGTCTTCAGGTGAAGCAGGGTTAGAGAGCGGAGGTTAATCGGACCAGAACAGACATAATTCCTTATTTTTGTATTTTCATTATTAATTCTTATGTCCACTTTTATGATAAATTTGATATAATGAAAATGTGCTATAACGGAAACTTTCTATGTAAACTTGCTATAATGGAAACTTGTCACGCTGTAATTACACCCTCCCACCAGTGGCGGTGCTTGTATTATAAGGAATGACCTTGGACCGGAATTTCCTCTGAGCTCCTACCGCTCTGCCACCATGACTTTGCCATAACTTTGCCGGAAAGCCCGCTTGCACGCCTCACATCCAGGGAGATACGGCAGCAGGGCAGAACAAGCTCTAGCCTCCTGTTATTTCAGTGGGGTGAGGGGACAAAGCAAAGGGGCAGGATCCAGGGCTGATTTTTGCCCCTCAGCCCAGGTGTGCTGAGGCCCACTGAAGCACTCCTGACTGAGGCCAGTTAACAGAACTGAACCTGGGACCTTTCGAACTGTGGTACTACACCAGGCAGTACCTTCACTGTGGCTCAGTGGGTAGCACATTTGCAACTCACTCAGAAGGGTGTGGATTCAAGTCCCACTCTAGAGACTTGAGAACAAAATCTAGGCTGACACCCCCAGTGCAGTACTGTCTTATTGTAATGCTACATTGTCGGAGGTGCCGTCTTTCGGATGAGACGGTTAAAGCAAGGCCCTGTCTGCACTTTCAGGGCATGTGATGTAAAAGATCCCATGGCACTATTTTGAAGAAGAGCAGGGGAGTTCTCCCCGGTGTCCTGGGGCCAATATTTATCCCACAACCAACATCACTAAAAACAGATTATCTGGTCATTATCATTGGCCCCTGGTCTGATTCCCTCCGTGGCCTCGCCCCTCCCTATCTCTGTAACCTCCTCCAGCCCTACAACCCTCCGAGATCTCTGCGCTCCTCCAATTCTGGCCTCTTGTGCATCCCCGGTTTTCATCGCTCCACCGTTGGCGGCCGTGCCTTCAGCTGCCTAGGCCCCAAACTTTGGAATTTCCTCCCTAAACCCCTCCGCTTCTCTCTCCTCCTTTAACACGCTCCTTAAAACCTACCTCTTTGCCTGCCCTAAAATCTCCTTCTTTGGCACAATGTCAATTTTTGTCTGATTTATGCTCCTGAGGAGCGCCTTCGGACGTTTTACTACGTTATAGGCGCTATATAAATGCAAGTTATTGTTGATGTTGTAGGGTTCGGGCCTTTCAGGAAAAGGGGGGAAAAACTGGACCTGATTTCTGCTGGATTGCTGCAACACTGACTTGATATAAACTGACTCATACTTTGGTGGCCTCGGGGCCAGTGGTCATTTCCGACCCTCCCTCCTCGTACCTGCCGCAGTTCACTCTTCTCAGGGATGGTCTTCCTGGGAGGATCCTCGTTGTTGCAGTCATCCCGCTCAGAGGCATTCTGCAAGGAAAAGCGGAGAATAATGAGACCAGTTCTGGCTCGCCTGTGGGAAGACAATTGGCAAAAGAACCAGAGGTTAGTGTACCAGTGTGTTCAGTGTATCGGTGTGTTCAGTGTACCAGTGTGTTCAGTGTATCGGTGTGTTCAGTGTATTGGTGTGTTCAGTGTATTGGTGTGTTCAGTGTATTGGTGAGTTCAGTGTATTGGTGTGTTCAGTGTATTGGTGAGTTCAGTGTAACGGAGAGTTCAGTGTATTGGTGTGTTCAGTGTATTGGTGTGTTCAGTGTAACGGAGAGTTCAGTGTATTGGTGAGTTCAGTGTAACGGAGAGTTCAGTGTATTGGTGTGTTCAGTGTATTGGTGTGTTCAGTGTATTGGTGTGTTCAGTATATTGGTGAGTTCAGTGTATTGGTGTGTTCAGTGTATTGGTGTGTTCAGTGTATTGGTGAGTTCAGTGTAACGGTGTGTTCAGTGTATTGGTGTGTTCAGTGTATCGGTGTGTTCAGTGTATTGGTGAGTTCAGTGTATTGGTGAGTTCAGTGTAACGGAGAGTTCAGTGTATTGGTGTGTTCAGTGTATTGGTGAGTTCAGTGTATTGGTGTGTTCAGTGTATTGGTGAGTTCAGTGTAACGGAGAGTTCAGTGTATTGGTGTGTTCAGTGTATTGGTGTGTTCAGTGTAACGGAGAGTTCAGTGTATTGGTGAGTTCAGTGTATTGGTGAGTTCAGTGTAACGGTGAGTTCAGTGTATTGGTGAGTTGTATATTGGTGAGTTCAGTGTAACGGTGAGTTCATGTTGGGATGGCGGAGAAGCCGAGGTGAAGAGCCAAGTCCCGGAGTGCTGGATTGTCCTGTTGATACAACTGAGTGGACACTTCAGAGGGCAGTTAAGAGTCAACCACGTTGGTGTGGGACTGGAGTCACATATGGGCCCAGACCGGGTAAGGACGGCAGGTTTCCTTCCTTAAAGGACATTAGTGAACCAGTTGGGTTTTTACGACAATCCGACAGCTTCATGGTCACTTTTACTGAGACCAGATTTTTATTTGCAGTTTTAAAACTGAATTCAAATCATTGGTGGGATTTGAACTCACGTTCTCTGGATTATTAATCCAAGCCTCTGGATTCTTACTCCAGTAATTTAACCACAGCACCACCATAACCCCTGTAGGAGGAAGGAGTGAGTTGAGGTAGGTGCGGAGTTCCACAGGTCCGCATGCGACTTGAATAAGTCAGACAGCGGCCGGCAGGAGAGGGAGCGAGGGGCCAGCTGATGCAGAGTCGGGGTGTGCAGTGAGTGCAGTCGGGGGGCCACGGGATACCCTGTAAATCACTGAGCCCGAACCACCCCTGTAAAACCCTCACACGTGCATCCGCCTGAGCACTGCCATCAACCTCAGCGGAAGAGACAAAACTAATTAGAGGATTGCAGAGCCTAATAGCTGCTAAATGTAGCAGCTCGCACGGCATAAATCCCAGAGATATTGCTGCGATCCTTTAACATGACGACGCACTCTCGCTTACTGACTGCTGCAAGCTGAAGGATGTGACATGAGGGTTTGATGTCAGGTCTGTGAAAGCCCCTGCTGTTACACAACACAAGATGTGAACGTCAGGGTGGAGACCGATTTCAACAAACAGAGACAACGGACATTTATATTCAGTAACATTTCGTTCACAGGGAACCAGCGGAGGAGAAAAAACAACGATTAGTTACATAGAATTTACAGCTCAGAAACAGGCCGTTCGGCCCAACTGGTCTATCCCGGTGTTTATGCTCCTCACGAGCCTCCTCCCTCCTTACTTCATCTCACCCTATCAGCATATCCTTCTATTCCTTTCTCCCTTGTGTTTATCCAGCTTCCCCTTAAACGCATCTATGCTATTCGCCGGGATAAATGCTGAAAATTAGAATCGCTTCCTTTTATTATATTAAAAATCTATCAAAATTAACTGGAAACAAATGAATAAATCAGCCAGCATGGGTTCTGAGCGCATATTTTTTATCTTTTTGCGAGATGGACAGACTCATTACGAGGAGCGGGATCAGGGTCCAGCCGAGCGACAGGTTCTCTCCTCGAGTATCCCACACTTTCGCAGCTGAGCATCTCTGACAAAGCCCTGAGCACCAGGCTCTTTACATCACTGCACCCATTCATCATCCTGAAGTTAATTGGTGCAGGCTTTAAGCAAATTTCATACACATCTCAAAGAACTCAGCGACAGCCACTCCTGACCCCTGTGCCATACGGTGCTATTGATTAACCCGACTTTAACGTGGAGTGGGTCTCGGTGGGGGGAGGGGAGGGGAGGAGGAGGAGGAGGAGGAGGAGACATGATGATGGAAGGGTGGACGAGCGAGGAGTTGAGGGAATAAAAACGCACTAAATAATTATCTTCATTAACCTGACAGGGGACAGGAGGGCTCTTGTTGACTGGGAGACTGGCTGCTCTCTCTGCCTGTTTCGGGAGCCCATTGGCTGCCCAATTGTTTCACGATGACAACATTCACTTTCCATCAACAACAACAACTTGCATTATACAGCCCCTTTAACATAGGGAAACGTCCCGAGGCGCTTCACAGGAACGATTATCAAACAAAATTTGTCATCGAGCCACATATGGAGATATTAGGGCAGGTGACCAAAAGCTTGGTCACAGAGGTAGGTTTTAAGAGGTGTCTTAGAGGAGAGAGAGGCGGCACAGACCGTCGCGATGTCTTTTGACTGTTATCACATTGTGGTTTACATCATTGCACCACCCTGCTCCTGTGAAGGTGAAGAGCAGGCCCTTAGACTGAGAAATGTGAGAATGCTAGCTCAATGCGTATCACTCCCGCCTCTAAAGCAGAAGGTTGTGGGTTCAAGTCCCACTCCAGAGCCTTGAGCACAGAATCCAGACTGACACTCCCAGTGCGGTACGGAGGGAGTGCTGCACTGTCAGAGGTGCCGTCTTTTTCGAATAAGACGTTAAACCGAGACCCCATCTGCCCTCTCAGGTGGATAAGATAAAGATCCTGTGGCACTATTCAAAGGACAAGCAGGGGAGGTCTCCAGGATAACAGCTACCCTTCAACCAACACACATGAAGTGGTCATTTATCTCACCTGTTGTTTCTGGGATGTTTCCCTACTTAACAACAGTGACTGCCTTCAAAAGAAATTCCCTGGGATGTCCTGAGCATCAAGTGCTCACTTACAAGAAAGCTGCCTGCACCCTGAGAGGGGAATGAGCTCTTTAAAGGAACGTAGGGGAGCGGGAGTCCGCAGCTTTGTATGGTAAAGTGGCAATGGAATGGTTTGCTGTGGAGGGGCTGGGGGGAGACAGGAAACAAGGATTCAGTTCAGTCTTGATTATTGATACCCCATCCACGATCATAAAAATAAAGTGTATTCTACTTTCCTGCACACCCTGTTCCATTGTGATATTAGATTTCCTCTCTGTCACAAATTGCAATTCTGTTCCACGGAAGCTCCAATATCAAAGGTTATTGATCCCAAACTCTTGGCGTTTTTTTTAATTTTTAAGACGTAAATCACTTTCTGAAACATAAAATGATTCAGGAATGTTTTATTTTTATTTGGTTCTCAAATCACAAGTCTAACTCCAGAAACTTGAGCGCATAATCTAGGGCCTCCCCCCTCCCTATCTCTGTAACCTCCTACAACTCTCCGAGATCTCTGCGCTCCTCCAATTCTGGCCTCTTGCGCATCCCCGATTTCCTTCACTGCACCATTGGCGGCCGTGCCTTCAGCCGCCTAGGCCCTAAGCTCTGGAAGTCCCTCCCTAAACCCCTCCGCCTCTCTCTCCTCCTTTAAGACGCTCCTTAAAACCCACCTTATTGATTAAGCTTTTGGTCACCTGTCCTAATACCTCCTTCTTTGGCTCGGTGTCAAAATTTTTGTTTGATTGTGCTCCTGCGAGGTGGCTTGAGAGGTTTTACTACGTTAAAGGTGATATAAGAATGCAAATTGGTGTTGTTGTTAGTTGGATGAGACGTTAAACTGAGGCCCTTTCTCCTCTTCAGGTGGATGTGAAAGATCCCACAGCCAATATTCATAGAACTGCTCATATCCAGGACCAACATTCCTCCCTCAACCAACACCACCAAAAACAGATTAACTGGTTATTGACCTGTTGCTGTTTGTGAGTTCTTGCTGTCAGCAGAATATTTCCGACAAGGCATCAGCTGTGGCCTGAGTCGCACTCTCTCCTACTGAGTCAGAATGTCATGGGTCCAGTTCCCACTCCAGAGACTTGAGCACAAAATCCAGGCTGACGCTCCCGGTGCCCTACTGAGGGAGCGCTGCACTGTCGGAGGTGCATCTGTCTTTCGGATGAGACATTAAACCGAGGCTCTGCCTGCCCTCTCAGGTGGATGTAAAAGATCCCACGGCCACTATTTTGAAGAACAGCAGGGGGAGTTCTCCCCAGTGTCCTGGGCCAATATTTATCCCTCAACCAACATCACTTAAAAAACAGATTATCTGGTCATTATCACATTGCTGTTTGTGGGATTTTGCTGTGCACAAATTGTCTGTTGCGTTTCCTACATTACAACGGTGACTACACTTCAAAAATACTTCATTGGCTGTAAAGTGTTTTGGGAAGTCCTGAGGTTGTGAAAGGTGCGATAGAAATGTAAGATCTTTCTTTTTTCTTTTACATCCATTTTTTCTTTATGCCTCTGTGAAACGCCTTGGGACATTTTTTCTATGTTAGGTTAGCTCCCTCCAGCATAGGAGCAGGAGGAGGCCATTCAGCCCCTCGAGTCTGTTCTGCCATTTAATGAGATCATGGCTGATTGGTATCTCAACTCCATTAACCTGCCTTTGCTCCATATCCCTTGATAACTTTGCAGAACAAAAATCTATCGATCTCAGTCTTGAAAGCTCCAATTGACCCTCAGCATCCACAGCCTTTTTCGGGAAGAGAGTTCCAGATTCCCACTAGCCTGTGTGTGAAAAAGTGCTTCCTGATTTCGCTCCTGAACGGCCCGGCTCTAATTTTAAGATTTTGCCCCCTTGTTCTGGATTGCCCACCAGAGGAAATAGTTTCTCTCTCTCTACCCTATTGAATCCCTTTATCATTTTAAACACCTCGATTAGATCACCCCTCAACCTTCTAAACTCAAGGGAATACAAACCAAGTTTATGCAACCTGTCCTCGTAATTTAACCCTTTAAGCCCTGGTAACAGTCCGGTGAATCTTCACAGCACCCCATTCACGGTATCGTCCCAAACACTATGTTTTGCAAATTACAAATCTGAGGGCTTTAGAGTAGCACTGTGTGTTATCAGCATGGAGTCAAGTTGTGTGTGTCCTGAGGGAGTGACGGGACGTTGAAGCGGGGACACAATCAGAGATTAAGAATAACACGCAGCGAAAACGATTACCACTCAGGATTCAATAGTCAGCGGCAGTACTCTCACCTCTGGGTCAAAGGGTTGTGGGATCAAGTTCGGCCCCAGGATTTGAGTGTGTAATCCAGGCTGACTCTCCCAGCGCAGTGCTGAGGGAGTGCTGCATTGTCGGAGGTGCTGTCCTTTAGATGAGATGTTAAACTGAGGCCCCATCTGCTTGTTTGGGAGGATGTTAAATGGGGAGAGGGTAAAACGGATACCCTGGAGAGGAGATTAAAGAGCTTTTTGCCTTTAAACATGTTTGATATTTTGGATACCTGTCTTGGGCAAAATTAGAGCCAAGTCCTAAAAACAGAGTAAAAAGAAAGAGAAAGACTTGCATTTATATAGAATCATAGAAAGGTTACAGCACGGAAGGAGGCCATTCAGCCCATCGAGTCCACGCCGGCTCTATGCAAGAGCAATCCAGCTAGTCCCACTCCCCCATCCTATCCCTGTAGCCCTGCAAATTTTTTCTTTTCAAGTACTTATCCAGTTCCCTTTTAAAGGCCATGATTGAATCTGCCTCCACCACCCCCTCGGGCAGTGCAGTCCAGATCCTAACCACTCACTGTGTAAAAAAGTTTTTCCTCACATAGCGCCCTTCACAACCTCAGGGCATCCCAAATCGCTTTACAGTCAACGAAGTGCTTTGAAATGTAATCACTGTTGTAATGTAGGAAATGAGGCAGCCAATTTGCACACAGCAAGATCCCACAAACAGCAATGTGATAATGACCAGATAATCTGTTTTAGTGATGTTGGTTGAGGGATAAATATTAGCCCAAGAAACTGGGGAGAACTCCCCTGCTCTTCTTCGAAAAAGTACGATGGGATCTTTTACATCCACTTGAGAGGTGCTGACTGACCTGCTGAATATGTCCAGCATTTTGTTTTTATTTCCGATTTGAAGCATTTGTTGTTTTTTTTGTCTCTATACCTCTGTCCCATTGAACTTTCAGCCAGACCTCACAATATACACCTGTGAGAAGCAATTTAGCAATATTTTGCTGCCCATTTTTTCACTTTAGACAAAACCTACTGTCCTTCAGATGAGACGTTAAATCAAGGCTCCCGTCTGCCCACTCCTGTGGTTGTAAAAGATCCCATGGCACTATTGGAAGAAGGGGAGGAAAGTATCCTGTGTGACTGTGACGATGGTAAACTATCCCTCCTCATCCTTCTCCACCTGTCTGCAGCCTTTGACATGGGTGACCACACCATCCTCCTCCATCGCCTCTCCTCCGCCGTCCAGCTGGGAGGGACTGCACTCGCCTGGTTCCATTCTTATCCATCCAGTCGCAGCCAGAGAATCTCCTGCAATGGCTTCTCTTCCCATTCTCACACTGTTACCTCTGGAGTCCCCCCGAGGATCTATCCTTGGCCCCCTCCTATTTCTCATCTTCATGCTGCCCCTCGACGACATCATCTGAAAACACAACATCAGGTTCCACATGTACGCTGACGACACCCAGCTCTACCTCACCACCACCTCTCTCAGCCCCTCCACTGTCTCTCATTTGTCACACTGCTTGTCTGACATCCAGTACTGGATGAGCAAAAATTTCCTCCAACTAAATATTGGGAAGACCGAAGCCATTGTCTTTGGTCCCCGCTGCAAACTCTGTTCCATAGCCACCGACTCCATCCCTCTCCCTGGCTACTGTCTGAGGTTGAACCAGTTCGTTGAACCATGGCGTCCTATTTGACCCTGAGATGAGTTTCCGACCCTATATCCGCTCCATCACCAAGACCGCCTACTTCCACCTCCGTAATATCGCCCGTCTCCACCCCTGCCTCAGCTCATCTGCTGCTGAAACCCTGATTCATGCCTTTATTACCTTCAGACTGGACTATTCCAATGCTCTCCTGGCTGGCCTCCCATCTTCCACCCTCCATAAACTTGAGCTCACCCAAAATTCTGCTGCCTGTATTATACCTTGCATCAAGTCCCGTTCTCCCATCACCCCCTGTGCTCGCTGACCTACATTGGCTCCCGGTCCGGGAACGCCTCGATTTTAAAATTCTCATCCTTGTTTTCAAATCCCTCCACGACCTCACCCTCCCTATCTCTGTAACCTCCTCCAGCCCTACAACCCTCCGAGATCTCTGCGCTCCTCCAATTCTTGCGTCTTGCGTATCCCCGATTTTAATCACTCCACCATTGGCGGCCGTGCCTTCAGCTGCCTGGACCCTAAGCTCTGGAATTCCCTCCCTAAACCTCTCCGACTCTCTCTCCTCCTTTAAGACACTTCTTAAAACCTACCTCTTTGACCAAGCTTTTGGTCACCTGTCCTAATATCTCCTTATGTGGCTCGGTGTCAAATTTTGTTTGATAATCGCTCCTGTGAAGCACCTTGGGACGTTTTACTACATTAAAGGCGCCATATAAATGCAAGTTGTTGTTGTTGTTCTCCCCGGTGTCCTGGAAAATATTTATCCCTCAACCAACATCACTAAAAAAGATTATCTGATCATTATCACAAAGTACTTCATTGGCTGTAAAACGCTTTGGGACGTCCTGGGCTTTATTAATAGAGGCATAGAATACAAAAGCTGGTTAGACCGCAGCTGGAGTATTGTGTCCAATTCTGGGCACCGCACTTTAGGAAGGATGTGAAGGCCTTAGACAGGGTGCAGAGGAGATTTACCAGAATGGTGCCAGGGATGAGGGACCTCAATTACATGGAGAGATTGGAGAAGCCGGGGTTGTTCTCCTTAGAACAGAGAAGGTTAAGGGGAGATTTGATAGAGGTGTTCAAAATCATGAACGGTTTTGACAGAGTAAAAGGGAGAAACTGTTTCCAGTGGCCGAAGGGCTGATAACCAGAGGATACTGATTTAAGGTGATTGGTAAAAGAGCCAGAGGCAACATGAGAAAACATTTATTTTATGCAGCGAGGAGTTATGATCTGGAATGCGCTGCCTGAAAGGGCGGTGGAAGCAGATTCAATAATAACTTTCAAAAGGGAATCGGATAAATACTTGAAGGGAAAAAATTTGCAGGGCTATGGGGAAAGAACACGGGTAGTGGGGCTAATTGGATAGCTCTTTCAAAGAGCCAGCACAGGCATGATGGGCCAAATGGCTTCCTCCTTTGCTGTACCTACTATGATAAATGCAAGTCTTTCATGAAAATCTTCATCCCCAAGGAAGGGATGGATCCTGTGAGGGGAGCAGGGTTATATTATCACCCTGTGAGGGGAGCAGGATTATATTATCACCCTGTGAGGGGAGCAGGATTATATTATCACTCTGTGAGGGGAGCAGGATTATATTATCACTCTGTGAGGGGAGCAGGATTATATTATCACTCTGTGAGGGGAGCAGGATTATATTATCACTCTGTGAGGGGAGCAGGGTTATATTATCACTCTGTGAGGGGAGCAGGATTATATTATCACTCTGTGAGGGGAGCAAGGTTATATTATCACTCTGTGAGGGGAGCAGGGTTATATTATCACTCTGTGAGGGGAGCAGGGTTATATTATCACTCTGTGAGGGGAGCAGGGTTATATTATCACCCTGTGAGGGGAGCAGGATTATATTATCACTCTGTGAGGGGAGCAGGGTTATATTATCACCATGTGAGGGGAGCAGGGTTATATTATCACCATGTGAGGGGAGCAGGGTTATATTATCACCATGTGAGGGGAGCAGGGTTATATTATCACCATGTGAGGGGAGCAGGATTATATTATCACCATGTGAGGGGAGCAGGGTTATATTATCACCATGTGAGGGGAGCAGGATTGTATTATCACCCTGTGATCTTTTACATCCACCTGAGAGGGCAGTCAGGCTCTCAGGTGGATGTAAATGCTCTCTATTACATAAAACGGTTTATCAGCGGTTACAGTGCTTCAGTGGGTTATATAGCGCACTGCGTTACTGATTATTATGTTGCTGTGTATATTGTACAATAAGACATCAGTTATTTATACAATATTTGCATTGTACCCACAGATACAGTGCATTATATAACGCACTGTATCTGTGGGTACAATGCCGCTGCCTGCATTATTTAACGCACTGTATCTGTGGGTACAATGGTGCTGCCTGCATTATTTAATGCACTGTATCTGTGGGTACAATGCCGCTGCCTGCATTATTTAATGCACTGTATCTGTGGGTACAATGCCGCTGCCTGCATTATTTAACGCACTGTATCTGTGGGTACAATGCCGCTGCCTGTATTATTTAATGCACTGTATCTGTGGGTACAATGGTGCTGCCTGCATTATTTAACGCACTGTATCTGTGGGTACAATGCCGCAGATACAGTGCGTCACATCCGAAAGATGGCACCTCTGACAATGCAGCACTCCCTCAGTGCTGTACTGGGAGTGCCTTAGAGAGGGTGCAGGAGGGATTTGGGCTCAAGTCTCTGGAGTGGGGCTCAAACCCACAACCTTCTGATTCAGAGGCAAGAGTACTGCCCACTGACACCGGCATGGACCAGATGGGCCTAACGGCCTGTTTGTGCGCTGCAGAGTCCGTGTAATTCTACGTAACCATTCACCACGAGTCCCTGTGGTAAGATTTCCGGGGCGGCTGTGTGGCCGATTTCTCAGGGCTTTCCGCGGAATGTTTATCCCATTTAATACTAGTGATCAGAGAACCTAGCACCACCATCTTATCGAGCGGGGGCCGACTGACATACTGCAATCCTGGCCGACCGTAGCTAAAGGCAGCAGAATCGAGCAAGATCACTTTTGCAGACTGATCCAAAGGGGGCAGCTGTTCAGGGCACCTCCTGGTTTGCTTTCCTTTACCCAAGGTTACTTGCTTTGGTAATGAATTCAGTTCTCTGATGCACGGTGACCCGTCAAATAGAGAGAGAGAGAGGGGAGAGGGAGAGGAGAGGAGAGGGGGATAGAGGCAGTCTTCCATCACAATGAAACATCATCACTGCTTGTTCCAATTACCTGGAGACAGGAATTCAATCGGATGCATGGGCAAGTGACAAAAAAGTGTTTCCCCGAGGTCCATTATGGGGTTAATTAAACAGTTGACTCTAAACCCTCCCTTTCATTAGGCGAGTAAAAACAGATCACTCAAGCACGGCGGATTATGTGACGGCTTTACAAAGCACGCATGGCCCAGTTAAGATAGAGATGGGAGACTATAAAGGGGAGCTGAGTATTAGCAGAATCTGATCAGAGGCAACAATTACCCTATCAATAATGATGATAGCTATTGGGTGAAGGAGGAGGGGTGTGAGGGGAGGGGAGGGTCACAGAGGAGTATGATTCAGAGAGAAGGAAAGAAGCAACAAAGAGCCATAAAATGAAGGTGGACAGACAGTGCAGTGAGCTTAATATACATGGTCCCAACGTAAAACAGCAGCCCACCCAGAGTCACGACACCTTTCACAGAGGGGGCACCAGACCAGCAGCAAACATTTAACAACATAAACCAGTCCGAGGAATTGCAAACTGTTAACTGTACCACACAGCTACGCGTTGTTTCGGTAGTTAGGGGTGATGACATCATCAAGGAAATCGAGGGGTTACTGAGCCCGACACTGAGGGGGAGCGAGAGGGATTAACATCAGTAGAGATACAGTCAGTAACACAGGGCACTGGGGGGAGAGGGGTTACTGAGTGACAGTGTGAGGGAGAGGGATTAACATCAGTAGAGATACAGTCAGTAACACAGGGCGCTGGGGGAGAGGGATTACTGAGTGACAGTGTGAGGGAGAGGGATTAACATCAGCAGAGATACAGTCAGTAACACAGGGCGCTGGGGGGAGAGGGGTTACTGAGTGACAGTGTGAGGGAGAGGGATTAACATCAGTAGAGATACAGTCAGTAACACAGGGCGCTGGGGGGAGAGGGGTTACTGAGTGACAGTGTGAGGGAGAGGGATTAACATCAGCAGAGATACAGTCAATAACACAGGGCGCTGGGGGGAGAGGGGTTACTGAGTGACAGTGTGAGGGAGCTGGATTAACATCAGTAGAGATACAGTCAGTAACACAGGGCGCTGGGGGAGAGGGGTTACTGAGTGACAGTGTGAGGGAGAGGGACTAACATCAGTAGAGATACAGTCAGTAACACAGGGTGCTGGGGGAGAGGGGTTACTGAGTGACAGTGTGAGGGAGAGGGATTAACATCAGTAGAGATACAGTCAGTAACACAGGGCACTGAGGGAGAGGGGTTACTGAGTGACAGTGTGAGGGAGAAAAAACTTGCATTTATACAGCACCTTTCATGACCTCAGGACGTCCCAAAGTGCTTCACAGCCAATGAAGTGCTTTTCTTGAATTGTATTCACTGTTGTAATGTAGGACACTTGGCAGCGTATCTCTGTATCTAACCCGTGCTGTACCTGCCCTGGGAGTGTTTGATGGGACAGTGTAGAAGGAGCTTTACTCTGTATCTAACCCGTGCTGTACCTGCCCTGGGAGTGTTTGATGGGACAGTGTAGAGGGAGCTTTACTCTGTATCTAACCTGTGCTGTACCTGCCCTGGGAGTGTTTGATGGGACAGTGTAGAGGGAGCTTTACTCTGTATCTAACCTGTGCTGTACCTGCCCTGGGAGTGTTTGATGGGACAGTGTAGCGGGAGATTTACTCTGTATCTAACCTGTGCTGTACCTGCCCTGGGAGTGTTTGATGGGACAGTGTAGAGGGAGCTTTACTCTGTATCTAACCCTGTACCTGCCCTGGGAGTGTTTGATGGGACAGTGTAGAGGGAGCTTTACTCTGTATCTAACCCTGTACCTGCCCTGGGAGTGTTTGATGGGACAGTGTAGAGGGAGCTTTACTCTGTATCTAACCCTGTACCTGTCCTGGGAGTGTTTGATGGGACAGTGTAGAGGGAGCTTTACTCTGTATCTAACCCGTGCTGTACCTGCCCTGGGAGTGTTTGATGGGACAGTGTAGAGGGAGCTTTACTCTGTATCTAACCCTGTACCTGTCCTGGGAGTGTTTGATGGGACAGTGTGGAGGGAGCTTTACTCTGTATCTAACCTGTGCTGTACCTGCCCTGGGAGTGTTTGATGGGACAGTGTAGAGGGAGCTTTACTCTGTATCTAACCCTGTACCTGCCCTGGGAGTGTTTGATGGGACAGTGTAGAGGGAGCTTTACTCTGTATCTAACCCTGTACCTGTCCTGGGAGTGTTTGATGGGACAGTGTGGAGGGAGCTTTACTCTGTATCTAACCCTGTACCTGCCCTGGGAGTGTTTGATGGGACAGTGTAGAGGGAGCTTTACTCTGTATCTAACCCATGCTGTACCTGCCCTGGGAGTGTTTGATGGGACAGTGTGGAGGGAGCTTTACTCTGTATCTAACCCTGTACCTGACCCTGGGAGTGTTTGATGGGACAGTGTAGAGGGAGCTTTACTCTGTATCTAACCCGTGCTGTACTTGATGCAGAGTGAGTACACATCTGATTGCCCACCACTACACATTCGTCACATTGATATTCGCAGAAAAGAGAGAAAAAGCAAAACAGCAGACACAGCACTGGATGCAAAAAAAAATGCTGAAAAATAAAATGTATGTATTTCTATATCACGGCAAACTCAGTCAATAAGAAGCATGTAGTCCAGCTGTCAATGTTTATTATAATGGGAGCATTCTCTGCAGCTGTTTTGCAGATGGATGTGTATTTTTTTTGTAATCAGCACTTTATAATACACTACATGCTCCCCTTAGGCTGCCCGTCAATGTTTAATTTTCAGACAGTTCGACTGAGGCGCATTTTAACTCTCAGCAGTGCAGCATTAAGTGAGCGCACCTGACAAACGGCAGTCTGAGGGTTCGACCGACCGGACCTGTGCGCACTGCAATTACTAAATCTGGGCTTTTTAAAAAAGAAAAACTGCATCCAAGGAGGAGGACGGATCGGCTATCAGCAGGGTTCACTCTCTCCACTGTTCTTCTCTCCTCTCCTGACCTTTCTGAGGGTCAGACTCCCCTGAGAGATTTAGGGGTCCGTGAACAGGAAATCACTGAAAACTAGTGAAAAGGCACAAAAAAATAATTTAAAAGTCTAATAGAATGTTGGCCTTTATCTCAAAGGGGGCTGGAATACACAGGGGTGGAAGTTATATTACAGTTTATATAAAGCTCTGGTCAGACCCCCGTCCGGAGAGACTGTGTTCAGTTCTGGGCACCGCACCTCAGGAAGGATATATTGGCCTTGGAGGGGGTGCAGCGCAGATTCACCTGAATGATACCGGGGCTAAAAGGGTTAAATTACAAGGACAGGTCGCAGAGGCTTGGCTTGTATTCCCTCAAGTATCGAAGATTAAGGGGTGATCTAATCGAGGTGTTTAAGATGATTAAAGGATTTGATAGGGTCGATGGAGAGAAACTATTTCCTCTGGTGGGGGGAGTCCAGAACAAGGGGGCAGAACCTTAAAATTAGAGTCAGGCCGTTCAGGGGTGATGTCAGGAAGCACTTCTTCACACAAAGGGGAGTGGGAATCTGGAACTCTCTCCCCCAAAAAGCTGTTGAGGCTGGGGGTCAATTGAAAATTTCAAAACTGAGATTGATTGATTTTTGTTGGGGAAGGGGGTTAGGGGTTACGGAGCCAAGGCGGGTAAATGGAGTTGAGGTACAAATCTGCCCCGATCTGACTGAATGGCGGAACAGGTTCAAGGGGCTGAATGGCCTCCTCTTCTTCCTATGTTCCCAGCCCCAATCTGGTCGGTACCTCACCCAAATGGATGAAACTAGAAAGTGAGTGCCTGTGGGCTATTCGACCATGAGGGCAACAAAGCCTGTCTCCCTGATGACCACACAGTCGTCTTCAGATGGTCATCAGAAGCAGGAACCCTGGGCACTGAGGCCCACAGCACTGCTGTTAAGCACAGGTCAGAGACCAATCATGGGACCCTTCTAAACTCTGGAGTTTAGAAGAATGAGAGGTGATCTCATTGAAACATATAAGATTCTGAGGGGGTTTGACAGGGTAGATGCTGAGAGGTTGTTTCCCCTGGCTGGAGAGTGTAGAACTAGGGGGCATAATCTCAGGATAAGGGGTCGGCCATTTAAGACTGAGATGAGGAGGAATTTCTTCACTCAGAGGGTTGTGAATCTTTGGAATTCTCAACCCCAGAGGGCTGTGGATGCTCAGTCATTGAGTATATTCAAGGCTGAGATGGATAGATTTTTGGACACTGAGGGAATCAAGGGATATGGGGATCGGGCGGGAAAGTGGAGTTGAGGTTGAAGATCAGCCTTGATCTGATTGAATGGCGGAGCAGGCTCGAGGGGCCGTATGGCCTACTCCTGCTCCTATTTCTTATGTTCTTATGTTCTACTTTGTTTGGCTCAGTACCAGGTGGTACACTGATCAACAACAACAACTTGCATTTATATAGCACCTTTAATGTAGTGAAACATCCCAAGGAGCTTCACAGGAGCGATTATCAGACAAAAATTGACACCGAGCCACATAAGGAGATATTAGGTCAGGTGACCAAAAGCTTGGTCAAAGAGGTAGGTTTCAAGGAGCGTCTTAAAGGAGGAGAGAGAGGTAGTGAGGTTTAGGGAGGGAATTCCAGAGCTTAGGGCCTGGGCAGCTGAAGGCACGGCCACCAATGGTGGAGCGATTTAAAATCGGGGATGCTCAAGAGACCAGAGCCAGGGACACCAGAGAGAACGCCCCTGCTCTTCTTCAAAATAGTGTCCGTGGGATCTTTTATGTCCACCTGAGAGGGAAGACGGGGCCTCGGTTTAACGTCTCATCTGAAAGACGGCACCTCCGACAGTGCAGCGCTCCCTCAGTACTGGCACTGGGAATGTCGGCCTGGATTATGTCGATCAAGTCTCTGGTGTGGGACTGGAACCCACAACCTGCTGACTCAGAGGCGAGAGTGCTACCCACTGAGCCATTCCTAACACCAGACGGTGCTCGGCCACCCTCTGGGCAGCTGGGTGGGGACGTGGGGCCAGGAGGAGCTGCGTGCTTCACTCACACTGTCGATTCTCTGGCCCTTCTTGTGAGGGAATCCCAAACCCTCACTCAGAAGCTCCCCTGACCAAGTTTTGGAACGACTGGTGTGAGGGATCGGAAGGCTAAGTTGCTGTCGTGCCTCCAAGGCCCATCACATCACTGCATCATGGACCAGTACACTGAGATAACTTTCAACACATATTGGCAGAATGGGGGAAAAGGGAAAGACATGTCCTGTTTGTTCGTTGATTCCTTCCCTCTTGGCTTCGCTCTGTCGCTTTTTAAATGCTGTTGCTGTGCAATGTCTTCTGGCTCTGAAGAAGGGACCATTCCCGAAACACCGACTGTCCGTCTATCTCCACAGGTGCTGCCTGAGCTGCTGGGCGTTTCCTGCTGGTCTGGACTAACCCTGGCAATGACGTGCGATGGACTGGGAGGTAACCGCACTTCCACAGGAGGCCATCAGATGGTGGTGCTGCACACACATCTGTCTCATTGCCCTGTCGAGATTGGGAATCTTTGCTCCAATAGAAAAAACTAAAAAAAAACGTGAAAACCAGCTGATCTCAGTCATACCAGACGGCCAGGAATCTCCGACCTTTCATTCCACATTCCCTCTGCCGAGCGTTGGCTTCAGGTCCTGATTTTCACCATCCAGCCCAGTAGCTTATGCCTCGTCGTCTGTTCTGCACTCTCCTTTACACCTATTTAACTGTGCTGACCCGATCTACAATCAACTATCGGTGCAGGAGTGCAGAAATGGAAATGTTTAGAATTTAATCTCAGTGGCATTTCTTTTCCTTTCTCCCTGCTCTTCTCTCCTCTTCGATGCATCACAGTCAAAGGAAAAAAGAGCTTGCATTTATACAGCGCCTTTCACGACCTCAGGACGTCCCAAAGCGTTTCACAACCAATGAAGTACTTCTGACGTGTAGTCACTGTTGTAATGTAGGAATTACGGCAGCCAATTTGCACAAAGCAAGATCCCACAAACAGCAATGAGATAAATGACCAGACAATCTGCCTTAGTGAATGTTGGTTAAGAACATAAGAAACAGGGGCAGGAATAGGCCATCTGGCTCCTCGAGCCTGCTCCGCCATTCAACAAGATCATGGCTGATCTTCTACCTCAATGCCATTTTCCTGCACTATCTCCATATCCCTTCATGCCTTTAATATCCAGAAATCTATCGATCTCTGTTTTGAATGTACTCAATGACTGAGCCTCCACAGCCTTCTGGGGGAGAGAATTCCAAAGTTTCACCACCCTCTGAGTGAAGAAATTTCTCCTTATCTCAGTCCAAAATGGCCTACCCCTTATTCTGAGACTGTGACCCCTGGTTCTGGACTCCCCAGCCAGGGGAAACATCCTCCCTGCATCTACCCTGTCGAGCCCGGTAAGAATTTTGTATATTTCAATGAGATCAACTCTCATTCTTCTAAATTCTGGAGAATACAGGCCGAGTCTACTCAATCTCTCCTCATACGACAATCCCACCATCCCAGGAATCAGTCTGGTGAACCTTCGTTGCACTCCCTCTATGGCAAGTATATCCTTTCTTAGGCAAGGAGACCAAAATTGTACACAATACTCCAGGTGCGGTCTCACCAACGCCCTATATAATTGCAGTAAGACATCTTTACTCCTATACTCAAATCTTCTTGTAATAAAGGTGAACATACTATTTGCCTTCCGAATTGCTTGCTGCACCTGCATGTTAGCTTTCAGTGACTCATGTACAAGGACACCCAGGTCCCTTTGAACATCAATATTTCCCAATCTCTCACCATTTAAAAAATACTCTGCATTTCTGTTTTTCCTACCAAACTGGATAACTTCACATTTTTCCACATTATATTCCATCTGCCATGTTCTTGCCCACTCACTTAGCCTGTCTATATCCCCTTGAAGCCTCTTTGCATCCTCCTCACAGCTCACATTCCCACCTAGTTTTGTATCATCAGCAAACTTGGAAATATTACATTACTTGGAAATATTTGGTCCCCTCATCTAAATCATTGATATATTTTGTGAATAGCTGGGGCCCAAGCACTGATCCCTGCGGTACCCCACTAGTCACAGTCTGCCAACCTGAAAAAGACCCGTTTATTCCTACTCTCTTTTCTGTTGTTAACTAATTCTCAATCCATGCCAGTATATTCCCCCAACCTCCTGTGTGGGACCTGATCAAAAGCCTTCTGAAAATCCAAATACACCTCATCCACTGGTTCCCCCTTATCTATTCTACTAGTGTAAACAATTTTACAACACCAAGTTATAGTCCAGCAATTTTATTTTAAATTCACAAGCTTTCGGAGGCTTCCTCCTTTGTCAGGTGAACGATGTGAAAAGTTCTATAGTTCTACTAGTTACATCCTCAAAGAACTCCAATAGGTTTGTCAAACATGATTTCCCTTTCATAAATCCATGTTGACTCTGCCAAATCCTATTATTATTTTCTAAGTGTCCTGTTATCACATCCTTTATAATAGATTCGAGCATTTTCCCACCTATTGATGTCAGGCGAACTGGTCTGTAGTTCCCTGTTTTCTCTCTCCCTCCTTTCTTAAATAGTGGGGTTACATTTGCCACCCTCCAATCTGCAGGAACTGATCCATAATCTATAGAATTTTGGAAGATGACAACCAATGCATCCACTATCTCTATAGCCACCTCTCAAAACCCTGGGATGTGGATCATCAGGTCCTTGGGATTTATCGACTTGTCGACGGTTGAGGAATAAATGTTGGCTCAGATCACCGGGGAGAACTCCCCTGCTCACTGTAAACACCGACACACTCCCAGGGACCCCCTGTAAACACCGACATACTCTCAGGGACCCCCTGTAAACACCGACATACTCTCAGGGACCCCCTGTAAACACCGACATACTCTCAGGGACCCCATGTAAACACCGACACACTCTCAGGGACCCCCTGTAAACACCGACACACTCCCGGGGACCCCCTGTAAACACCGACACACTCCCAGGGACCCCCTGTAAACACCGACACACTCCCAGGGACCCCCTGTAAATACCGACACACTCCCAGGGACCCCCTGTAAATACTGACACACTCCCAGGAACCCCCTGTAAATACTGACACACTCCCAAGGACCCCCTGTAAATACTGACACACTCCCGGGGACCCCCTGTAAATACTGACACACTCCCAGGGACCCCCTGTAAACACTGACACACTCCCAGGGACCCCCTGTAAATACTGACACACTCCCAGGGACCCCTTGTAAATACTGACACACTCCCAGGGACCCCCTGTAAACACTGACACACTCCCAGGGACCCCCTGTAAACACTGACACACTCCCAGGGACCCCCTGTAAACACTGACACACTCCCAGGGACCCCCTGTAAACACTGACATACTCCCAAGGACCCCCTGTAAATACTGACACACTCCCAGGGACCCCCTGTAAACACTGACACACTCCCAGGGACCCCCTGTAAACACTGACACACTCCCAGGGACCCCCTGTAAACACTGACATACTCCCAAGGACACCCTGTAAATACTGACACACTCCCAAGCACCCCCTGTAAATACTGACAATCTCCCAGGGACCCCCTGTAAATACTGACACATTGCTGCAGGAGTTCCTCAGGGCAGTGTCCTAGGCCCAACCATCTTCAGCTGCTTCATCAATGACCTTCCCTCCATCATAAGGTCAGAAATGGGGATGTTCGCTGATGACTGCACAGTGTTCAGTTCCATTCGCAACCCCTCAGATAATGAAGCAGTCCGAGCCCGCATGTAGCAAGACCTGGACAACATCCAGGCTTGGGCTCATAAGTGGCAAGTAACATTCGCGCCAGATAAGTGCCAGGCAATGACCATCTCCAACAAGAGAGAGTCTAACCACCTCCCCTTGACATTCAACGGCATTACCATCACCGAATCCCCCACCATCAACATACTGGGGGTCACCATTGACCAGAAACTTAACTGGACCAGCCATATAAATACAGTAGCTACGACAGCAGGTCAGAGGCTGGGTATTCTGCGGCGAGTGACTCACCTCCTGACTCCCCAAAGCCTTTCCACCATCTACAAGGCACAAGTCAGGAGTGTGATGGAATACTCTCCACTTGCCTGGATGAGTGCAGCTCCAACAACACTCAAGAAGCTCGACACCATCCAAGATAAAGCAGCCCGCTTGATTGGCACCCCATCCACCACCCTAAACATTCACTCCCTTCACCACCGGCGCACTGTGGCTGCAGTGTGTACCATCCACAGGATGCACTGCAGCAACTCGCCAAGGCTTCTTCGACAGCACCTCCCAAACCCGCGACCTCTACCACCTAGAAGGACAAGAGCAGCAGGCGCATGGGAACAACACCACCTGCACGTTCCCCTCCAAGTCACACACCATCCCGACTTGGAAATATATCGCCGTTCCTTCATTGTCGCTGGGTCAAAATCCTGGAACTCCCTTCCTAACAGCACTGTGGGAGAACCTTCACCACACGGACTGCAGCGGTTCAAGAAGGTGGCTCACCACCACCTTCTCGAGGGCAATTAGGGATGGGCAATAAATGCTGGCCTCGCCAGCGACGCCCACATCCCGTGAACGAATAAAAAAAAACTCCCAGGGACCCCCTGTAAATACCGACACACTCCCAGAGAACTCCTGTAAATACTGACACACTCCCAGGGACCCCCTGTAAATACTGACACACTCCCAGGGACCCCCTGTAAATACTGACACACTCCCAGGGACCCCCTGTAAATACTGACACACTCCCAGGGACCCCCTGTAAATACTGACACACTCCCAGGGACCCCCTGTATATACTGACACACTCCCAGGGACCCCCTGTATATACTGACACACTCCCAGAGAACTCCTGTAAATACTGACACACTCCAGGGACCCCCTGTAAATACTGATACACTCCCAGAGACCCCCTGTATATACTGACACACTCCCAGAGACGACCTGCAATCATAGAAACATAGAAAATAGGAGCAGGAGTAGGCCATTCGGCCCTTCGAGCCTGCTCCGCCATTCAATATGATCATGGCTGATCCTCTATCTCAATACCATATTCCCGCTCTCTCCCCATACTCCTTGATGCCTTCTGTGTCTAGAAATCTATCCAGCTCCTTCTTAGATATATTCAGTGACTTAGCCTCCACAGCCTTCTGTGGTAGAGAATTCCACAGGTTCACCACCCTCTGAGTGAAGAAATTTCTCCTCATCTCAGTCCTAAACATCCGACCCCGTATCCTGAGACTGTGACCCCTCGTTCTGGACCCCACAGCCAGGGGAAACATCCTCCCTGCATCCAGTCTGTCTAGCCCTGTCAGAATTTTATATGTTTCAATGAGATCCAATCTTACCTCATACGACAGTCCTGCCATCCCAGGGGTCAGTCTGGTGAACCTTTGCTGCACTCCCTCTATGGCAAGTATATCCTTTCTTAGGTAAGGAGACCAAAACTGCACACAATACTCCAGGTGTGGTCTCACCAAGGCTGCAGTAACTGCAGTAAGACATCCTTGCTCCTGTACTCAAATCCTCTTGCAATAAAGGCCAACATACCGTTTGCCTTCCTAACTGCTTGCTGCACCTACATGTTTGCTTTCAGTGACTGGCGTACAAGGACACCCAGGTCCCTTTGTACATCAACATTTCCCAATCTATCACCATTTAAATGATACTCTGCCTTTCTGTTTTTCCTTCCGAAGTGGATAACTTCACATTTATCCACGTTATACTGCATCTGCCATGTATTTGCCCACTCACCCAACTTGTCCAAATTGCCTTGAAGATTCTTTGCATCCTCCTCACAACTCACAATCCCACCCAGTTTTGTATCGTCAGCAAACTTGGAAATATTACATTTCTTCCCTCATTCACTGACACAGTCCCAGAGACCCCCTGTAAATACTGACACACTCCCACGGACTCCCTGTAAATACTGACCACACTCTCAGGGGCCCCCTGTAAATACTGACCACACTCTCAGGGACCCCCTGTAAATACCGACACACTCTCAGGGAACTCCTGTATATACTGACTACACTCCCAGGGACCTCCTGTAAATATTGACACACTCAGAGAGACCCCCTGTAAATACTGACACACTCCCGGGGACCCATTGTAAATACTGACACATGTGACACTTGCATTATTATATAATAACACACCATGTGTTACTGGGTGTAACACCCCTGTATATATTATATGATAATACACCATGCGTTAGTGTGTATAACACTCCTGTATATATTGTATAATAACACACTGTGCATCACTGGGTATAACAGTCCTATATATATTATATAAAAGCACACCGTGTGTTACTGGGTATAACAGTCCTATATATATTATATAAAAGCACACCGTGTGTTACTGGGTATAACACTCCTGTATATATTATATAATAACACACCGTGTGTTACTGGGTATAACACTCCTGTATATATTATATAATAACACACCGTGTGTTACTGGGTATAACACTCCTGTATATATTATATAATAACACACCGCGTGTTACTGGGTATAACACTCCTGTATATATTATATAATAACACACCGCGTGTTACTGGGTATAACACTCCTGTATATATTATATAATAACACACCGCGTGTTACTGGGTATAACACTCCTGTATATAGTTACTGTAAGTAAAGTAATAAGAAAGGGAAGGTCTGCAGGTTTTATAGCAGGTAGTGTTTTTTTTTAGTGAACCTAGGTCCCTGGTATAGTTAACCTTTTCTAATTTCAACGTAATTTAAAATGGGTAACTAAGCTAAGGCAAGTCATGGCAGCAGACCTCGCACCCGTGATATGCCCCTCCTGCAAGATGTGGGAAGTCATGGACACTACCAGTGTCCCTGCCGACCATGTGTGCAGGAAGTGTGTCCACCTGCAGCTACTGACCGATCGTATCTCGGAGCTGGAGCAGCGGGTGGACTCACTGTGGAGCATCCGCGATGCAGAGAAACTCGTGGATAGCACGTTTAGCGAGTTGGTCACACCACAGGTAAAGGGACTACAGGCAGGAAGTGAATGGGTGACCGCCAGGCACAGTAAGAGGTGCAGGCAGGTAGTGCAGGGGTCCCCTGTGGCCATCCCCCTCTCAAACAGGTATACCGTTTTGGATACTGTTGGGGGTGATGGCTCACCAGGGGAAGGTGGCAGCGGCCAGGTTCATGGCACCGTGGCTGGCTCTGCTGCACAGAAGGGCAGGAAAAAGAGTGGCAGAGCTATAGTGATAGGGGACTCGATTGTAAGGGGAATAGACAGGCGTTTCTGCGGACGCAACCGAGACTCCAGGATGGTATGTTGCCTCCCTGGTGCAAGGGTCAGGGATGTCTCGGAGCGGCTGCAGAACATTCTGGAGGGGGAGGGTGAACAGCCAGTTGTCGTGGTGCATATCGGTACCAACGATATAGGTAAAAAACGGGATGAGGTCCTACAAGCTGAATTTAGGGAGTTAGGAATTAAACTAAAAAGTAGGACCTCAAAGGTAGTAATCTCAGGATTGCTACCAGTGCCACGGGCTAGTCAGAGTAGGAATGACAGGATAGCTAGGATGAATACGTGGCTTGAGAGATGGTGCAAGAGGGAGGGATTCAAATTCCTGGGACATTGGAACCGGTTCTGGGGGAGGTGGAACCAGTACAAATTGGACGGTCTGCATCTGGGCAGGACTGGAACCAATGTCCTAGGGGGAGTGTTTGCCAGTGCTGTTGGGGAGGGTTTAAACTAATGTGGCAGGGGGATGGGAACCGATGCAGGAAGTCAGTGGGAAGTAAAGTGGTGACAGAAACAAAAGGCAGTAAGGGAGAGTGTACAAAACATGACCGGACAGATGGTCTGAGAAAGCAGGGCAAAGACCAAGGGAAGTCTAGATTAAACTGCATTTATTTCAATGCAAGGAGTCTGATGGGCAAGGCAGATGAACTCAGGGCATGGATGGGCACATGGGACTGGGATGTTATAGCTATTACTGAAACATGGCTAAGGGAGGGGCAGGACTGGCAGCTCAATGTTCCAGGGTACAGATGCTATAGGAAAGATAGAGCAGGAGGTAAGAGAGGAGGAGGAGTTGCGTTCTTGATTAGGGAGAACATCACGGCAGTAGTGAGAGGGGATATATCCGAGGGTTCGCCCACTGAGTCCATATGGGTAGAACTGAAAAATAAGAAGGGAGAGATCACGTTGATAGGATTGTACTACTGACCCCCAAATAGTCAACGGGAAATTGAGGAGCAAATATGTAAGGAGATTACAGACAGCTGCAAGAAAAATAGGGTGGTAATAGTAGGGGACTTTAACTTTCCCAACATTGACTGGGACAGCCATAGCATTAGGGGCTTGGATGGAGAGAAATTTGTTGAGTGTATTCAGGAGGAATTTCTCATTCAGTATGTGGATGGCCCGACTAGAGAGGGGGCAAAACTTGACCTCCTCTTGGGAAATAAGGAAGGGCAGGTGACAGAAGTGTTAGTGAGGGATCACTTTGGGACCAGTGATCATAATTCCATTAGTTTTAGGATAACTATGGAGAAGGATAGGTCTGGCCCAGAAGTTAAAATTCTAAATTGGGGAAAGGCCAATTTTGATGGTATTAGACAGGAACTTTCAGAAGTTGATTGGGAGAGTCTGTTGGCAGGCAAAGGGACGTCTGGTAAGTGGGAGGCCTTCAAAAGTGTGTTAACCAGGGTTCAGGGTAAGCACATTTCTTATAAAGTGAAGGGCAAGGCTGGTAGAAGTAGGGAACCTTGGATGACTCGGGAGATTGAGGCCCTAGTCAGAAAGAAGAAGGAGGCATATGACATGCATAGGCAGCTGGGATCAAGTGGATCCCTTGAAGAGTATAGAGATTGCCGGAGTAGAGTTAAGAGAGAAATCAGGAGGGCAAAAAGGGGACATGAGATTGCTTTGGCAGATAAGGCAAAGGAGAATCCAAAGTGCTTCTACAAATACATAAAGGGCAAAAGAGTAACTCGGGAGAGAGTAGGGCGACTTAAGGATCAACAAGGTCATCTATGTGCGGAACCACAAGAGATGGGTGAGATCCTAAATGACTATTTCGCATCGGTATTTACGGTTGAGAAAGGCATGGATGTTAGGGAACTTGGGGAAATAAATAGTGATGTCTTGAGGAGTGTACATATTACAGAGAGGGAGGTGCTGGAAGTCTTAACGCGCATCAAGGTAGATAAATCTCCGGGACCTGATGAAATGTATCCCAGGACGTTATGGGAGGTTAGAGAGGAAATTGCGGGTCCCCTAGCAGAGATATTTCAATCATCGACAGCTACAGGTGAGGTGCCTGAAGATTGGAGGGGAGCAAATGTTGTGCCTTTGTTTAAGAAGGGCAGCAGGGAAAAGCCTGGGAACTACAGACCGGTGAGCCTGACATCTGTAGTGGGTAAGTTGTTAGAGGGTATTCTGAGAGACAGGATCTACGGGCATTTGGAGAGGCAGGGACTGATTAGGAACAGTCAGCATGGTTTTGTGAGAGGAATATCATGTCTCACAAATTTGATTGAGTATTTTGAAGGGGTAACCAAGAAGATAGATGAGGGCTGTGCAGTAGACGTGGTCTACATGGACTTTAGCAAAGCCTTTGACAAGGTACCGCATGGTAGGTTGTTACATAAGGTTAAATCTCACGGGATCCAAGGTGAGGTAGCCAATTGGATACAAAATTGGATTGACGGCAGAAGACAGAGGGTGGTTGTAGAGGGTTGTTTTTCAAACTGGAGGCCTGTGACCAGCGGTGTGCCTCAGGGATCGGTGCTGGGTCCGCTGTTATCTGTTATTTATATTAATGATTTGGATGAGAATTTAGGAGGCATGGTTAGTAAGTTTGCAGATGACACCAAGATTGGTGGCATTGTGGACAGTGAAGAAGGTTATCTAGGATTGCAATGGGATCTTGATAAATTGAGCCAGTGGGCCGATGAATGGCAGATGGAGTTTAATTTAGATAAATGTGAGGTGATGCATTTTGGTAGATCAAATTGGGCCAGGACCTACTCCGTTAATGGTAGGGCGTTGGGGAGAGTTATAGAACAAAGAGATCTAGGAGTTCAGATTCATAGCTCCTTGAAAGTGGAGTCACAGGTGGATAGGGTGGTGAAGAAGGCATTCAGCATGCTTGGTTTCATTGGTCAGTACATTGAATACAGGAGTTGGGATGTCTTGTTGAAGTTGTACAAGACATTAGTTAGGCCACACTTGGAATACTGTGTACAGTTCTGGTCACCCTATTATAGAAAGGATATTATTAAACTAGAAAGAGTGCAGAAAAGATTTACTAGGATGCTACCGGGACTTGATGGTTTGACTTATAGGGAGAGGTTGGATAGACTGAGACTTTTTCCCCTGAAGAGTAGGAGGTTTAGGGGTGATCTTATAGAAGTCTATAAAATAATGAGGGGCATAGATAAGGTAGATAGTCAAAATCTTTTCCCAAAGGTAGGGGAGTCTATAACGAGGGGGCATAGATTTAAGGTGAGAGGGGAGAGATACAAAAGGGTCCAGAGGGGCAATTTTTTCACTCAAAGGGTGGTGAGTGTCTGGAACGAGCTGCCAGAGGCAGTAGTAGAGGCGGGTACAATTTTGTCTTTTAAAAAGCATTTGGACAATTACATGGGTAAGATGGGTATAGAGGGATATGGGCCAAGTGCAGGCAATTGGGACTAGCTTAGTGGTATAAACTGGGCGACATGGACATGTTGGGCCGAAGGGCCTGTTTCCATGTTGTAAACTTCTATGATTCTATGATTATATAATAACACACCGCGTGTTACTGGGTATAACACTCCTGCATATATTATATAATAACACACCGCGTGTTACTGGGTATAACACTCCTGTATATATTATATAATAACACACCGCGTGTTACTGGATATAACACTCCTGTATATATTATATAATAACACACCATGTGTTACTGGGTATAACACTCCTGTATATATTATATAATAACACACCATGTGTTACTGGGTATAACACTCCTGTATATATTATATAATAACACACCGTGTGTTACTGGGTATAACACTCCTGTATATATTATATAATAACACACCGTGTGTTACCGGGTATAACACTCCTGTATATATTATATAATAACACACCATGTGTTACTGGGTATAACACTCCTGTATATATTATATAATAACACACCATGTGTTACCGGGTATAACACTCCTGTATATATTATATAACACACCGTGTGTTACTGGGTATAACACTCCTGTATATATTATATAATAACACACCGTGTGTTACCGGGTATAACACTCCTGTATATATTATATAATAACACACCATGTGTTACTGGGTATAACACTCCTGTATATATTATATAATAACACACCGTGTGTTACCGGGTATAACACTCCTGTATATATTATATAACACACCGCGTGTTACTGGGTATAACACTCCTGTATATATTATATAATAACACACCGTGTGTTACTGGGTATAACACTCCTGTATATATATTATATAATAACACACCGTGTGTTACTGGGTATAACACTCCTGTATATATTATATAACACACCGCGTGTTACTGGGTATAACACTCCTGTATATATTATATAATAACACGGTGTGTTACTGGGTATAACACTCCTGTATATATTATATAATAACACACCCTGTGTTACTGGGTATAACACTCCTGTATATATTATATAATAACACACCCTGTGTTACTGGGTATAACACTCCTGTATATATTATATAATAACACACCCTGTGTTACTGGGTATAACACTCCTGTGTGTATTATATAACACACCGCGTGTTACTGGGTATAACACTCCTGTATATATTATATAACACACCGTGTGTTACTGGGTATAACACTCCTGTATATATATTATATAATAACACACCATGTGTTACTGGGTATAACACTCCTGTATGTATTTAATATAATAATACACCAGTAGTAACAGGGATATATGACCTCTCACACCACACCATGTTTACTGCCTCATTTGCATGTGATGTCTGGTGGAAGGGCCATTGGAAAATAGTTTGGGTAACATAACATGTGGGATTCTGGCTGTGCTGATCCCCTCTTACACCCTGACCAGGCTGAAAAAAGATGGTACAGAGGAGGAAGTTCTGCATTGCATGTTATTACAGTCAATATTCCTGCACATATCACGTGAGAGCTTGGCTCAGTGGGTAGTACTGTGGCCTCTGTGTCAGAAGATCGTGGGTCCAGAACCTTGAACGCATAATCCAGACTGACACTCCCAGTGCACACTCAGAGTGCTGCCCGGTAGGATAGTGATGTTCGTTGGATGAAACTTTAAGCTCAGGTTCTGTTTTCTGGTTTAAGTTAATGTTAAAGATTTGACAGCACTATTCAAAGAATTACAGACAATTTACAACACAGAAACAGGCCATTCGGCCCAATTGATCTATGCCAGTGTTTATCCTCCACACGAGCCTCCTCCCTCCCCTTCTTCATCTAACCCCATCTTCATAACCTTCTATTGCTTTCTAAGAATATAAGAAATAGGAGCAGGAGTAGGCCATCTGGCCCCTCGAGTCTGCTCCATCATTCAATAAGATCATGGCTGATCTTCAACCTCAACTCCACTTTCCTGCCCGATCCCCATATCCCTTGATTCCCCTTGAGTCCAAAAATATATCGATCTCAGTCTTGAATATACTCAACGACTGAGCATCCACAGCCCTCTGGGGTAGAGAATTCCAAAGATTCACAACCCTCTGAGTGAAGAAATTCCTCCTCATTTCAGTCTTAAATGGCCGACCCCTTATCCTGAGACTATGCACCCTAGTTCTAGACAGGCCAGCCAGGGGAAACAACCTCTCAGCATCTACCCTGTCAAGCCCTCTCAGGATCTTATGTTTCAATGAGATCACCTCTCATTCTTCTAAACTCCAGAGAGTATAGGCCCATTCTACTTGGTCTCTCCTCATAGGACAACCCCCTCATCCCAGGAATCAATCTACAGAATCTTCGTTACACCCCCTCCAAGGCAAGTATATCCTTCCTTAGATAAAGAGACCAGAATTGTACGCAGTACTCCAGGTGTGATTGCACCAAAGCCCTGTACAATTGTAGTAAGACTTCCTTACTCTTGTACTCCAACCTCCTTGCAATAAAGGCCAACATGCCATTTGCTTTCCTAATTGCTTGCTGTACCTGCATGCTAACTTTCTGTGTTTCTTATACGAGTACACCCCGATCTCTCTGAACACCAATATTTAATAGTTTCTCACCATTTAAAAAATATTATGTTTTTCTATTCTTCCTACCAAAGTGAATAACCTCACATTTCCCCACATTATACTCCATCTGCCACCTTCTTGTCCACTCACATAACCTGTCTATATCACTTTGCAGACTCTTCGTGTCCTCCTCACAGCTTACTTTCCCACCAAGCTTTGTATTGTCAGCAAACATGGATAATTACACTCGGTCCCTTCATCTAAGTCATTAATATAGATTGTAAATAGCTGAGGCCCAAGCACTGATCCTTGTGGCACTCCACAAATTACAGCCTGCTAACCTGAGAATGACCCGTTTATCCCTACTCTCTGTTTTCTGACCGTTAACCAATCCTCTATCCATGCTAATATATTACCCCCAATCCCATGAGCCCTTATCTTGCGTAGCAACCTTTTTTGCGGCACCTTATTGATTGCCTTTTGGAAATCCAAATATACTACATCCACTGGTTCCCCTTTATCTACCCTGCTAGTTACATCCTCAAAAAACTCTAATAAATTTGTTAAACACAATTTCCCTTTCATAAAACCATGTTGACTCTGCCTAATCATATTATGATTCTCTAAGTGCCCTGTTACAACTTCCTTAATAATGGATTCCAGCATTTTCCCGACGACTGATGTCAGGTTAACTGGCCTGTAGTTCCCTGTTTTCTCTCTCCCTCCTTTCTTGAATCAGTGGTGTTAAATTTTCTACCTTCCAATCTGCTGGGATCGTTCTAGAATCTCGGGAATTTTGGAAGATCACAACCAATGCATCCACTACCTCTGCAGCCCCCTCTTTTAGAACCCTCAGATGTAGGCCATCAGGTCTAGGGGATTTGTCAGCTTTTAGTCCCATTAGTTTGTCTAGTACTTTTTCCTTACTGATATTAATTCCCTTAAGTTCCTCACTCTCATTTGCCCTTTGGTTCCCCACTATTTCTGGTACGCTTTTTGTGTCTTCTAATGTGAAGACAGATATAAAATATTTGTTTAACGTCTCTGCCATTTCCTTATTTCCCATTATAATTTCTCCTGTCTCAGCCTCCATGGGACCAATGTTTACTTTTGCTACTTTCTTCCTTTTTACATACTTGTAGAAGCTCTTACAATCTGTTTTTATATTTCTTGCTAGTTTACTTTCATATTCTATTTTCTCCCTTTTTATCAATTTTTTGGTCATCCTTTGCTGGTTTCTAAAACTCTCCCAATCCTCAACCTTACAACTATTCTTTGGAACATTATAAGCCTCTTCTTTTAATCTAATACTATCCTCAACTTCTTTAGTTAGCCACCGATGGATCGCTTTTCCCGTGGAGTTTTTATTTCTCAATGGAACGTATATTCGTTGAGAATTCTGAAATATTTCTTTAAATGTTTGCTACTGCTTATCTACCGTTATATCTTTTAATCTAATTCCCAATCTACCTTCGTCAACTCGCCCCTCATACCTATGCAATTGGCTTTATTTAAGTTTAGGACTCTAGTTAAGTATGTCACTCTCAAACTCAATGTGAAATTCTATCATATTATGATCACACTTCCCCAGAGGATCCTTTACACTGAGATTACTAATTAACCCTAAATCATTACATATTACAAGATCTAAAATAGCCTGTTCCCTGGCTGGTTCCACGACATATTATTCTAGGAAACCACCTCAAATGCACTCCATGAACTCGTCCTCCCGACTACCTTTGCCAATTTGGTTTGCCCAGTCTATATGAAGATTAAAGTCCCCCACGATTATTGCAATACCTTTGTTACAAGCTCCTATTATTACTTGATTAATACTCCGTCCAATGGTATAGCTACTGTTATGGGGCCTATAAACTACTCCCACCAGTGTTTTCTGCCCCTTGTTATTTCTTATCTCCACCCATACTGATTCTACTTCCTGATCTTCTGAGCCAAGATCTTTTTTTACCACTGTCCTTATCTCATCCTTTATTATCAGGGCTGCACCCCCTCCTTTTCCATTCCGCCTGTCTTTCCGAAACGTCAAGTACCCTGGAATATTTAGTTCCCAACTTTGGTCACCTTGAAACCACATCTCTGTAATGGCTATTAGATCAAACCCATTTATCTATATTTGTGCAACTAATTCATCTATCTTGTTACGAATACTTTGTGCATTCAGATAAAGAGCCTTTAATTTTAACTTTTTACCATTAGTCCCTGCTTTCTTTGTTCATTGATGCACTATTCCTGTTAAGTTCTCTGTCCCCTCCTTTCACACTCTGCTTATCTTTACCCAAATTGCTACACTGCTCTATTGCCTTGTCTTTTTCATTTAGATTTATAAATTTCCCCTCACCTGACCTCCCCCGCCCCCCCCACCCTGTCCCTCTTTTTAGTTTAAAGCCCTATCTACAGACCCTAGTTATTCAATTCGCCAGGACACTGGTCTCAGCCCGGTTTAGGTGGAGCCCGTCCCAACGGAACAGTTCCCCCTTTCTCCAGTACTGGTGCCAGTGCCGCATGAATTGAAACCCCCGTCTCCCACACCACTCTTTGAGCCACGCATTTAACTCTCTGATCTGTTTGTCCCTATGCCAATTTGCACGTGGCTCAGGTAGTAATCCAGGTTCTGCTTATTAATTTAGACCCTAGCTCAAACTCCCTCTGCAGAACCTCATTCTTAGTTCTACCTACGTCATTGGTTCCTACGTGGACCACAACAACTGGATCGTCCCTCTCGCGCTCCAAGTTCTTTGCCAGCTGCGGAGAAATGTCCTTAACCATGGCACCGGGCAGGCAACACAGCCTTCAGACCTCTCGGTCGTGGCTGCAGAGAACAGTAACTCCCTCATTTGTTTATCTAGCTTCCCCTTAAAGGCATCAATTTCTCCTGGTGCCTGAACACCACCACCCAGAACAAATTAACCAGCGTTTGCAGTTTGAGGGATCTTACTGTCTGCAAAATGTTTGCCACATTCACCTACAAGCTCCTTGCACCAGCTCCTGAACACATAAAATCCTCCCAATCACATCCAGAGATGGAAAAGGGAGTCAGTGGAAGCGTTTGTTGACAGAGTCCCATGGTAAATGTTAGTACAGATCAGAGGTTTGTTCAGTTTGTACAGTCACGTACAGCAATCCCAATTTTGATTCCAACTCACAGGAAGAGGGTTTTATGTGAGATGTAACCAAGGAAGGAACTGTCGTCGCACACCACCCCTCCCGTTCAAACTGACCTCTCTGAGTATAAACAGCCTGATACGGCAGTAACTGCTGACGTCCAGTATCATATTTGCTGGTTTTTCAAAATTTTAATTCCTTTCTGCTTGATGGAAAAACACTCTGGATACTTTATTGTTGCAGCTGCCGGCTTGGCTCAGTTGGTAGCATTCTCTCCTCTGAGTCAGAAAGCTGTGGGTTTAAGGCCCCGCTCCAGGACCTGAGCACTTAATCTGAGTTGACACTCCGAGTGCAGTACTGAGGGAGTGCTGCACTGTAGGAGGTGCCGTCCTTTGGAAGATACATTAAAATGATACCCTGCCTGATTGTTCAGGGTTCAAGTGGATATTAAGGTTCCCATTGGATGAAGAGCAGGGAGTTCTTTCTTTGTATAACCCATCTTCTCTCCTCAACTAACATCACTAAAAAAACATTAACCGCAAATTCATCTCATTCCTGCTTGTGTGATCTTTCTGTGTGCAAATCGGCTGATGCTTTTGGCTACATAACATTTACTGCACTGGAAAATAGTTCATTGTATATAAAGCGCTTGAAAGCATTTCTGAGAGACACGATAAGGTGCTGTTTAAATGCAAGGCTTCCTTTTCCAGTCTCACCCAAACCCGACACCTTTCCTTCCAAAAACAAAAACCGAGCAAGCTAGAAATACTCAACAGGTCAGGCAGCATCTGTGAAGAAACAGGTCAGACAACATTTCAGGACTGAAGATGCATTTAAGGGGAAGCTAGATAAGCACGAGAGAGAAAGTAATATAAGGTTATCATAGTATCATAGTAGATACAGCACAGGAGGAGGCCATTCAGACCATTGTGCCTGTGCCGACTCTTTGAAAGAGTCCCAGTCCCTGGCTCTTTCCCCATAGCCCTGTAAGTTTTTTCCCTTCAAGCATTTATCCAATTCTCTTTTGAAAGTTATTATTGAATCTGCTTCCACCACCCTTTCAGGCAGTGCATTCCAGATCATAACAACTCGCTGCGCAAAAAAATGTTTCCTCATGTTGCCTCTGGCTCTTTTACCAATCACCTTAAATCTGTGTCCTCTGGTCACTGTCCCTCCTGCCACTGGAAACAGTTTCTCCTTATTTACTCTATCAAAACCGTTCAAGATTTTGAACACCTCTATCAAATCTCCCCATAACCTTCTCTGTTCTAAGGAGAACAACCCCAGCTTCTCCAGTCTCTCCACATAGTCCCTCATCCCTGGAATCATTCTAGTAAATCTCCTCTGCACCCTCTCCAAGGCCTTCACATCCTTGCTAAAATGTGGTTCCCAGAATTGAACACAATACTCCAGCTGAGACCTAACCAGTGTTTTATAAAGGATTAGCATAACTTCCTTGCTTTTGTACTCTATGCCTCTATTAATAAAGCCCAGGATCCCATATGCTTTTTTAATAGCCTTCTCAACTTGTCCTGTCACCTTCAAAGATTTGTGAATGTGCACCCCCAGGTCTCTCTGTTCCTGCACCCCCTTTAAAACTGTACCATTTAGTTTATATTGCCTCTCCTCATTCTTCCTACCAAAATGTATCACTTCATACTTCTCTGCATTAAATTCCATCTGCCATGTGTCTGTCCATTTCATCAGTCTGTCTCTGTCCTCCTGAAGTCTGTTATTATCCTCCACATTGTTTACTACATTTCCGAGTTTCGTGTCATCTGCAAACTTTGAAATTATACCCTCGATATCCAAGTCCAGGTCATTAATATATATCAAAAAGAGCAGTGGTCCCAATACTGACCCCTGGGGAACACCACTGTATACTTCCCTCCAGTCTGAAAAACACCCATTCACCACTACTCTCTGCTTTCTGTCCCTTAGCCAATTTTCTATCCATGTTTGCCACTGTCCCTTTAATCCCATGGGCTTTAATTTTGTTAACAAGTCTACTATGTGGAACTTTATCAAATGCTGATGGGGCGAGATGAAATAAGGTGGGAAGGTGGGAGGAGGTTTGTGTGGAGCATAAACACCAGCACAGACCAGTTGGGCTGAATGACCTGTTCCTGTGCTGTAAATTCTATGTAATTCTATGCACTTGACCTTTTAATGCTTAACTAGACATAACAGTGTAGCATTACTCTGCACCTAGGCACGGTGAGAATGTTTTGCACCAACACTATGTGCAAAAAAAAAGGAAAACACTTAATTCTCCAGCACTAACATTATAGAATCATAGTATGATACAGCACAGGTGGCCACTCAGCCCATCATGCCTGTGCCAGCTCTTTGAAAAAGCTATCCAATTTGTCCCACTTTCCTGCTCTTTCCCCATAGACCTGCACATTTTTCCTTTGCAAGAATATATCCAATTCCCTTTCGAAAGTTACCATTGAATCTGTTTCCACCATCCTATCAGGCAGTGAATTCCAGATCATAACAACTCGCTGCGTAAAAATAATACTCATCTCCCCCTTGGTTCTTTTGCCAATTATCTTAAATTAGTGTTGTCTGGTTAATGACCCTCCTGCCAGTAGAAGTTTCTCCCGATCGATCAAAACCCTTCATGATTTTGAACACCTCTATTAAATCTCCCCTTAACCGTCTGTGCTCTAAGGAGAACAATCCCAACTACTCCAGTCTCTCCACGTAACTGAAGTCCCTCATCCCTGGAACCATTCTAGTAAATCTCCTCTGCACCCTCTCCAAGATCTAGACATCCTTCTTAAAATGTGGTACCCAGAATTGGACACAATACTCCAAATGAGGCCTAACCAGTGATTTATAAAAGTTGAGCATAACTTTTGTACTCTATGCCTCTATTAATAAAGCCCAGGATCCCATATGCTTCTTTAACAGCCTTCTCAATTAGTCCTGCCACCTTCAAAGATTTGTGTATGTGAATCCCCAGGACTCTCTGTTCCTGCACCCCCTTTAAAATTGTACCATTTAGTTTATATTTCAAAATGAATCACTTCACACTTCTCCGCGATAAATTGCATCTGCCATGTATCTGCCCATTTCACCAGTCTGTCTGTCATCCTGAAGTCTGCTATTATCCTCCTCACTGTTTACTACATTTCCGAGTTTTGTGTCATCTGAAAACTTCGAAATTGTTAGCTTGGTGAAAACATTCAGTAAAATAATTTTCCTAGGCCAAATGGTAACAGGTTATCATCTCACCCAATTTATAGTGACGTGTCCCTCCCCAGATAGGTAAAGGTCTGACCTGCGTTTACAAAGGGCTTCATCAGATGTCTAAGAAACATCACAACAGGCTTCACGTACAATGAATTACTTTGAAGTGCAGTGACTGGTGTAATATAGGACAATGCAGCAGCCATTTGCCCACAGTAAGATCTCCGAAGCAACCATGAGATGAATAAAAACAGTCTTTGGTGGTGTTGGTTGAGGGAAGAATACTGGCCAGGACATTAGGAGAACTCCCTGATCTTCTTCAAAATAGTGCTGTGGCATCTTTAACGTCCAGCTGAAGGGCAGACTGCACATTTCATCCAAAAGACGGCACCTCTGACAATGCAGCACATCCTCAGTACTGCGATGGAGTGGCAGCCTAGATTACGTGCTCGATTCCCGACATTGGACTCAAGCCCACAGCCTCTGGCTCAGAGGGAAGAGTGCAACCTACGGAGCCAAAGTGGAAACAATATTATGCCCTCTGCAGTTCATTAGATCGGGGCTGAGCCAGTGTTCCTCAGTTTTCTCTTGGCACCAACTGCACCATCCTCTTCAGCTCGCCAGTCCCCAACCACGACTCCGTCACCCTCCGCGGAACTAGCTCCCTGCTCATCCAATCCATTACCAACACCAGGTCCTTCCATCTCTATGACATTACCTGCCTCTGCCTCAACTCTCCTCACCTTGAGCCTCGATCACTTTAACTCTTTTCTAGCTGGGCTCCACCCTCATAAAGATACAAAGGCAGGTAAATGGAGTTGAGGTACAGATCAGCCATGATCTGATAGAATGGCGGTACAGGCTGGAGGGGCTGAATGGCCTACTCCTGTTCCTATGTCAGCCGTGGCTCAGTGGGTAGCACACTTGCCTCTAAGTCAGAAGGTTGTGGGTTCATAGTCCCACTCCAGGGACTTGAGCACAAAATCCAGATTGATACTCCAGTGCAGTACTGAGGGAGTGCTGCACTGGCGGAGGTGCAGTATATCGGATGAGACATTAAAACCCCGTCTGCCCTCTCAGGTGGATGTAAAAGATCCTATAGCATTATTTCGAAGAGGGGAATTCTCCCCGGTGTCCTGGGCCAACATTTATCCCTCAACCATCATCACTAAAACAGATTATCTGGTTATTACCATATTGTTGTTTGTGGGATCTTGCTATGTGGAAATTGGCTGCTACATTTCCTACATTACAACAGTGACTACACTGCAAAAAACGTATTTCATTGGCTGTAAAGCGCTTTGGGATGTCCCGAGGCAGTGGAAGGCACCATATAAATACAAGTCTTTCTTTCTTTCATGGAACAGGCTCGAGTGGCTGAATGGCCTCCTCCTGTTCCTATGTATCAGGCTCGAGTGGCTGAATGGCCTCCTCCTGTTCCTATGTATCAGGCTCGAGTGGCTGAATGGCCTACTCCAGTTCCTATGGAACAGGCTGGAGGGGCTGAACGGTCTCCTCCTGTGCTGGAGGGGCTGAACGGTCTCCTCCTGTGCTGGAGGGGCTGAACGGTCTCCTCCTGTGCTGGAGGGGCTGAACGGTCTCCTCCTGTGCTGGAGGGGCTGAATGGTCTCCTCCTGTTCCTATACTGGGATTATCGGCGGGACAATCACCAGGAGTTCATCAGGCAGAATGTCAGCTCGATATCACTCGTCACATAGCGCAAACCGCGAGAGCTTTTCCCTCTCCTGACCCTCATTTCCCCGAGCACTCGTACGACCCAAGAACTCTCCTACACCTCACGCGGTGCTATGCCACCTAGGATGGCGCAAACCTTGCCAGAATAAATCACCGTCCCTGTCAATCATTCTACAAAAATATTTTGCGCAGAGAGCGTGTTCCGAGACATCATCGAGTGACACGAGAGCACTTTCTCATGTCCTATTACCGATCCGTCAATGCTGAAATTCTCCTCTTATTGTGACAGACTGAGCTGTTCGGCGAGGAAATGCCATCAGGGAATATCAAATGCTGCAGAGATATTCTCCCTGATAGAGGTCAAGACTCTGGTTGGGGAGGGGGGGGGAGCGGGGGAGGGGGGAATCACCGATGCAGGAACACGACCTTGTGTTTTTTTTTTCTTCCTTTTTCCGATGGAATCATTTACGGGCCACTTTGCACGTGTTCCCTCGGTTCCGAGCTGAGAGATACAATTACAGCCTAGATTGAGCTTTTGGGCAGGGATCCAATTTATGTTTCCATCTCGAAGACAAAAAAGTCTTTCGAAGCCTGGGGCTGCTACTCGAGCTTAGAGAGCCTGACATTTTTACCGCCATGATCCACCATGCCTGTCAGGTGGAATGAGTCTTTTGTCTTGGCTTGCCACTCAAAAGCATTGCCTTTACAGCCTCTTAAGCAACGCGGGGCTCATCAACCCGAGATATGGATGTCTCTAACCAACTTCCGTCGAGGGCTGCTTCTGAAACATTGCCCTTTACAGGACTTGGAGCAGAGTTGGTCCCATTCAGTCAGCCAGGGCTGAGAATTAAGGAGCACTAAGTACGACTCATCTCTGAACGACCAGCTTTCCCCCTCGTAACCTTGCATTATTTTTCTTTTTGCTTTCTTTCTACAGGTAAAGAGGGTGGGGACCAGGAGATGAAAAAATTGAGAGCTTTTGTTTAAGGTGTTGGGGGGCGGGGGGCATTTTAACCTCGCCCGCCCGCCCGTGGGGAAAGTGACGGGATCGGGTGCGATGATGATTTTACACCCCGCCCGATTTTACTCTCCACTGAAGCGGGGGGGAGGGGGGGGGGGGGGGGAGGAGGGGTGTGTAAAACTGGCAACTCATCCGATCCCATGGGTTTCCTGCTCGGAGTTAGGTTAAAATTACCCACCGTATGACTGCGTTCTGGAGGCATAGCAGCACATTGGGCCCGTCCTCTGATACACTGCAGTACAGGTATGTAAGTAAGGAGCTGCACACCTGCCACAACCACACACTATGAGTTCAAGCATTCAATGGCTTGGTGCCTGGGCTCCTCCAATGGTCGAGTGGAGAAAGGCAGCATCCAGTATGAAACAGAGCCATACAAACAACGACGGTCCTGGATTTGATCGCTAGTCTGGAGGTTCAACTGGTCTCAGTAACCGGGGAGGGGAGGGGAGGGCTGGGCTTCTGCTTCCATTATGCCTGGACATTGGGTATGGACAGGATTAGGGCCGGCTGTAACGGCCTTTTGTGTACTTTTATTCCACCTGTGGGGGGAGTCCAAAACTAGGGGCCATAAATATGATAGCCACTAATAAATCCAATAAAGAATCCAGGAGAAACTTCTTTACCCAGAGAGTGGTTAGAATGTGGAACTCACTCCCACAAGGAGTGGTTGAGGTGAATAGTGTAGATACATTTAAGGAGGAGCTAGATAAACACATGAGGGAGAAAGGAATCGAAGGATATGTTCATAGGCTGAGCTGAAGAAGGGATGGGAGGAGGCTCGTGTGGAGCATAAACACCGGCAGAGACCAGTTGGGCTGAATGGCCTGTTTCTGTGCTGTAAATTCTATGTAATCACCCAAGGTCCAATAGCGTGCTGACATTCACTGGCTGGTTTGATAGTTGGTATCCATGGAACCACACCCAGCAAGGTTCAGCACCTCTGGGAAAGGGGGTGGGGGAGGTGGGAAGTAATCTGATGACAGTAATTGCAGTCCTGTGCCAGTTGACACAGGACCTTGCAGGATACTGGGATATGCAGGAGAGCGGAAACCAATCCTACCATTCATCATCCTCTATATATGACAAGCAGCATTAGAACAGCTGTATCTTGATAAGTGTGTGACTAGTGTACCACGAAATTTAAAGCTTAGATCAGGGCCTGTGCATTATGGAAGCGAGTTGGAAATGTAATTGTGGGGTGGAATGATGCGCATTAATTTGATGGGAGCAGTACATTCCACACAGACCCTGTCGAACCTGCGCACAGACACACTGCTCTGCGACACCGGGCAAAGGATTGTGCCACAGTGGCAGTTCCTCTCCGAGGCATTCCTGATCTCCGCACTAGGGAGTCATTTGCTTTTTGAAAAGCATTAAAGAGATGATTCCGCCCTGCTCTCTCCTGAATGTGGCCACCACAAGGATGGAGGCGTGAACAGAATTCAATTGATCTTTACACCTCGCTCCAAATGTCAGATATTTACAATCCAGCTAACATTTTACTCAAGGCTATTTTTAACCAACTAAATCCAACAGAGGGGGGCAGGATGTTGAATCAATGTGCTCCGACAGCCCATCCCCCCCCAATTTTAACACACAGAACCAGCTATAATACAGGGGGAGGTGGGGTAAATGCTTTTTGAAAACAAACTATATGGGTTCTTTAGAAATGATACATTTGTATTAATACAAATAATTTGTATTAATCCCTGTAACCTCCTCCAGCCCCACAACCCTCCGAGATCTCTGTGCTCCTCCAATTCTGGCCTCTTGCGCATCCACGATTTTAATCACTCCACCATTGGCGGCCGTGCCTGTAGCTGCCTAGGCCCTAAGCTCTGGAATTCCCGCCCTAAACCTCTCCGCCTCTCTCTCCTCTTTTAAGACCTTTGACCAAGCTTTTGGTTATCTGTCCTAATATCTCCTTATGTGGTTCGGTGTCAGATTTTGTCTGATTACGCTCCTGTGAAGCAAGTGGGGCATTTTACTACATTAAAGGCGCTATATAAATGCAAGTTGTTGTTGTGTGCAGCAGGGGGGGCAGTTATGACACTACAACTGAGACGAGTGCCCCTTAGACATGGCACTTGCTGCTGATCGCTAGACAGGAAAGTGCTCGGAGGGGAGTCGGCTTGTTACATAGAACATACAGCACAGAAACAGGCCATTCAGCCCAAAAGATCCATGCTGGTGTTTATGCTCCACACGAGCCTTCTCCCCCCCACCCCCCACTTTATCTCACCCTATCAGCATAACTTTCTATTCCTTTCTCCCTCATGTGTTTATCCAGCTTCCCCTTAAATATATCTGTGCTATTCGCCTCAACTACTCCATGTGGTAGCGAGTTCCACATTCTCACCACTCTCTGGGTAAAGAAGTTTCTCCTGAATTCCCTGTTGGATTTATTGGCGACTGTCTTATATTTACGGCCCCTAGTTCTCCTCCGCAAGTGGAAATATCTTCTCTACAACGACCCTATCAAACCCTTTCATAATCTTAAAGACCTCTATCAGGTCACCCCTCAGTCTTCTCTTTTCTAGAGAAAAGAGCCCCAGCCTGCTCAATCTTTCCTGATAGGTACAAGCTCCTTGTTGGAGGAGCCTGCCAGCACTCAGTCTCATAGCGCATGGTCGCCTGGGCAAGGCACAGGGGGGGCGTCCAGCCCAGTCAGCTGGCTCAGTCACAGACTGAGAATAGCAGCAGCTCATGTGGCTATTATGGCATTGATCCCAGAGCCTGTTGGCTACTCAGCTCAAGTGAGAAATGCAGTGTACCTAATAGCATTGTGAGAACACCATCGGCAAAAGGACTGTAGTGGTCCAAGGAGAAAACCCATCACCACCTTCTCAGGGCAACACGTTTTGGGCAATAAATGTGGCCCTGCCAGCATCAGCCACATCCTGAGAACAAATTTATTTGCTGAGGTCTTGAGCCTGGTAGGATCTGGGCTGTACGTGAGGCCGTTTGCAAACTAGCTCAAAGTTGTCAATCTCTTTTAATGCTTCTTTTGATTATTCCCATCTGATTTTTGCTAGATTCCCAGCCTCAATACCTTTTGTTTCTGCATCTTTTAAAATATTTGTATTTGGCCTTAATGTTAGTTCTGTTATTCCTGTTCAGTTTATTCTTGGCCTCTTCGCCTCCATCCCTACAGCTGCCTCCAAGTCACACCTTTCCTCTTCAGTGTCAAAGATTTCTTTCATGCTCGACAAAGCCCAAGTCCGTCCAAGACTTGAAAACTGTTCCCAGATCTGGGAAGATCGTCTAATACCTCTCATTCACTTCCAGATGGGACAAAAGATTATCAACTGGTGGGCAATTTCTCTCACCTCTAAACTCCTAGCTCTCATCGCAATCTTTCTGCTCTATTTATTGATACTACTTTGGTCATTGTTCCTCTGAATATTCGTCATTCCTTCCAGTTCCAAGTACTAAGATCCTCCTCTTTCCTGTATCCTCGCTGTTTTGAAAGGACGGGGGAAGAGAGAGAAAAAAAAGTGATAAAAGGGAAATGAGAATTGTTTTGGAGCATGAAAGGAACTTGCATTGATATAGCAGTTTATCGTGTCGTTAGATGTCCCAAAGTGCTTCACAAACAAATGAAGTATTGTTGAAGCAGTCACTGCTGCAGATTCAATATACCATCTCCAACTCCACCCATTCTTTTCCAGGACCTGAAAATTGGAGAACTCAACTCTCTCTTTTGTTCCTTTTGGATTCTGCAGGTTTAACACCCCAGGATTTACCCAACCACTACTACCAAGTCTTTTCTCAATCTCAGCGGTGGAGCCTTGCACTGTGGGCCTTCACCCAGGTTTCTCAAATGAGCCTCTTCATTTTGCGACTCCCAGAGCAACACCATTTTGGTCTCGTGGCATTTGGGTAGGAAAAATATTAAACAGGTGATGAGGGTTAGCAGTGCCTGTGTCGCACGACACTGAGACTTTCTGATGGTGGGTTGGTGTCAAGGAGATGTGCCAGGCATCACCCATCACCATCACAAGGAGACTAAGCTTGCCATGAATTAATTATGGGCTTGCTTCAAACATCTCGAAGCAGGAGGCTGCAGAACGGCATTCTGAAGTGATTCTCTTGGCCGAGAAGAGGTGCCTGGTACTGGGGAAAAAGGTAGAAAAGAAAACTAAACAAAATGCAAATAAACTCAGGGACTGGGGAAAGTGTCTTAAAAAGCAAATAGAGGTTTTTTAAAAAATAAAAATACTTTATTACAATAAATTTTTTACATTCAAGAATGAACAGTGGAAAAGATTACCATGACCCTGCAGAGGGCTTGTGATGGACCGACACTGGTACAATATGGAGTCATCTGGATTACAAAAACCAAAGTTACACTGTGTAGCAAGGCACGCAATGAACAGATGTCCAATACATTGACAATTTGATTCTGAGCGAGGGCATGAATTCATCTAATTTATATTGTCTGTTCCTCCAAGTTTCCTCCTTCTCCCTTCCCAAGGACTGCAAGCTTACTGCTTCATCCAAGGAGCTATTCGTCAAGTGTCAGACTACAGTGAGCGCCAGTGGGACAACCCATCGCAAGAGGGCATCGCAGCTCAGCTCAATCTTGTCTTTATCCAACACACAAGTGTTCAAGCTGGGGGCACAGTGCAACAATCGGGAGCAAGAACAGCTGTTTCCCCCCCCCCCCCTCTACAGCTTAGAAGCACTGAGCTCAATGACCCACAACTGAGATCAGCAGACCAGGAATTAAAGCTGGTGCTCTGTTAGTACCATTCCAGGCAGTGCATTAACGCACCAAGCCTCTCATTCTTTCCTTGGGTCCCTTCCAGGTCATGCTTTAACTGCAGTCCCAGGCTTCTGCCATGGTCAGCTGTCAGGAGGTACGTGACTGCTTCCTAGCATTTGTGGAGTTAGCTAATCTCAGCAGGACTGCAGTTGGCCTCAGTGCCCTGGATTAGGGAGGAAAGATAAAAGCCAAATCAGCCAGGGTTCCTCCTCCTTTATTGCTAACCAATGACTCCCGCTGCAAAGTGCCTGCGTTGGGACTTTGGGCCGGGACACAACCAGGCTTGGCAGCGAGGCTCCTCTGTGGTGAAGTAACCTGCCAACTCTGACTGTCATGAAGAACAGCCATTTATTTGGGTGCGGAACCAGAGGGTGCCCAGTGCCTGTGAAACCATATTCCAACATCAGACAGTGCCTTCAAGGGAGATGGGGGAAGCTTGAAAAGAAAATCAATCTTAATAGCAGGCAGGAAAGCGTAGCCTGGCAGCATTTCACACTCCAATTTCCTCCTCTACCCCCCATAGCCAGGACACGTGGGCATCAGATTTGCCACTTTGCGCCCGCTCAGAGACTCGGGATCTCTCGACTGCATGGTGTGGTAGGCTGCTGCTTCAATGTTCTTTGCCACTGCATTACTTTGGAATGCAACGTCTTGCACACACTGAGGACAGGCAATACACACGCTAGTAATAAGCCTGCAAATGCTTGCACTCTCACCAGGAAGAGCAGTCACACAGGTGTGTCTCTATTCCTCAGCTGTTTTTTTGTAAAACAACTTTTTTTTAAAAAGGTGAGAGACTAAGAAATGTTGGTAGTCAGAGGGATTTGGGTGTCCTTGTACACAAATCACAAAAAGTTAACATGCAGGTACAGCAAGCAATTAGGGAGGCAAATGGTATGTCAGCCTTTATTGCAAGGGGGTTGGAGTATAAGAGTAAGGAGGTCGGAGTATAAGAGTAAGGAGGTCTTGCTGCAAGTGTATAGGGCTCTGGTGAGAGCACACCTGGAGCACAGTGTACAGATTTGGTCTCCTTACCTAAGGAAGGATATACTAGCCTTAGAGAGGGTGCAATGAAGGTTCACGAGATTGATTCCTGGGATGAGAGGGTTGAGTAGAATGGGCCTATACTCTGGAGTTTAGAAGAATGAGAGGTGATCTCATTGCTGTGTCCTCTGGCTGGACAGTCCAGAACTAGAAGTCATAGTTTCAAGATAAGGGGGTCGGACATTTAAGACTGAGACAAGGAGAAATTTCTTCACTCAGAGCGTTGTGAATCTTTGGCATTCTCTACCCCAGAGAACTGTGGATGCTCAGTCGTTGAGTATATTCAAGATTGAGATCGAGATTTTTGAACACTAAGGGAATCAAGGAATATGGGGATAGGGCAGGAAAGTGGAATTGAGGTCGAAGATAGCTATGATCTGATTGAATGGCGGAGCAGACTCGAGGGGCCGGATGGTTTACTCCTGCTCCTATTTCTTACGTTCTTATGTAATTCATCCACCATAACTTCTGTTTCTAGGGCAAACGGTGGTGTTGTGCTTATGTTACTGGACTAATAATCCAGGGAATGTGAGTTCACATCCAACCGTGGGCAGTCTGAGAATTTGAATTCAGTTTTTAAAATATCTGGAAATAAAAATCTGGTCTCAGTAAAAGTGACCATGAAGCTGTCGGATTGTCGTAAACACCCAACTGGTTCACTAATGTTAGGGAAGGAAACCTGCCGTCCTTACCCAGTCTGGGTCTATGAGACTCCAGTCCCACACCAACGTGGTTGACTCTTAACTGCCCTCTGATGTGGCCGAGCAAGCCCCTCAGTCATGAAGGCCCACCACCATCTTCTCAGGGCGACTAAGGATGGCCAATAAATGCCGGCCTTGACAGTGATGCCCACATCTCTAGAATGAATTTTAAAAACTAAATCCTGTCCCTGCATTTTGGAGGCAGTTGGCACACACAAGTCCCAACAGATATAGGTACACACTAACACACCAATCCGTGTCCATATGAATCCCCCACACTGAAAGTTCCTGTGGGTTAGGGAGTGGGAAAAGCTGAAGAGCAGGTGCTTGGGAGGATTATATCATCGTACAGCGCAGAAGGAGGCCATTTGGCCCATTGGCCTATGCCGGCACTTTGAAAGAACAATCCAAATAGTTCCACACCCTGCTCTTTTCTCATAACCCTGCAAATTTTTCCTTTTCAAGTATTTATCCAATTCCCTTTTGAAAGTTACTGTTGAATCTGCTTCCACCACCCTTTCAGGCAGCACATTCCAGATCATCTTTAACTCACTGTATAAAAAAAATTCTCCTCATCTCACCTCTGGTTCTTTTGTCAATTACCTTAAATCTGCGACCCTCCTGCCAGTGGAAACAGTTTCTCCTTATTTACTCTGTCAAAACCCTTCGTGATTTTGAACATCTCTATCAAATCTCCCCTTAACCTTCTCTGCTCTAAGGAGAACAACCCCAGCTTCTCCAGTCTCTCCACGTATATGAAGTCCCTCATCCCTGGCACCATTCTAGTAAATCTCCTCTGCACCCTCTCCATGGCCTTGGCATCCTTCCTAAAATCCCTGAATTGGATACAATACTTCAGCTGCGGCATAACCAGTGATTTACAAAGGTTTAGCATAACTTCCTTGCTTTTGTACTCTTATGCCTCTATTAATAAAGCCCAGGATCCCGTATGCATTTTTAACAGCTTTATCAACTTGTCCTGCCACCTTTGTGTAAGTGCACCCCAAGGTCTCTGTTCCTGCACCCCCTTTAAAATTGTGCCATTTTGTTTATATTGAGTTTCATGTCATCTGCAAACTTTGAAATTATACCCTGTATACCCAAGTCCAGGTCATTAATATATATCAAAAAGAGCAGTGGTCCTAATACCGACCCCCGGGGAACACCACTGTATACTTCCTTCCAGTTTGAAAAACAACTGTTCACCATTACTCTCTGCTTTCTGTCTCTTAGCCAATTTTGTATCCACGCAACCACTGCCCCTTTAATCCCATGGGCTTGAATTTTGCGAACAAGTCTATTGTGTGGCACTTTATCAAATGCCTTTTGAAAGTCCACATACACAACATCAACCGCACTACCCTCATCAACCCTCTCCTTTATATCATCACAGAACTCAATAAAGTTTGTCAGACGTGATTTGCCTTTAACAAATCCGTGCTGGCTGTCATTTATTAACATAAAATGGAAACATAAAATAAAGGTTGGAGGGGAGCTGCCTTGGTCAGGTTTCATATACATTCTAGCAGCCAGCTCGGGAGCAGCACTCATTAGCACTAAGCCCTGGCAGCAGATTGCCCCAGCTGCCCTCTCAGCCAGGGCACGGTGCATGATACAAGGACACCTAGAGGAGGAAAAGAAAAAACATTAAAAAATGAAAGAAAGAAAAAAAAACCTCATTTTAACTCTGATCAGTAAATTCCAAGTAAATTATTGCGACCTTAAAAGTTGATCGGTAGGAAAAGTAAATACTGGAGGTATTTGAAGTCTGAAAACAAAAACAGAATTACATTGAATTTACAGCACAGAAACAGGCCATTCGGCCCAACTGGTCTATGCCGGTGTTTATGCTCCACACGAGCCTCCTCCCTCCCTACTTTATCAAACTCAATCAGCATAACCTTCTATTACTTTCTTTCTCCTGCTTATCTAGCTTCCCCTTAAATGCATCTTCAGTCCTGAAATGTTGACTGACCTGTTTCTTCACAGATGCTGCCTGACCTGTTGAGTATTTCTAGCTTGCTCGGTTTTTGTTTTCGGAAGGAAAGGTATCGGGTTTGGGTGAGACTGGAAAAGGAAGCCTTGCATTTAAACAGCACCTTATCGTGTCTCTCAGAAATGATTTGAAGCGCTTTATATACAATGAACTATTTTCCAGTGCTGTAACTGTTATGTAGCCAAAAGCATCAGCCGATTTGCACACAGAAAGATCACACAAGCAGGAATGAGATGAATTTGCGGTTAACGTTGTTTTAGTGATGTTAGTTGAGGAGAGAAGATGGGTTATACAAAGAAAGAACTCCCTGCTCTTCATCGAATAATGTCATGGGAACCTTAATATCCACTTGAACCCTGAACAATCAGGCAGGGTATCATTTTAATGTATCTTCCAAAGGACGGCACCTCCTACAGTGCAGCACTCCCTCAGTACTGCACTTGGGAGTGTCAACTCAGATTAAGTGCTCAGGTCCTGGAGCGGGGCCTTAAACCCACAGCTTTCTGACTCAGAGGAGAGAATGCTACCAACTGAGCCAAGCCGGCAGCTGCAACACTAAAGTATCCAGAGTGTTTTTCCATCAAGCAGCAAAAATGATACTGGACATCAGCAGTTAATGCCTTATCAGGCCGATAACATTGAGAGAGGCCAGTTCGAGCTGGGACGGAGCGACAGAGCCGGGGGAAAGGGGGACAGGGAGCGACAGAGCCGGGGGACAGGGAGCGACAGAGCCGGGGGACAGGGAGCGACAGAGCCGGGGGACAGGGAGCGACAGAGCCGGGGGACAGGGAGCGACAGAGCCGGGGGACAGGGAGCGACAGAGCCGGGGGACAGGGAGCGACAGAGCCGGGGGACAGGGAGCGACAGAGCCGGGGGACAGGGAGCGACAGAGCCGGGGGACAGGGAGCGACAGAGCCGGGGGACAGGGAGCGACAGAGCCGGGGGACAGGGAGCGACAGAGCCGGGGGACAGGGAGCGACAGAGCCGGGGGACAGGGAGCGACAGAGCCGGGGGACAGGGAGCGACAGAGCCGGGGGACAGGGAGCGACAGAGCCGGGGGACAGGGAGCGACAGAGCCGGGGGACAGGGAGCGACAGAGCCGGGGGACAGGGAGCGACAGAGCCGGGGGACAGGGAGCGACAGAGCCGGGGGACAGGGAGCGACAGAGCCGGGGGACAGGGAGCGACAGAGCCGGGGGACAGGGAGCGACAGAGCCGGGGGACAGGGAGCGACAGAGCCGGGGGACAGGGAGCGACAGAGCCGGGGGACAGGGAGCGACAGAGCCGGGGGACAGGGAGCGACAGAGCCGGGGGACAGGGAGCGACAGAGCCGGGGGACAGGGAGCGACAGAGCCGGGGGACAGGGAGCGACAGAGCCGGGGGACAGGGAGCGACAGAGCCGGGGGACAGGGAGCGACAGAGCCGGGGGACAGGGAGCGACAGAGCCGGGGGACAGGGAGCGACAGAGCCGGGGGACAGGGAGCGACAGAGCCGGGGGACAGGGAGCGACAGAGCCGGGGGACAGGGAGCGACAGAGCCGGGGGACAGGGAGCGACAGAGCCGGGGGACAGGGAGCGACAGAGCCGGGGGACAGGGAGCGACAGAGCCGGGGGAAAGGGAGCGACAGAGCCGGGGGACAGGGAGCGACAGAGCCGGGGGACAGGGAGCGACAGAGCCGGGGGACAGGGAGCGACAGAGCCGGGGGAAAGGGAGCGACAGAGCCGGGGGAAAGGGAGCGACAGAGCCGGGGGACAGGGAGCGACAGAGCCGGGGGAAAGGGAGCGACAGAGCCGGGGGACAGGGAGCGACAGAGCCGGGGGACAGGGAGCGACAGAGCCGGGGGAAAGGGAGCGACAGAGCCGGGGGAAAGGGAGCGACAGAGCCGGGGGAAAGGGAGCGACAGAGCCGGGGGACAGGGAGCGACAGAGCCGGGGGAAAGGGGGACAGGGAGCGACAGAGCCGGGGGAAAGGGGGACAGGGAGCGACAGAGCCGGGGGAAAGGGGGACAGGGAGCGACAGAGCCGGGGGAAAGGGGGACAGGGAGCGACAGAGCCGGGGGAAAGGGTCAGGAGAAAAAGAAAAGAAAAATCACTGAAGACTTTACAGGTCGTTCTTTTTCTTTTCTTGTGAATTTGGTCATTTTTTTCTCTTTTCTCGAGGCTGCCTGACCTGCTGGCTGCTTCCAGCATGTTGTGTTTTTATTATGGATTTGATGTATTTTTTCCTCTTCATATCACTTATGGATCGCTCACACTTGGTCGCCGCTTCTCTCCTTGTGAAAGCTGAACACCATCTAGGACAAAGTCGCCCTCTTGATTGGCACCCCATCCACCACCCTAAACATTCACTCCCTTCACCACCGACGCACAGTGGCTGCAGTGTGTACCATCCACAGGATGGACTGCAGCAACTTGCCAAGGCTTCTTCGACAACACTTCCCAAACCCGCGACCTCTATCACCTAGAAGGACAAGAGCAGCAGGCGCATGGGAACAACACCACCTGCACGTTCCCCTCCAAGTCACACACCATCCCGACTTGGAAATATATCGCCGTTCCTTCATCGTCACTGGGTCAAAATCCTGGAACTCCCTTCCTAACAGCACTGTGGGAGAACCTTCACCCCACGGACTGCAGCAGTTCAGGAAGGCGGCTCACCACCGCCTTCCCAAGGGCAATTAGGGATGGGCGATAAATGCCGGCATTGCCAGCGACGCCCACATCCCATGAACGATTAAAAAAAACCTGAGCTGTGAACCCGCTCGTTGTACATGGGTACCCCAACTCAGCGAGCCATTAGGTCCTCCGTAAGAAGAAGCCCCCCTGTTGTGTGAGGACACTTAAGGCGCTGCCATAAAAAGAGAAAACCAAGCACTGGGGTTCATTTCTAAAGGGATAGAATTGAGAAGCAGAGAGGTTATGTTACACCTTGGTTAGATCACACTTGGAGTACTGTGCATAGTTATGGTCCCCACGTTATAAAAAGGATATGGAGGCACTGCAGAAGGTGCAAAAAAGATTTTTTTAAAAATTCATTGGGCGTTGCTGGCCAGCGTTTATTGCCCATCCCCAATTGCCCTCGAGAAGGTGGTGGTGAGCCACCTTCTTGAACTGCGTGGCTTGCTTGGCCATTTCAGAGGGCTATTATCTGTGGGTCTGGAGTCACATAAAGGCCAGACTGGGTAAGGACGGCAGGTTTCCTTCCCTAAAAGAACATTAGTGAACCAGATGGGTTTTTAACAGTAATCTGGTAGTTTCATGGACACCATCATTGATGCTAGCTCTTTATTCTAGATTTTTATTTAATTAACTGAATTTAAATTCCCCAGCTGGATTTGAACTCGTATCTCCGGATTATTAGTCCAGGCCTCTGGATTACTAGTCCAGTAACATAACCACTATGCTACTGTACCCGGTCCTTTACTAGGACGATACCAGAACTGAGAGGTTATAACTATCGAAAGACTGAACAGACTAGGGCTCTTTTCTCTAGAAAAGAGAAGACTGAGGGGGTGACCTGATTGAGGTCTTTAAAATTATGAAAGGGTTTGATTGGGTAGACGTAGAGAAGATGTTTCTACTTGTGGGGAATCCAAAACTAGGGTTCATAAATATAAGATAGTCACTAATAAATCCAAAAAGAAGTTCAGGAGAAACTTCTATACCCAGAGAGTGGTTAGAATGTGGAACTCGCTCCCACATGCAGTGGTTGAGGTGAATACCATAAATACATTTAAGGGGAAGCTAGATAAACACGAGGGAGAAAGGAATAGAAGGATATCCTGATAGGGTTAGATGAAGTAAGGTGGGAGGAGGCTCGTGTGGAGCATAAATACAGACATAGACCAGTTGGGCCGAATGGCCTGTTTCTGTGCTGTATATTCTATGTGATATTTTATAGGGCTCCTCGTTGTGTTTCAGATGTGCCGTGTGTCACTCCCCATTTTTATAACTGTCGGGGAGCTCTTCCCTGCAGCATTGCTAGGCTCGGCTGTTAGTAGGGAGGCTGTGAGCCCTAACGTGCAGGACCCATACCGCTCATTTACTTCCATTAATTGCCATGATCCGACTGCTGTCAGTTGGCTGGTTTACACTGCGGAGCGCAGCAGACGAGGATGAACTGTGCGCCGGCAGTCAGCTGTGCCCCAGTACAGTGGGAGCATCTCTTTACACACAGCAGACAGCTCTTCACTATAAAGGGATTCCACTGCATGACATGCAAATTGCAATTAGGCAGAAAAAAACAGATCCAAGCATCATAGGAATGCTGACATTGCAATCAAAGGTAACATCCTCAAAACAAATCAATGATCCGCGGTAAGAGCATCCATCCTGAACAAGAGCAGCTAACAGCTCCCTGGACTGACTCAAACTGAAGAGGCACTAACACTTTATGGCCAAAACTCAGGTAATCCTTTCTTTTCGCATGAGTGATTCCACCAAACAATGTCATGGGTCAACCGAAGCTCACAGCCAAGATTCTACTCGCGACATTATCAACGGGACCATCTACTGAGGGGGATGGGGGAGTGTGTATGTTGCATTTTTTTTTAAAAATCAGGATTAACTTTTATATTTTAATAAGAGCTCATTGCCCATCGGGATTTTAAGTGTTTGCGGCTAGCAATTTACTTTTAAAACATAAAGGCTACTGAGGTATTGCAATCCCGTTTAATGCAGCAATGCCCACCGGGCATTGTGACACAGCAGTGAACTTGTTCATCGAGAAGAGCTCCCAAGTGGAAGCAACTATCTGAAGTGCATTGTCCCAGAATACTTTTGCCAGTGCGGTTTAGTAAACAGGGGGCGACACTTGCTGTTGCTTGCATCCCCAAAGGGAGATAAATGAATCTGTGCTGCAGATTAAAATAAAACGCACTGAGCGGTGAATAAGGACACTAGTACAAACTCTATCCAGACTGATGGGATCGATGTGTCCTCTGTCTGCAGGTTGTAGGGGTCCTTTGGGAAAAGAGTTTAGGCATTCTCAATCCAGTGGGTTTGAGTCCACAGTGCAAAACCAGGGAATTGGATGTATACTTGAAAAGGAAAAATTTGCAGGGCTTATGGGGAAAGAAGAGGGGGAGTGGGGCTAATTGGATAGCTCTTTCAAAGAGCCAGCACAGGAACAATGGGCCGAATGACGTCCTTCTGTGCTGTGAGAGTCTATGATACATCTAATTGGGCACTAACCAGACAATCGCACTCAGGGTGACTGCTAGTGTGTGAATTGGAAAAAGTGCCACACTCGTGCAGTTTAGAAAACAAAGAACTTGCATTTATAGAGCACATTTCACATTCCCAAGACATCCCAAAGTTCTTCATAGCCGACTAATTACTTCTGAGGTGTTGTTTCGTAGGCAAACATAGCGGACAATTTTATAGAAAGATTAAATTCACAAAAAAATAACGGGGCAAAAGTCTATTAATCGGCAGGAGAACGGAGAGCGCCATGGATTATAAATGAAATAATGACACTGGTGTCCATCAGCATGCTGCAATATTATCGAGATTCAACTACGCAGGTCTTGGGGTAAGAAGAGGACACAGAATACAGCTAGGGTCAGATCTTTTCCTGTAAACTCAAGACGTTACAGACAAGCAGCGGACACACCAGTTGTAAATGAGTGAACAGAAACACAGAGTACCTGGAATGTGGCAAAAGTGCCAGTCCCCGAGGTTTGGAGGCATTTCAGCGAGGGCATGCTGTCCGCCAGACTGGAGCAGCCTAACCACAGAGACCTGGGCACAGAACACTGTGAAAGAGAGGAACACAATGAGATGGGGGGGTTGGGGAAAGACAAGATAAATAAAACCAGATGAGTACAGAATGACACAGCCTGTACTCTGCAGGTTCGCGAGCCCACACTATACAACCAGAAACCCAGCCCTTTCAGATCTGAACCACCGGGTCAGTCAAACACCAAACTCCTGGCAACTGTACCAGTCACCTCAGAGATATCACAGAAAGAATTCATCTGTCAGAGGTACAGGCTTTTTTCCCTTGTGCGGGTAATCCAAAAAATGATCATGTTCCTTGCACCAAGTGCTTTTTGACTTTTTAAAACTGAGATAGGTACCAGTAGAGTACAGTTTGTGCACCGCAGAGTGCCTGTTATATGGTGTCTCTGCAAAAAGTTAATATATCTTTTAAAGAAAAATTAAAGCGGGGAACTAAATCTTTTCACAGGTAAGACACATCCAGTTCCCACTGATACACAAAGTAAAGCTTTAAATAGCAAACAGCACAAAGCTATTGCTTGTCATTAGGATTTCAGTAAAGTGTAGTGCCTGTGAACCTTTTATACTGTGCCCACTTGAACTGTGAAAAACACCGTTGTACAACTATAGATTTTTGTCCTTCCAAACTTGGGCTGTGCCTGCAGAGTGCCTTGGGCTGTCTCATTTAGAGTGAAATATTGTGGGGGGGGTGGGGGTTATAGGCCTCTCTCACTGGAGCTTGGAACAACTTTAGGTAAGAACTGCCATATAAGAAGCACATTAACATTCAGGTGTACAGGGTTTAAGTGCGACTTTGCCTACAATGCAGTGATATTCATAATGCTGCCTGGGGCCACTTTCAGACCCCTTTACTTCACCTTCCCTTATGGCCTGTTGCTCAGAGTGCCTTAGACCCACATTCCAATACCTTGCGGGGGAATCACATTTACAGACCCCCGTCCCATCACTGTGTGGGGAAATAACAGGTACAAACCCACATCCATCACTGTGTGGGGGAATCACAGAAACAAACCCACGTCCCATCACTGTGTGGGGGAATCATAGACCTTACCTAAGAAAGGATGTACTTGCCATAGAGGGCGTGCAGCGAAGGTTCACCAGACTGATTCCTGAGATGGCAGGACTGATGTATGAGGAGAGATTGGCTCGACTAGGCCTATATTCACTAGAGTTTAGAAGAATGAGAGGGGATCTCATTGATACGTATAAAATTCTGACAGGGCTAGACACACTGTATGCAGGGAGGATGTTTCCCCTGGCTGGGTGGGCTAGAATGAGGGATCACAGTCTCGGGATATGGGGTAGGACATTTAGGACTGAGATGAGGAGAAATTTCTTCTCCGAGGGTGGTGAACCTGTGGAATTCTGTACCACAGAAGGGTGTGGAGGCCAAGTCACTGAATATATCTAAGAAGGAGCTAGATAGATTTCTAGACACAAAAGGCATCAAGGAGTATGGGGAGAGAGCGGGAATATGGTATTGAGATAGAGGATCAGCCATGATCATATTGAATGGCTGAGCAGGCTCGAAGGGCCAAATGGCCGACTCCTGCTCCTATTTATGTTTCTATGAGACACAGACTCACATTCCAATATGTGGGGGAATCAGACACAGACCCACATCCCATCACTGTGTGGGGGAAATCAGACACAGACCCACATCCCATCACTGTGTGGGGGAATCAGACACAGACCCACATCCCATCACTGTGTGGGGGAAATCAGACACAGACCCACATCCCATCACTGTGTGGGGGAATCAGACACAGACCCACATCCCATCACTGTGTGGGGGAAATCAGACACAGACCCACATCCCATCACTGTGTGGGGGAATCAGACACAGACCCACATCCCATCACTGTGTGGGGGAATCAGACACAGACCCACATCCCATCACTGTGTGGGGGAAATCAGACACAGACCCACATCCCATCACTGTGTGGGGGAATCAGACACAGACCCACATCCCATCACTGTGTGGGGAAATCAGACACAGACCCACATCCCATCACTGTGTGGGGGAATCAGACACAGACCCACATCCCATCACTGTGTGGGGGAATCAGACACAGACCCACATCCCATCACTGTGTGGGGGAATCAGACACAGACCCACATCCCATCACTGTGTGGGGGAATCAGACACAGACCCACATCCCATCACTGTGTGGGGGAATCAGACACAGACCCACATCCCATCACTGTGTGGGGGAATCAGACACAGACCCACATCCCATCACTGTGTGGGGGAATCAGACACAGACCCACATCCCATCACTGTGTGGGGGAATCAGACACAGACCCACATCCCATCACTGTGTGGGGGAATCAGACACAGACCCACATCCCATCACTGTGTGGGGGAATCAGACACAGACCCACATCCCATCACTGTGTGGGGGAATCAGACACAGACCCACATCCCATCACTGTGTGGGGGAAATCAGACACAGATCCCTGTCCTATCGTTATATGGGGGAAATCAGACACAAACCCCTGTCCTATCACGGTGTAGGGAAATCACGGACACAGACCCACATCCCATCACTGTGTGGGGGAAATCGTTGGTGTGGACCTGTATTCCATTACTTTGAGATCCAGCCTGCTGCAGTATTGATGACTGGCCCCTGAAATGGATATTGATTGGGATTGTAGGCTAAGACAAAAAGCTAGCTGTGAAACACTGACTTATTTGCCCCAATACATTAAGCAGGCCTGTTGACATTACAGGGAGCTGCAGTTGATTTTAAAAAATTGTCAACTATAAGAAATCTCCATGCCTTTTCAGCATCTCTGGCAAATATACAATCATAAGAAATAGGAGGAGTAGGCCACACGGCCCCTCGAGCCTGCTCCACTATTCAATAAGATCATGGCTGACCTTCTACCTCAACTCCACTTTCTCGTCCTATCCCCACATTCCTTGATTCCCTTAGTGTCCAAATATCTATTGATCTCAGCCTTGAATATATTCAATCTTACAACACCAGGTTATAGTCCAACAATTTTATTTTAAAATCACAAGCTTTCGGAGATTATCCCCTTCGTCAGGTGAATGAGTGAAAGATTCTCAAATCGCATATCTTATATTAGGCTGGGACAGCATCACACCAATCAAAAGGTGTCGTTGTTGTTCAAACAGGCCAGTCACAGAGAACAGCATGTCCCAGTACACTGGATATACATTGTGTCAATTACACAGACAGAAAGAGAGACCCAAATGGCAGAGACGGCATCTCCACATCTTGAATATATTCAACAACTGAGCATCCACAGCCCTCTGGGGTAGAGAATTCCAAAGATTCAGAACACTGAGTGAAGAAATTCCTCCTCATCTCAGTCCTAAATGGCCGACCCCGTATCCTGCGACTATGCACCCTAGTTCTAGACTTCCCTGCCAGGAGAAACAGCCTCTCAGCATCTACCCTGTCAAGCCCTCTAAGAATTTTATACGTTTCAATGAGATCACCTCTCATTTTTCTAAACTCCAGAGAATGTCTGCAGTGTTTTTCTTGCTAATAATTCTGTAATTCTAACCATTTGTCTGAATTTCCAGACTCCATTCACAATTCTCTGCAGACAGCTGTCTCGAGTAGCAGAGCCACCAAACATGAAAGACTGGCCCGCAGTAAAAACCAACCATCCTCTGATGTAATGGAATTTCAACATGTACCTTGTATGCTCAGACAGGTGTTTGTGGGGAGGGAGGCTTGCAGCAATAGCAAGTAGAGGAAGCTTGCCGCTCATGCAAAACGCCACGCAGGGAGCATGTGTTGATGCTGGAATGCATTCATCGGACCAGTGGAGCAGTCGCAATTCCCACACTGGCTGGTGCGCTGCCAAGTGAGCTGGTCACAGTCGAGCAGAGCAGTGTTAGTCTTGAGCTCCGCTACGTATCAGAGGGATCCTCAGGAGCAGGAGACACATGTGCATCAGATGTGTAGACAGCTGTCTGCAGTGAGGAGTGGAATAGTTTCTGGTTTAAACTCAGACAAGGGACCAACTAGGACAGAATTAGTGAGTAGAGCGGGAATGTTGTTCTGTTACTGGACTAGTAGTCCAGAGAACGCAAGTTCGAATCCCACCATGGGCAGTTTGAGCATTTAAACTTAGTTTTTAAAAATCTAGAAATAAAAAGCTGGTATCAGTAAAAGTGACCATGAAGCTGCTGGATTGCCATAAAAACCCAACTGGTTCACTAGGAACATAGGAACAGGAGGAGGCCATTCATCCCCTCAAGCCTGTTCCATCATTCAATGAGATCGGTCTGTATCTTAATTCCATCCACCCGCCTTGGCTCCATATCCCTTAATACCCTTAGCAGCCATATAATTATAGATTTTGTCCTTCCAAACATGTATGGCAACCGGAGAGAGAATTTTGAACTGTGTAACACTGGGGCAAAGTATTAGTAGTTTATATCACACAACACTAAAGTGTATATTAACTCTGAATTTTACTACCATGTATTGAAAAAAGAACTTGCATTTATACAGTGCCTTTCACGACCTCAGAACATCCCAAAGCACTTTATAGGCAATGGAGTACTTTTGAAGTGTCGTCACTGTTCCAATGTAGGAAACGCAGCAGACAAATTGCACACAGCAAGGTCCCACAAACAGCAATGTGATGATGACCAGATCATATGTTTTAGTGATGTTGGTTGAGGGATAAATATTGGCCAGGATACTGGGGAGAACGCCCCTGCTCTTCTTCGAAATAATGCTGTGGGATTTTTACGTCCACTTGAGAGGGCACAGGGCCTAGGTTTAATGTCTCTCTGAAAGATGGCACCTCCGACAGTGCAGCACTGGGAGTATCAGCCGAAGTTGTAGGCTCAAGTCTCTGGAGTGGGACTCAGAGGCGAGAGTGACACCCACTGAACCATGGCTGACACCCATGGACACTAAATCAAGGAGCTCTAAACTGCAGCCTGTGGCCAGGCCCCAAGCCCAGACAACTCAGTCTTGTTTGGGTTTCCATTTATTATTTGCTGTTTATCCAAATTTTGTCAACCTGGAGGTTTGGATAGGGCTGATCTGAGCTCATGGGTGAATAAATCCTATACACCAAGATCTGTTAGTATCAGTAGCCCGAGATATCTGGGAATTACTGGGAACAGGGATCTAAACTTCACATGGCCGTCAAAACTTCACTATCTGTATCTATGTGGCCACAAAATCTTGGAAACCCTAGCACTAAATAGCTCAACACCGATAACTCGACACTTGGTTCTTTCTAAATATCTTTTGCAGATTGTGTACCCCTAATATCAGGGTGAGATGAATCAGTTACAAATTAAACCGGGGGTCCTCCTACGAAAGTCAGACCTGCTTTATTTTTTTCCAAGGTGGGGAAGGGAGAAAAAAATCTCAGTTTCCCAATCATGCTAACTCGGTGCAGAGTACAATAAGATTAGTGTAACAATAGCACATCAGAATCTGAAATACCATACACACGGCACCAAGAATATTCGTCACTAGCCAGAAAATCCCCCCTGTAACACTTCAACAAAACAAGAATTTATACACTAGACCTGTTTTCACAAGCTAGTGAAGAGCAGACGAGTCATTCTCAGCAAGGTTCCAGCTTCTCTACTGATTACAATGCAACTTCCATTGGGGCCAGTCAAGGCACTTGCTTTAAAAGAGCTTAGACTTCACTGCAGAGAGGTCAAACTGCATCACACCATCGTAATGATGTGACACAACAGCAATAGGAGCATGAATTGTATTGCTGCGTTAAGAGTCCACCAAACACTTGGAGAAGATGAGTGTGTGTAATAAGAGGGCACGGGCTGCCTCGGTCAGTGGCAGCCATAGAGAAAACAATGCATATCAGAGTGTGATTACAGTGAGGGTTCTGGATATTCACAGTGAACTACATTCAGAATAAGATAACTAGGAGACAGAAGGCTCCCTGTCTTACTAATACTCTGAACAGGAAGAAGTGTGAAGCTTCTCAGAGCTGGAAGGATCAAGTATGTGACGCATAAACATTACAGATATCTGTACATTAAAGCTATTAGCTAACCAGTCTCAACATATTTAAATCCTTTGAGACAAACATAGAATCATAGAATGGTTACACAGAAGGCAGCCATTCGGCCCATCGAGCCTGTACCGGCTCTTTGTAAGAGCAATCCATTTATTTTCCCTTCTAAAAACTCATATCTATAAAGGCCAAGTCTATCCAAGACTCAAATACTGTTGCCACAGCTGGGCTGGCTCTTCCAGCACTTCCCTCTCACTCCTAGACACGATACAAGAGACGATCCCTCGCTTATCTCTAGCTTCTAAACTCCCCCCCCCCCCACCCCTCAATCTCTCGGATAGCCTTTTGCACCTCTATTTGAATGTTTAGTGCTTATTTGGGCTTTCTGCTCTTGCTCCTCCTAAACTTTCAAATACACTATTCAGCATGCTCTTCCCCTCCCCGCAATAAAACTCAGCACATTATCTCCTACTCTAGCACAGATGTTCCCAGGATTTCAGAACTATGGAACTCTTCCCTACCAAGTCTTTCTTTCCTGCTGCAATCTAGGGGTTTGCAAAACCCAAGCTTGACGTCACCTAACCACAACTTCCTGATTTACCTTGTCCTCCGTCCTAATCTTACCAACCGAAGGGCCTCCTGTCCTCCACCAAGGTTCAACAATGTAAGAGTACTGTATAAGGAAAGACAGACGGGCCACAAGATAACAGAAAACACACACCCCCAACAAAACTGTATAAAGAAACATTTTCTTAGCTGCAACCATATAAAGTCTGCAGCGTAAAGAGCGGCTAAGAGTGTACAAGACTGCCAAACACACACAGCCTATGGACTGACATGATCTTAATTAAATTTAATATTCATGCAGCTGCACTATATGTCCCGTCCGTTTCTCCCTCCCCCCACCAAAACTAGGATTTGAGTAAAAACTAACGGAACACACTCCCAGCTACTTGTTTCCCCGTATACATAAGAAACAGGAGCAGGAGTATGCCATACGGCCCTTCGAGCCTGCTCCGCCATTCTAGAGGGATGGAGTATAAAAGCAGGGAAGTCATGCTACAACTGTACAAGGTGCTGGTGAGACCACACCTGGAGTACTGCGTACAGTTCTGGTGCCCTTATTTAAGGAAGGGCATACTTGCATTGGAGGCAGTTCAGAGAAGGTTCACTAGGTTGATTCCGGGTATGGAAGGGTTGTCTTATGAGGAAAGATTGAACAGATTGGGTCTATACTCATTGGAGTTTCGAAGAATGAGAGGAGAGCTTATTGAAACATACAAGATTCTGAGGGGACTCAATAGGGTAGATGCTGAGAGGATGTTACCCCTCATGGGGGAATCTAAAACTAGGGGGCATAGTCTCAGAATAAGGGCTCGCCCGTTTAAAATGGAAATAAGGAGGAATTTCTTCTCCCAGAGGGTCGTGAATCTTTGGAATTCTTTACCCCAAAAAGCTGTGGAGGCTGAGTCATTGCATACATTCAAGGCTGAGTTAGACAAGTTTTTGATCAGCAAGGGAGTCAAAGGATATGGGGAAAGGGCGGGAAAGTGGAATTGAGGTAAAGATAAGATCAGCCATGATCTCATTAAATGGCGGAGCAGGCTTGAGGGGCCGAATGGCCTACTCCTGCTATCTCTTATGGTCTATTCAATAAGATCACAGCTGATCTTTGACCTCAACTCCACTTTCCCGGTCCTATCCCCATTTCCCTTGATTCCCCTACTGTTCAAAAATCGATCTCAGTCCTGAATATACTCAACGACTGAGCCCTCTGGGGTTGAGAATTCCAAAAATTCACGGCCCTCTGAGTGAAGAAATTCCTCCTCATCTCAGTCCTAAATCACTCACCCCTTATCCTGAGACTATGCCCCCTCGTTCTAGACTCTACACAAGCAAATTGCTTTGCTTGGGAAACTAGGTGGTAAATATAAGTCGCAAAATTAGCGACTCTCCGTGGTACGTCAGAGGATGCGCTTGGAGCTACAGGGAGGGGGAATCCTAGAGGGTGGGGACAGTTGTGGGGTACAGCTGAGAAAAAGGGTTTTCTGGGGGTTGGGTGGATAGGGGGAAGACACTAATGCATAGCATGGGAAGGTGGAGAGAGTGGGAGTGATGAGGCAACAGGAGGGAGCAGGGGGAGGTGAGGGAGAAAGAACGGGTGCTTAGAGTGGTAGGAAGGAGTGGAGGGGGGGAATTGTAAAGTACAGGTGCTCATGCCGGAAAGTGCCCGTAGGAGAATTAATTCCCTCCATTCCCGGAAGTATGGAAAAGGAATTCTCCAGTACTGAGCTGCAGAAGCCTGTTGTTTAAAAATGCATTATGTACATTAAATATCAGAGGTTATACCAGGAGGGAATCCAACCAATCCCCCAGAGAGAAATCAGCAGCCACTGAGAATTAAAACATTTTTTTTACACAGATTGTGTTTAGGACGTGGAATTCTCTGCCACAAACCTTTGTTGAAGCAGAATTCAGAACTACTTTGAAAAAGATAGTTGCTTGATTTAAAAAAAAAAGAGGAATATTAAAAAGAGTACAGGGAGCGAGTGGGCGGCTGGGATTAGACTAGTTGGCTCACGTGGAGAAAAGCACACTTTTCACCACCGCCCCTCAAACCCCCACTTGCTCTACCTTTTCCACCTACTCTGTAGATGACCAGGGGTGATTTCTCAGCTTATGCGGTGTTGACCACACTGGTCCTGAAAGCAGTAGCGCAGCAGTTAAATCCCTAACCCTCCAATTAATCCCAATACAAATCGTTTTGAAACTCAGTGTAATTAAGACAGAGACAACAAAAATGTAGAATTATATAAATACTTAAGAACATTTTATTTTCTAATATTTATAGTCTGATCCTGCGGAAATTAAGCTTATATTTTTAATTTATATTGCTATGTTAATATTATATTTAAGAACATTTTCCAATCTTTATGGTTCTGGTGTAAATGAGCAGCCATCATCAGCCAGCGATTAAATAATTTTACAAATACTGAACAGAACCCAACATATATCTACTGCCCGGCTAATAACCAACAGAATGACAACTACTGCAGCAATGTATCGATTTCTCAATGTTCTGGGGATTCTATTCTGCAATTCCCTCTTTTTGTGAAAACAGAAAACCAATGACCTTTGCTATAATGTACAAGGGTGTATTTCCCTATAATCAGGGCCACTGTTTTATACAATGACTGAATAAGTCAAATTCCAGTTTGTTACATGGCAATGCTGGGATTTTGGGGGAATGCATTCTGGTTTTCACTGATAACCAAATTTACAAACCTTCCTAATAATCAATATCACACCTGAAGAGATGTCACAATATGTATACATCATAAGCGGCCTAATCTGCTTACAGTCTGCACATGCACACACTGAATGCACATTACATAAGCAATATCAAAATGTGTGCTGTAGATCAGGAGCACATCAATTTTGATATTGCTTATGGTCTTTGCGGGCCGTTTAGGTGTGTACCATGAAAACTGGGGGAGGGATGGAACCACATAAAAGTTTAAATCCATGTTTCTGTAGGTTACAAGTTACGGATACTAATATGTCTTGGTGTTCTGATTTAAAATTTATTCACCACTAACGCTGCAGCTCGTTTCCAAATGTCCAGACCCATGAAATTCAAACAGGACAAACCAATGAGTAAAAAATGACAAATGGCACCGAGTTGCTCGAGCTCTGTGACCAGAATGGCCAGGACTCAGAGGGCTGTAGTTTGGACGTCCCTGCTATACATGACACCTGGATATGTTCACCAATAGACACGGTTAATGTGCAGTGTACACATTCTACACATCTACAAACCAATATCGAATAATATGCATTCAGCGTTGATGCTGGGCTTATTTACTGTATCAGAACAAAGTATGGTAAAACTTGCACTTACACTAATATACCTTAATGTTATAAATACACGTCTTGTGTAATCTCTAATTCAGCGCCTCAAGTTGTAATCACCAGTATTTCACCCTAGTGTTACACCGCTTGAAATACACTCTTCAGCCTCGGTTTAACGTCACATCCGAAAGACGGCACCTCTGACAGTGCAGCACTTCCTCAGTACTACACTGAGTGTCGGCCTGGATTATATGGTCAAGTCTCTGCAGTGGGGCTTGAAACCACAACCTTCTGACTCAGAGGCGAGAGTGATACTACTGAATCAAGGCTGAGACCAATATGAAAGAGAATTCCGCTGGCTCTGTTGTTTTACAATATATAGAATCATAGAATCATTACAGCACAGGAGGAGGCCATTCGGACCATTGTGCCTGTGCTGGCTCTTAGAAAGAGCTATCCAATAAGTCCCACTCCCCTGCTCTTTCCCCATAGCCCTGTAAATTTTTTTCCCTTCAAGTATTTATCCAATTCCCTTTTGAAAGTTACTATTGAATCTGTTTCCACCGCCCTTTCAGGCAGCGCATTCCAGATCATCACAACTCGCTGCGTAAAAAAAATGTTTCCTCATATCGCCTGTGGTTCTTTTGCCAATCACCTAAATCTGTGTCCTCTGGTTCTCGACCCTTCCACCAATGGGAACAGATTCTCTTTATTTACCTTATCTAAACCTGTCATGATTTTGATCACTTCTATCAAATCTCCTCTCAACCTTCTCTGCTCTAAGGAGAACAACCCCAGCTTCTCCTGTCTATCCATATAACTGAAGTCCCTCATCCCTGGAACCATTCTAGTAAATCTTTTCCACACTCCCTCTAAGGCCTTCACATCCTTCCTGAAGTGCAGTGCCCAGAATTGGACACAATACTCCAGTCGTGGCCGAACCAGTGTTTTATAAAGCTTCAACATAACTTCCTTGCTTTTGTACTCTATGCCTCTATTTATAAAGCCCAGGATCCCGTATGCTTTTTTAACCACTTTCTAAACCTGTCCTGCCACTTTCAAAGGTTTGTGAACATATATGCCCAGGTCTCTCTGTTCCTGCACCCCTTTAGAATTATACCATTTAGTTTATATTGCTGTTCTTAAAATGGGGAAACACCTCTGACAGCTAAAAGCCTGATGTGGAGATGCCGGTGATGGACTGGGGTTGACAATTGTAAACAATTTTACAACACCAAGTTATAGTCCAGCAATTTTATTTTAAATTCACAAGCTTTCGGAGATTTCCTCCTTCCTCAGGCAAATGTTTCAAGAGCTCCTTGAAGCCTACGCATTTATACATATAGAACAATACATGGTGTTTACAGACTGCCCCTGCAACTGCCCGTTGCCAAGGCAATCACCGTGTTCAGACAGAGAGGTGTCACCTGCAGAACCCCCGAATACACATTCAACAAAAAAACAAACAGGGAAAAAAAAGAGAAAAAAAACAGAGAGAGGCAGAAACATCCGGAAGGCAGAGAGAGCCAGCAAATGACCCATTATATTAAAAACAGATAACATTTGTTCGCTGGTGGGGTAACGTGTAGCGTGACATGAACCCAAGATCCCGGTTGAGGCCGTCCTCATGGGTGCGGAACTTGGCTATCAATTTCTGCTCGACGATTTTGCGTTGTCGTGTGTCTCGAAGGCCGCCTTGGAGTACGCTTACCCGAAGGTCGGTGGATGAATGTCCATGACTGCTGAAGTGTTCCCCGACTGGGAGGGAACCCTCCTGTTTGGCGATTGTTGCGCGGTGTCCGTTCATCCGTTGTCGCAGCGTCTGCATGGTCTCGCCAATGTACCATGCTCTGGGGCATCCTTTCCTGCAACGTATGAGGTAGACAACGTTGGCCGAGTCACAGGAGTATGAACCATGCACCTGGTGGGTGGTGTCCTCTCGTGTGATGGTGGTATCTGTGTCGATGATCTGGCATGTCTTGCAGAGGTTACCGTGGCAGGGTTGTGTGGCGTCGTGGACGCTGTTCTCTTGAAAGCTAGGTAGTTTGCTGCGAACGATGGTCTGTTTGAGGTTGGGTGGCTGTTTAAAGGCGAGTAGTGGAGGTGTGGGGATGGCCATAGCGAGGTGTTTGTCCTCATTGATGACATGTTGAAGGCTGCGGAGAACATGGCGTAGTTTCTCCGCTCCGGGGAAGTACTGGACGACAAAGGGTACTCTGTTGGTTGCGTCCCGTGTTAGTCTCCTGAGGAGGTCTATGCGATTTTTTGCTGTGGCCCGTCGGAACTGTCGATCGATGAGTCGAGCGTCATATCCCGTTCTTACTAGGGCGTCTTTCAGCGTCTGTAGGTGTCCATCGCGTTCCTCCTCGTCTGAGCAGACCCTGTGTATTCGCAGGGCCTGTCCATAGGGGATGGCCTCTTTGACGTGGTTAGGGTGGAAGCTGGAAAAGTGGAGCATCGTGAGGTTGTCCGTGGGCTTGCGGTAGAGTGAGGTGCTGAGGTGCCCGTCTTTGATGGAGATTCGTGTGTCCAAGAAAGAAACTGATTCTGAGGAGTAGTCCATGGTGAGCTTGATGGTGGGATGGAACTTGTTGATGTTATCGTGTAGTCTCTTTAGTGATTCCTTGCCGTGGGTCCATAGAAAGAAAATGTCGTCGATGTATCTGGTGTATAGTGTTGGTTGGAGGTCTTGTGCAGTGAAGAAGTCCTGCTCGAACTTGTGCATGAAAATGTTGGCGTATTGGGGTGCGAATTTGGTCCCCATGGCTGTTCCGTGTGTTTGGGTAAAGAACTGGTTATCGAAGGTGAAGACATTGTGATCCAGGATGAAGCGGATGAGTTGTAGGATGGCTTCCGGAGATTGGCTGTTGTTGGTGTTGAGTATTGATGCTGTCGCAGCGATGCCGTCATCGTGGGGGATACTGGTGTATAGTGCCGAGACGTCCATCGTGGTGAGAAGTGTTCCTGGTTCAACTGGTCCGTGGGTACTGAGTTTTTGTAGGAAGTCTGTAGTGTCGCGACAGAAGCTGGGGGTTCCCTGTACGATGGGTTTCAGGATGCCCTCGATGTATCCAGAGAGGTTCTCACACAGGGTTCCGTTGCCTTCCGGATGTTTCTGCCTCTCTCTGTTTTTTTTCTCTGTTTTTTTTCCCTGTTTGTTTTTTTGTTGAATGTGTATTCGGGGGTTCTGCAGGTGACACCTCTCTGTCTGAACACGGTGATTGCCTTGGCAACGGGCAGTTGCAGGGGCAGTCTGTAAACACCATGTATTGTTCTATATGTATAAATGCGTAGGCTTCAAGGAGCTCTTGAAACATTTGCCTGAGGAAGGAGGAAATCTCCGAAAGCTTGTGAATTTAAAATAAAATTGCTGGACTATAACTTGGTGTTGTAAAATTGTTTACAAAAGCTAAAAGCCTGAGTAAGGAAGGGGAAAATTGGCTACACTTGCCACTTCAGATGATTATCCAGAAACCTACGCTGGAAATGTATTTGTAGACATTGGGCACGACTAGATGGGGCTCAGTTTTAATGCCAGTTCCTGCTGTATAGCCTACCAACACTCACTGTCAAGGCTCACACATGAGTAATGGGCATCTGAATGAGCAATGGAAGGCAGGGAGAAAAAGAGCGAGAAAAATGGAAGGGTACTTTAAGAAAAAAAAACGTTCACCCTCGAGACTGTTCTTCCCCTTTAATATACAGTACACATTTAGATATCCTTCCAATGAATAAGTATATGACACATCGTACAACACAGGACACAATTTACTCCTATATACCTGCTAGGTCAGCAGAAACCAATATGAGGAAGGAAATACGAATAGTACCAGGCCTGTCAGAAATCTCACGTTTGAAATGAAAATGTAACCTAAGTCAATAAATATTTATCTAGCATTTGCAATTTGTCTCACCCACACAAATCCCACTAATATTTCTTGCTTTTGACATCTGGTATTACACATCACATGCCAATTACACATGATGCTGTATGTGTGTAGTTAATGCACAATAACAAATCATCTGCACATATCAATGTCTGAAATATGTATTACAAAATAATGCACGAAACTGTATATTAAATATACAATAGAATAGACTTTAGTTCCTGCATTCCTTATAGCTGTAATTAAGTAAAATACACATTTATGGTGCTGCAAGCTTAATGTATAATAAGTAACTGTCAGAATGTGTATTAGATAAAAGAGAGTGGGGGTTAAAGATAGTTACTTAGACTGGCAAAAGGTGGGAAGTGGTGTTCCACAGGGATTGGTGCTGGGACCGCTGTTGTTCACCATTTACATAAACGATTTGGACTTGGGAATGGGAAGTGCAATTTTAAAATTTGTGGACGACACCTAACTGGGAGGTGTAGTTAATACCGAGGAGGACTGCAGCAAAATACAGGAAGACATTAATAAACTTGCAGAATGGGTGTGTAATTGGCAAATGAATCTCAATATAGATAAGTGAGTGGTACATTTTGATAGGAAGAATAAGGAGGCCACATATGCCTTAGAAAATATGAGTCTAAATGGGGTAGAGGAGCAGAGGGATCTGGGGGTACAGACACACAAATCACTAAAAGTACTGACGCAGGTTAATAAGGCCATAAAAAAAGCAAACCAAGCAATGGGGTTCATTTCTAAAGGGATAGAATTGAAAAGCAGAAAAGTTACGTTATAATTGTATAAAACCTTGATTAGACCACACTTGGAATACTGTGCACAGTTCTGGTCTCTATATTATAAAAAGGATATAGAGGCACTGGAGAAGATGCAAAAAAGATTTACTAAGATGATGCCAGAACGGAGAGGTTATACCTATCAGGAAAGACTGAACAGGCTGGGACTCTTTTCTCTGGAAAAGAGACTGAGGGGTGACCTGATAGAGGTCTTTAAAATTATGAAAGGGTTTGATAGGGTAGACATAGAGAAGATGTTTCCACTTGTGGGGAGACCAGAACGAGGGGCCATAAATATAAGATAGTCTCTAATAAATCCAATAGAGAATTCAGGAGAAACTTCTTTATCCAGAGAGTGGTGAGAATGTGGAACTCGCTCCCACAAGGAGTAATTGAGGCAACTAGCATAGAGGCATTTAAGGGGAAGCTAAATAAACACATGAGGAGAAAGGAATAGAAGGATACATTGATAGGGTTAGAAGAAGGGTAGGAGAAGGCTTGTGTGGAGCATAAACAACGACGTGGATCTGTTGGGCCGAATGGCGTGTTTCTGTGCTGTACATTTTATGTAATAAATGATGTAATAAATATATTATATATGTAAAATGAAACACATTCCTCCTGTTCTTCTTCAAAATAGTGCCATGGGATCTTTTACATCCGTCCAAGAGGGCAGTCGGGACTTCGGTTTAACATCTCATCCGAAAGACGGCACCTCCGACAGTGCAGCGCTCCCTCAGTGCTGCACTGAACTGAAGTGTCAGATTAGATTATGTGCTCAAGTCCCTCAAGTGGGACTTGAACCATAACCCTCTGACTCAGAAGCGAGAGTGCTATCCACTGAGCCACGGCTGACAGCTGAAACGGGGGGTGGGGGTGGGGGAGGGGGGGGATAGAGGGCTTTGATAGCCCCGGGTGTAAGCTTGGGCTTTGGTAGTACTGAGGGGACGGTACTTAAAGATTGAAGGATCTGAGGTGGGGGTCTGGGAGTTTGGCAACATTGGGGTGGAGATGTTGAGTTTTGGCAGTAGTGGGAGGGAGCCTGAAATGACTGCTGATGACTGCACAGTGTTCAGTTCCATTCGCAACCCCTCAAATAATGAAGCAGTCCGAGCCCGCATGCAGCAAGGCCTGGACAACATCCAGGCTTGGGGTCATATGTGGCAAGTAACATTCGCACCAGATAAGTGCCAGGCAATGACCATCTCCAACAAGAGAGAGTCTAACCACCTCCCCTTGACATTCAACGGCATTACCATCGCCGAATCCCCCACCATCAACATCTTGGGGGTCACCATTGACCAGAAACTTAACTGGACCAGCCATATAAATACTGTGGCTACGAGAGCAGGTCAGAGGCTGGGTATTCTGCGGCGAGAGACTCACCTCCTGACTCCCCAAAGCCTTTCCACCATCTACAAGGCACAAGTCAGGAGCGTGATGGAATACTCTCCACTTGCTTGGATGAGTGCAGCTCCAACAACACTCAAGAAGCTCGACACCATCCAAGATAAAGCAGCCCGCTTGATTGGCACCCCATCCACCACCCTAAACATTCACTCCCTTCACCACCGGCGCACTGTGGCTGCAGTGTGTACCATCCACAGGATGCACTGCAGCAACTCGCCAAGGCTTCTTCGACAGCAGCTCCCAAACCCGCGACCCCTACCACCTAGAAGGACAAGAGCAGCAGGCACATGGGAACAACACCACCTGCACGTTCCCCTCCAAGTCACACACCATCCCGACTTGGAAATATATCGCCGTTCCTTCATTGTCGCTGGGTCAAAATCCTGGAACTCCCTTCCTAACAGCACTGTGGGAGAACCTTCACCACACGGACTGCAGCGGTTCAAGAAGGCAGCTCACCACCACCTTCTCGAGGGCAATTAGAGATGGGCAATAAATGCTGGCCTCGCCAGCGACGCCCACATCCCGTGAACGAATAAACAAAAAATAAAAAAATGACTGTGGAGGGAGAACATGATATTTGGTAGAACTGGAGGGTGGAATGTGGGGTTTAGCTCACTGGGGTCTGCTGGCAGTGTGGGGAAGGGAACAGCACTAGACTGACAACACTCAGGGGGAAAAGTGAGTCTGGCAGCAGTGATTTGTGTTTCTAAAACATTTCTATAAACTCTGATTTCAGTGTTTTGTGCTCGGTTCCAGGACATGTGTCTTTTTGTATCACTGTATCGCAGATGTCACTGATTAGAATGTTCACTTTTTCTAACTATTAAGAACACACAGGAAATGTTAATCAGAGCCTTTCTAGTCACCTGAACTTTCAAAATTGAATTCATTTGTTTTTTATATGAGAAAAAAAAACTCAAATTAAGATGAGGAGAGAGACTGTTTCTCTGTATTCCCTCTCTCAGCTTAACACTTTCTAAATTAAAAATGAATAGCTTTTATCTAAAAGGTTAATTGAAAACCTATTTAAATTCATTGTCCACTTTGCACTTAAATCAATTTCAAAAATACACATACTAAAATACCGTTATTGACAGAAAACAATTTGACTTTTCTACTGAGAAAAATAAATCAGATTGTTTCTAGCTGATCATAAAAAAGTGGCAACAGGTGTGTAATCAGTACAACCTGTCACACTTGAAGTAGATCTGTGCTTTCTCTCTCACAGTCTCTTTAAAAACACTCAATATAAACCTTACCTGAATAAAGCGTTGCAAATTTGTCCTCTAGTTTCTCTTCAAATAATTTTGAAAAACAACAAAACAAAGACAGTTGAAAGCTGAACAGAAACGTTCTAACAATTGGGTGACTGAACGCTACTAGTCCATCCTGGGAAATGTGCACACTGCATACACTCAGACTACAGGATCTGCCTTCAGTTAATCGACTAAGGGCGAAAAATATCAAGTCCAAACACATGCTTTTGAGAGAGGGTGAGGCCATCGAGTAAAATATTTAATGATGGTTTTAAAAGACAATTCCATGTGCAAATTTAATCGTGTCGAGAAATATTTATTATGTTTATATTTTGTTTCAAACCTCGTTTTTGGACATTAGAAATTCCAGTTACTCAGAACAAAAATGGTAAAAGATGTTCAGCGATCCGACTGGTTCGCCTTTGTTAATAGGTATCAAACCTCATGGAGATAGATTATATACATCACTGGTCATTCAGGATTGGTTGTTTTCATAAATCCTGCGTGGTTTTTCATTGGCAGTTTTCTAGCTACTTTCCTCACTATTGATTTGTCTATTCAATAATTTTTAGCTCTAATTTGCTGCTGTTTTATTTTGAGCCAATCAACAAAGTATGTAGAAGAAAGTGCTACAGGAAATGCGGCTCAAACACAAGGCTTTTAATATATTATTGTATAAGCTGCAATAGTATTGCATATCAAGACCAAGTGTAGTCTTCATGTAAAGTGGTGTTAGCAGACAGGGGAGATGTGGGGTGTGGGGGGCGGAATTGGACTCGGAGGTGCAGACGTAATTCAGTCTCCATTTTAATGTGATGCGTGCTGACCTTGTTTTTATACTTCCATTATAAATTCCTATGTCATTTATAATAGAACCTGCCTATGTAAACTTGTCACGCTGTAATTACACCCTTCTGCCAGTGGCGGTGCTTCAGCACCTCTACTAGAGAGTGTGTGTAATTACAGTGTGACATCCTTACATACAGTTTCCATTTTTAATGTAGATATAGCAATTTATAATGGAAAAAGTTGACAGAAACGAGTGTAGGTGTAGGATTTTTAGTTTATTATAGAGATTCTATACATAGGATGTATATAGTGACATCACAAGTCCCAGCCCGAATGGAGCTGATGGGGGAATTCCCCCGTCAATCCGCCTGCAAACCGCACGGCTGTAATTGACTGGGATTGATTTTACGCACATAAATTTGTATTATGTAACTATCCTCCACTCACTGCATTTTGCTGGAGAAATCACCCTGCTTTTATCGGGAGAAGTTGCTGCAGTTTCGGTCATGAGTTCTGTTTACTGCAGTTAGTAGAAACTATCTGAATAGAATCTGTTTGCTGTAAAATAGACTTTGTTTGCTGTAAGTCCTGCCCCACCTCCAACTCATTGTTGACACCAATGTGTCAGCCACACACAACATGTATGTTCTTTGACACAGGTTATCAGATACGTTGAAAGTATATGCTAAATTGCATTAAGACATCTATAGTACTGTAAATAATTATTTGACAGTGATTATTAATTATACAAGGTATTTAGAGTACATATACACATAGTCTAATAATGGGCATCTGCATATCCTTTCACAATGAATGTATTAAGCAGGGATACATAGCACAATGTGTATCATTTGACATTATATCTAGAAGGCATTTGCTTTTATACATTAATATATTTATTTTAACGCTGTGGAATACATATTCTGCAACAAATGGATACGTATAAATGTATATGCTGTTGTACATTGAGTACGTCACCACAAATGCATTTTTATATAGATATTATACATTGTATGATTGTGTTAACGCAATGTGCGATAGCACACCTACATTGGTGAGCCATATATTTCTAAAGCACATTTCCTGTTTGTCACAATTTTGTCACACATCTGTCATGCCTGGACAACAGCTAGAAAAGGATTGAGGGTGGGTGGATGAAAGTGACGCAATTGAAGAGGGATTGGGGAATGTGGGATTGAGGGAGGTGGGTGAGATTATGTGATGTGGAGGATGGAGGAAGATGGGAATGATGGGGCATGGACATGAGTGTTCAAGAAAAAGTGAGAAGAGGCAAAGAGGGAAAAGGGCAGCAGGAAAGAGCAAAAGCAAGAAAGTAAGAGGCAGAGATAGCAAAGGACACAGACATAAAGGGCAGGTTACGGAGAGACAAGAATAGCAAGGCAAAAAGTAATGGGACAGAAAGAAGAGACCACAATCAGAGACAGGGAGGGAAAGATAAAGATGGGAAGGCGGAGTGACACTGGGATAATGTAAAAAAGGGAAGGGCGACAAATGTAGCCGATCTCTTCCCGCTGGGCCACCAAAAAGAACGAGGAAAAAAAGGTGAAAGGCAAAAAGCAGATAACCCCTGAGACAGAAGCTGAAAAGAAAATGTCACACAGAAATAAGAGAGAAATATACAACACAGACAGATGAGAGTGAGCATGTCCTCCAACGCACCCTGAGCAATATTACAGGAGATCTACTAGTAATGTACTAAAAAACTGGTGTAGAGCATGGACGTCGTGTAATTGTCACACTTAGTTGATAACACCCCTATTGTTATATATGCTTGTAAATATATTCCTGTATGCATATAAATGCATAACAAATACTTATTACAGTGTAGGCAATTAATACATTAAAAATCTTATATTTGCATTCCCTGCCTGTCAACTTTTCCTATTATAAATTCCTATGTTCATATTTATAATGGACACTGCCTTATGTAAACATGTCACGCCATTCCAGTCTCCCTCTAGTGGAGGTACTGCAGCACCACACTGGCAGGAGTGCGTAATTACAGCGTGACAAGTTCACATAGGCAGTTCCCATTATCTATGTGGACACAGGAATTTAAAGGAAAAATAAGGACAGAATGCATGACTTCAAAACGGGGACTGAATTTCATCTGCAGACTCTGGTCCAATTATCCTTCAGCCTCCAACACCTTTCACCTGAAAATAGGGTTGCCAACACTCCCGGATTATCTGGAAGTCTCCCGGAATGGGGGTCTGGGAGAAAGGGAGGCTGGGGTGGGGTGGGGGTCAGGGAAAGAGGGAGAGACTGGTGAATGGGGGTCAGGGAGAGGGGGAGACTGAGTTTAGGGACAGGGAGACTGCAGTCAGGTGGAGAGAAAGGAGAACGGGGGATGGGTGCTGGGGGAGAAGGGGGATGGGTGCTGGGGGAGACTGGGGAATGGGGATCGGAGGGATCAGGGGAAGACTTTTCTACATTTTCTGCAATGTGGTGAGTGGGTGCATCGCCGAGAGAGAGGAGCAGCTGGTAAAGGGGTGAGTGAAACCTGGGGACTTTCCACTGGCGGACGAAAGTGGAACAAGGAGACGGAGACCAAGAATTCTCACTGGGAGAACCAAGGAGGAAAGGTTTATGAATGGACAGCTATTAGACTGTGGGATGCTTCCTCACAAGTAGCTATTATGACAGAGACTAGAACATCATTTAAAAGGAAATGGGATAAGTAGTGGGAAAAAAAGGAATATAAAAGGATCTGGTGGGGATTGGGTTACAGGAGAGAGCACCAGCACCAGCTGAATGGCCTCCTCCTGTGCCATAATTTCTCTCAATCTATGAAAACTCTCCTTTATTGAGTCTGAGCTGTGTTTAGGACAATGTGCCCTGTGTGAAGTGACCCAAACACAGAGCCCACTGCCCTTTGTGCGATCTCTCGGTTGGTTCAGGTCGGTCTATGCTGGCTGGCTTTAGCACGTGAAGTCCAAGTACAGATCGGTTCTGACTGAGGCTCCCGGTTCAGAGTTGTTACTTGCGCACAGAACCAGAGTCCAAGGAGAGACGTGCAATAACATTTGCAGACATCACGTAATCAGACGTGATATGATGAGACGTCACGTGGTCAGACGTCACATGGTGAGATGTTATGTGGTCAGGCGTCATGCAGTCAAACCTCCAGGAATGCCTCTAACCAGAGTTGGTAAACTTATCTGAAGACTACCCCGTCTGCCCTCTCAGGTGATCATAAAAGATCCCATGGCACTCTTCAAAGAAGAGCAGGGTCCTGGCCAAAATTAATCCCACAACCAACATCACTAAAACATATTATCTGGTCATTACCACATTGCTGTTTATGGGATCTAGCTGTGTGGAAATTGTCTGCTGCGTTTCCTACATTACAACAGTGACTACACTTCAAAAGTGCTTCATTGGCTGTAAAGCGCTTTGCGATGTCCTGAGGTTGTGAAAAGCGATGTATAAATGCAAGTTCTTTCTTTTGGCTCTGTGTGTACGATGGCAGGGGAATCCACCAGTGTTTACAGATTATATATTGCTGTATACGTATAAATGGATAACATGTATGCACCACATTCGCAAGAAGTATTTATACATATTTTGTTGCATGCATGAAAATGCACAGCAGACACCTTGCACATTAACCACCCACGTTAAATATTCCAGTGCTGACTATGCTCAGTTAATAATATAATTGTATAATAAAATAACAATATAACAGTATAATAATAATGACAATAATAACACCTACCTTCCACATGATCTGCACTTTAAGCTGAGTGTGTGACAGAGCCCCTTCACAGTGCCAAATGATGCGTGTGTGTGTGTGTGTGTGTGGGGGGGGCACTCCCCCATGCCCTGCCCTGCCCACCCCCCTGCACCAACAATGACTCCCAGGCTGTGTGGCCTGACACTGGCTGCTAGGCCCGGCTGACAGACCAAAATGGCGGCACGGCCAGGTTGCCAGGGGAGCGGGCGCCAGCGACCTTCCCCCGCCCGCCCGCCCTTTCACTCACCATCAGCTTCATCGCCTTGTCGTGTAAGATCGAGTCCGGCTCCATTCTTGTCTGTGTCCGTGTGAGAGCTTTTTTCCGCCGCTCCGGCCGGGTTCCTCTCCACGCCCCCCCCCCCCCGGGCGGGCCTTGTTACCGATCCCGAGGCCTCGGTCTCTAGAGTTGTTTTTTTTTTCCCCCCCCTCTCTCGCGTGTGCGCGGTGAAGGCGACAAGACAACAGCACCGCCTCTTGCGCCTAGGCCGCAGCGAGACTGCGCCTGCGCCAGCCCCTCGCCCTGTGCGCGGTGCGCTCTGGGAGTTGTAGTCCACTGCGCCCACCCCGGCCATAGCCCCCGCCGCGCCTGCGTGGCCACGCGGACTACGACTCCCACCGGGCGTTGCGCGCCGGAGGGGCTGGCATGTGCCCGCCGCGCCCGCCGGGAGTTGTAGTTTGCTGGCGCAGTCTGTCCCGAGCTGCGCTGCCAGCTGCCGACATTGCTCTTTCCGAACGAAAATGTGAGAGGTTTTACGAAATTTTTAACGAAATCGCGGGAACTTGCCGCCCCCTGGAACGTGTGGGGGGGTGAGGATGAGGAACCAGCTGTGGAGCGCGCCACCCTTCCGGAAAATGCCAGACCGCCGGATCCGCAAAGCCCGCTTCAAGGACCGCGACCTGCGCGTGCTGATCGACTCCGTCATGGAGAGGCGGGGGGACATCTTCGGCGAGGGGGGCCAGCCGCCCACCATGCAGAGCCGCCGCCAGGCCTGGCTCTTCGTCATGGAGAAAGTAAACGCGGTGTCCGGGACCCGGAGGACCTGGGAGGAGGTGCGGAAGAAGGTTCACGACCTGAAGAAAAGTACCAAGGTAAGATGGCGAGGTCCGTCCGGGGCGGGCGGGGCGGGGCGGGGGCGAGGCCGTCGGGTTAATCTGGGGTTCATCGGCCTCGAGAAACCCCCAGCCCCTCCCCCGCCAATCTCAACGTCCAACTGTCTCTTAAATCATTCCAAGGTCTTTGTTTCTACCCCCTTTCCCAGAGGTCCAAGTGTTGTAAGGCATGACTAGGATTGTCAACTCTGGTTGGACGTAGTCCTGGAGGTTTCATCATATGACCTCCAACTGCCCCGCCCAGCCTTTTTTTAATCATTCTCCAATATTTTTATAACTAATAAACAACAATGAAAAATACACACAATTTTACATTACATAGAATTACATAGATTTTACAGCACATAAACATGGCCATTCGGCCCAACTGGTCCATGCCAGCGTTTATGCTCCACATGAGTCTCATCCCACCTTACTTCATCTAACCCTATCAGCATATCCTTCCTTCTATTCCTCTCTCCCTCATGTACATACCTAGCTTCCCCTTAAATGCATCTATGCTATTGGCCTCATCTACTCCATGTAGTTTAATGCCCCGATGATTTTTCTCCTGGGTCTTGCTCGCAGCAGTGTCCTGGAGATTAATCTTTCATTCCTGGAGAATCCTGGGCAATCCTAGGCATGACTGTTACCTTTATTAAAGACACACACACACACACAAAGACTTTACTGACAACACAGAAATGTTAACAAGAATGTACTAAATATTCAAGGTGAATACAGCAGCGTTATGCAAACTGCATGATGGACAATGTGTGTTGGAATTGCAGGAAGGCATTTGCGTGATGCGAATCAGTGTGTCCTAACCTCCGCTGCTCTTATCTTTAAAGGAAAAACTTGCATATAATAGAAGATCACGCCAGGTATCATGTGGCGGCCGGCCAGACATCAAAACGTTGACAGAGTTCGAGAATGACATGATCCTTCTATTCGGGAAGGAAAGCTTCGAAGGCCTTGATACTGTGGATCTTAGTGTCGTGTCAAGACTCAGTGGTGAGTATATATATATATATATATATAATATAGATAACATATTTTATGATTTTCGTGAAAGTTGACATGAATGTGTCCGTACACACTAACTGTGTACAAGTGCATCCTACTCTTTGTAATAAAACTGCAGAACCGAAATGGATGTGTGCCTCCAAACTCATACAGTGCCATCTGTATCTCTTCACAGACCAAGGAGAAACAAGCGGATCATCAACCATAGCTGCAAAACAGCACCATACACCTAAGTACCAAATGTCACCACCCCAGCCTGGAGCAGGCACCAGCACAGATACACCCACTGGAGGAGATGGTAGTGTTGAGGATGAGGAGGAACTGGGTGAGTCACTGAACATTAGTGAGGAAGGGGGACCAATATTGGTAGATGATGAGAGGTCATCTTTTGAAGGGTGGCGGCCCCATGTGCTGGGCCCTCCAATTGAGGCAGATGCAGATACAGATCTCAGTGGGCCTGCTTTCAAACGGAGGCTGTTGGAACATGAGTTCAGTGTTGAACAGTCACTTGCCTCCATACACACAACAGTGGAAGACGGTATGGTTATGTTGGACCAACGGTTGTGTGCACTGCAGTCTGCCATTGAGCACGTGGCAACACCTGTGGCGTCTGCAGTGGAGACCTCACTTACGCAGGCCATAGACACAGTCGGGTCGTCTCTCATGAATGCTCACACTGCTGCTATAGAAGTTTTGGGGTCAAAACTCCAAGAAGCTGTCAAGGCAGGCTTCAACTCACTTGGAGAGCGCTTACAGGCAACCATGGCGGAGGGATTCCAAAGTCTCATAGAAGCCCAGTGCTCAATGCTCACACAGATTATTGGTCAGCGTGAGAAGCTGGCCTCCACTAGTGGAATAGCACAGGCTCGTCCAGTTAGCAGTCATTCTAGCGGGGGTTCGGTGCCACCAAAAAGCTCTGCGCAGGCGACTGCAGGTGCTGTCTCTGAAAATACTGAGTCCAGAGCGACTCAGCACCAGAGACCTCTGGCACTGATGCAGGTCCATCAGGGTTAGTTGCAGATACAGGTAGCGGGCCTTCTGTATTCCATGCAGCTACAGAGTTGGCTCTAGGTGCCAACTTGTGCAGAAACACTGGGGAATCAGCACACAGTCCTGATGCTTCTGCTCCCCCCCCAAACCTCCCTGCCCGAATCCCGATGCTGAGCCTGTCACTGCTGGACTGCGCAGGGAGTTACCAGCTGGGTAGAGCAATCGGCTGCAGTCACAGCCCACACGTGCTCTGCTCAGTGTGGTGTGTTTTAAAACGTGCATTTATTTAAAATTAAGAGTTTTGAAATGTTTTGAGTCCCAGTGAGAAAAGTACGAGTTGGCTGTTGGGTAACTTCTTCCATGGTCAGGTCGGCAGAGACGAGTCGAGCAGCGGAACTGGAGCAGGGGGTGAGGGGGAGTCGGCAGCATCGGTACTTGGTGGATGGGGAAAACACAGCAAATGGGTAGGCAGGTGCAGGATAACACACCAGTGACTCACCCTTCTGCAGTTCCCTTTATTAATTCTGATTTTTTTATTGTACGTGGAATAATGCTGCTGGGGGTTCGCCTATTTGAATCTGGCGGGTTTGGAAAGATTGGTGAGGGTAAAACGTCCGATCGGTGAAGCTCACCAGCAAACGCTGAAAGCCTCCGCCCTATATTCGTGTGTGCCGTATAAGCATTAACCTATTTAAGTAGCACACAAAGTAATGTACGACGGGCACTTCATGCATTTGCGTTTCAATTTTTGAAGACCGGAAATTGTACCCTCAGCTTGCGTTGCTGATTGGCACGCCTTTCTACATTGTCAGACCTGCCAAATTCATATAGATTAACATCCCCCTCCCCATCCTCCCACTCCTACCCGGCATTAAAAATAATGAAACTAAATTAGAAAATGGATTGTCCCGTGAGTATGTCTGCTGCTTGTAGAGAGTCCCATGAATTGTGTGTTTGGCAGGCTATGAGTCGACTCAAGCTGCTAACCAGCTTGGCAATGGAACTCATTTGTATTGGGGGGGGAAGCGGGGAGTGCAATGCACCCCCAATGTTAACACCGGGGAGACAGTTACATCCTCCTGCTCCCTGAGTCAGCACCTATGCAGTTGGCTACACAGCCATCCGCCAGTGCTATTCCTTAAATCGCTTAGCAGTAGGCAATATACACAAGCAACATGGAGACCCGCATCTCTCTCTCACTCTCTCTCACACACACACACACACACACACACACGGGGTAAACGAAGGAGTGGAAGACACTAAGCATGTACAGCACTGCTCAACTGAATAAATTGAATTTACTTTTACTAGAGCTTGCAGTCTTTCCTTCTTTCATTGCACAGAAACTGAAGTGACTTGTCCAGAAACAAACCAAATGGGACAAGTTCATTTCTCTGCGAAAACAGAACTGACTAATGGAATAGAGTTTTGTGATTGTAAATATCGCCGATTGTGCATCTCCCACTTCCTTTGCTCCACCATTGGCGGCCGTGCCTTCAGCTTGTAGGCCCTAAGCTCTGGAATTCCCTCCCTAAACCTCCCCGCCTCTCTACCTCTCTCTCCTCCTTTAAGTTGCTCCTTAAAACCTACCTCATTGACCAAGCCCGCTCCAAGTCACACACATCCTGACTTGGAAATATATCGCCGTTCCTTCATCGTCGCTGGGTCAAAATCCTGGAACTCCCTACCTAACAGCACTGTGGGAGAACCTTCACCACACAGACTGCAGCAGTTCAAGAAGGCGGCTCACCACCACCTTCTCAAGGGCAATTAGGGATGGGCGATAAATGCTGGCCTTGTCAGCGACGCCCACATCCCATGAATGAATAAAAAAAAGCTTTTGGTCACCTGTCCTAATATCTTCATATGTGGCTCAGTGTCAAATTTTGTTTGATAATCGCTCCTGTGAAGCGCCCTGGGACGTTTTACTATGTTAAAGGCACTATATAAATGCAAGTTGTTGTTGTTGTTGTTGTAAATATATCCAAAAGAAACTAACAGTCCTCAGTTGTAGAGCTCACTGGAAGAACTGGTCAGTCAGCTCCGCGTCGTCTGTCTCCCTGTCTGTAGCAGCTGCACAGCATCATTCTGCTCTTCCATCACTTGTTGCTGCTTCTTATTCAAGTCCATAGTGAGGCCCATGTCCATGGCAATATTGTGCAGCATTCAACAGACAACTGTTATTTTGCAGTCCTTCGCTATTTTATAATTTAAAGAAAGGCTTGCATTTATATAGCACCTTTCATGACCTCAGGACATCCCAAAGCACTTCACAGCCAGTGGTGTTGCCACTGTTGTTATGTTGGGAAATGTAGCAGCTAACTTGCCTGCAGCAAGGTCCCACAAACAGCAATGAGAGATAATGACCCAATAATCTGTTTCAGTGGCATTGGTTGAGGGAGAAATATTGGCCAGGACACTGGGGACAAGTCCCCTGCTCTTCTTCGAAATAGTGCCATGGGATCTTTTACAACCATCTGAGAGAGGCAGATGGGGCCTCGGTTTAATATCTCATCGGAAAGACTGTGCCTCTGACAATGCAGCACTCCCTCTAGTACTGCACTCAGGTGTCAGCCTAGATTTTGTGTTCAAGTCTCTGGAGTGAGCCTGAACTTAGAGGCGAGAGTGCTAACACTGAGCCAAGCCTGACTTAAGGCCGTCCCTGCCTGGTCCAAGTTTTTGACACTTTGCTTTAACACCCCAAAATGGCTGCTCAGTCAGGGCCCTGGTTTGCTTATTGTATCTTTTTTTGCTGGGGCACAGGTGGTTCTGCAGAGGTTCTATCATCAGCCATGGCGGTATAGTCCATATCTCCAGGGAGCCAACCGTCCATCCTTCTTTCTGAATGAAAGCCTCTGAATGGAAGCATCAGGCTTACTCCCCAGAAAATGTGTTTTGAATTGCATTATTTTCTCGAACTGGCTGAAGGCTATTTGGACTTTGCAATAACAGCCCTTCATAGTTGGGTATGTCATAAGGATTGTTGTTGGCTACACAAATGGCGACATTCATGATGCCCTAGCCTGGGTTTTCCAATCAGCATTACATTAACGTCAACAGTAATCTAAAGTAATGTAGGCTCCTGTAACTTAAGGAATCTAATAGTTAGGAAAAACCTTGGCTGCCTGTACAGCTGCTCTTTCTTTGTGCCACTGGAGTGTTTATGCCAGAGTGCATGGCAATACAGGACAGTCAATGATCTCCTTAATGGAGCCGAATACAGCAAAGTTGCTGACTCCTGCAAAGTCTCTATTGCAGTTTCGCCTTTCTCCCAACATCTTTACTCATGTTCACCACTAGACTACAGTTTCTATAGGCAGACCGAGTCCGTCATGATCCAAAACCTGTATCTTTATTCTCCTCTCAGTACAGGTTAGCGTTCTCCATTTTAACAACCCATAATCATGGTATATCACTCACTGGAGAACACATGGGATGTCCGCCTCATTCTCCCGTTACCTCAGAAGGCGGAAAGTAAGACGCACCAACAACTGCGTACAGGTTAAATTACTTGGTGGTGTTTATTTACAGGTGTAATGATACACAGAAGCAAAAAGACACAGCAAGATACTAATGCGGTGCAATAAACAAACTTACACAATATTGGAATTGTTTAAAGACAAGGCAAAGTCCTTGCAGATCTTTTCAGTAAGACTCAGTAGTAGCCTTAGATGGTGTTCATGGATGAGATTGCTCCCAGACTTTCTATTTGCGAACTTGAATTCCCACAGTGCGTGTCTGGTACAGAAAGCTCTGCATCTGGAGCACTAGAGGTGAAAATTTACCCCACTGGACTTCAGGAAAAATGTTACATAGAATTTTATCGAATTTACAGCATTTGGCCCAACCGGCCTATGTCAGTGTTTATGTTCCATAGGAGTCTCCTCCCATTCTATTTACTTCATCTCACCCTATCAAATAACCTTCTATTCCTTTCTCCCTCATATACTTATCTAGCTTCCCCTTAAATGCATCTACACTATTCGCCTCAACCACTCCATGTGGTAGCGAGTTCCACATTCTCATCACTCTGAGTAAAGAAGTTTCTCCTGAATTCCTTATTGGATTTATCAGTGACTATCTTATATTTATTGGCCCTAGTTTTGGACTCCCCCACAAGTGGAAACATCTTCTCTACGTCCACCCTATCAAACCCCTTCATAATTTTAAAGATTAAAGGGGCGCCTCTCAATCTTCTCTTTTCTAGAGAAAAGAGCCCCAGCCTGCCCAGTCTTTCCTGATAATTATAATCTTTCAGTTCTGGTATCTGTTTAGCCAAGCATTTGTTTGCAAATGTGGACAGTGCAGTGATTATAAATTGTATTCAAGTACATCACCAAGTCACCGGTGAGTAGATGCAAGTGCTTTCTAAACATCATGCATTGTTTCCGTTTGTAGTCAAGAACATCAGTAACTGTTACCAATATTTGGACTTCAAAACTGAAGTTCAGGGCTCGACGGGGTAGATGCAGGGAGGATGTTTCCCCTGGCTGGGGAATCTAGAACTAGGGGTCACAGTCTCAGAATAAAGAGTAGGCCATTTAGGACTGAGATGAGGAGAAATCTCTTCACTCGGGGGGTGGTTAATCTTTGGAATCCTTGACCCCAGAGGGCAGTGGAGGCTCAGTCATTGAGTACATTCAAAACACAGATCGATAGATTTCTAGATATTAAAGGCATCAAAGGACATGGGGATTGTGCAGGAAAATGGCGTTGAGGTAGAAGATCAGCCATGATCTCATTGAATGGCGGAGCAGGCTAGGGGGGCCGGATGGCCTACTGCTGCTCCTGTTTCTTATGTTCTTATGAAACTAAACTGGAGAATAATGATCCTAAATCTATCTGACTACATATGGTAACTATTTGGTAAAATAACATATTATTAAAAATGATACATCTGTGCACGTTTTCGATCGGTTGCAGTAAAGGTCTATTACAGGTGTCACATTAAGGTGCAACACTTTGTTGATTTGGCTCCAACTGAAATAGCAACAAATCAGAACTGAGAAGGTTGGGAAACTACATCTCAAAAACAGCTGGGAAACTATCACTGAGAAGCTACAAAGGATTTATGAAGAAAATTAATCCCAAATGCCCAGTGAGGAGGACTTACCAGGAATAAGAAAAGAGAAAGCAAACCAATTAAATCACTCAAAATACTTGATGAAAATGTTTTTGTGTGCCATTTTAACCCCTTGGGGTTCAAAATAAGGCTTCTACCATCAATATTAAAAGATTACAAATTTCCCAACGATGTGTTTAAACTAAACTTGTCTTTTGTGTCTTTGAGGTTAAGGTTAAGGCATCATTAAGGTTATTACTTTTAGGCCTCAGCCTCTCTTTAAAGCCTCAGCTTGAAGTTGATATGTTTTCTAGAATGCTACCAGCTGATGGCAGTTACCATGACTGCAAGGCTTAGGATGCCTCAGTCTGAGTGTGCACAATTTACAAGCATGATTTCTAGTGTACAGCTTGAAGCCTTTTGCCTCCTAATGTTTTAGCAGACTTTTTTGAGTTTCTTTGTTTTTCCAAATGATTTGAAAACAAGCTGGCGACTGAATTTTAACAGCCTTGTTCAAGTACAGTTTCAAATCTGACCGTGATCAAATGCTCCATTTTACTTCAGAGAACAAACCTAGGGCAGAGAGAGGAGTGATTTTACCATCTGTTTATACTGAGAAATTGTAAACAATAATTATTTACTGAAAATGTATTTTTCTCATTTTCTTAATGTTGACTGACTTTCTTCCAGCTACAACAGAATTTGAATTTGATTCTCCAAATAATTTTAAAACAAGCTGGTGGGTGAATTATTTATTTGTTATTAACCACACTTTGTTCCACACACGATTGTATCTGGAGTTTGTTCTGAAGAAGGTGACGATCCTGATGCTCTACATATGCCTTCAAATTTGACGCCTGAACTAAAACACCTTTTGTCAGTGGAGAGATCGAGAACCCAGCGATTTTTTTACCAGCAAGTTGGGTCTGGCCAACCGACCTCTCAACCCACAAAGAGGAAATGTGCAGAAATCGGCTTTTAATCGGAATTAAGGAGTCACAGAACGAAGGCGGTTTTTTTTTCAAGTACAGACTGCTTTCTGTGTTCAACTATTAAATATCTTCAAACTGAGAGTTTTACACATATAATATGTCATATTGGAATTTTTCCCTGTTCAGGAAAAGGACAAATTTCTGTTGAATTTATAACATCTTGCTCTATAAAGCAGGGGATTAGTATTTAATAAAAATAAGCTATTGCAGTTTAGTGACAGTAAAAGTGGCAGTAGGTTAATCAGGCTTTGTAACATTTATGGTATGGGGTGTCCAGATACATCCGGTGCAGGGGTATAATTATAAAGTTTTTATTCCTAGTTGAAATCGGAAATCTAAAAATAAACTATAGTGGGAGTGACTACAGTGCTGCACATAGCCAGAGCTGAGACTGGATGCTTCTCTGTAAAGTTCAGACCGCTGGAGATATTTTAGGGCCGATATTTACTTGAGGTGGGTATCGTCTCCAGCCGCCACCACCACCACCCCCAAAAGCGTAACACCCGGGATATTTTAACTCCTGGACCTCATTAACATATTCCGACACTGTCTCCCGCCGGAAGCCGGATGGAATGACATCACCATCAGCAGAAGCAAGTGAAGACCCATGGATACGGTCCCTGGCAAGATAAGTAAGTACTGTGGGAGGAGGTGGGTGTTCAGGGAACTTTGGGGGAGGGGGAAAGCCCAGTGCAAGGGAGGCCCAAGGTATCCTTTGTGGGGCCATGAAGTGCACTCCTGCTCCTCCTGGCCCACCAGGAAACATTAAAAGGTAAAAAAGAAACTCTTATCTGGGCCTCCTGTGCGGCCTCAGTCGGCCCGCGGTTAAAATGGTGCGCATTCCGATTACATCATCAGGATGCGGCTTTGCCATTTAAATCCAACCCCTGCTCCCCCGGGGCGGGCAGCTTCCCCTGCCTGAAATCAGGCAAGTTAAAATGGTGAGAACACTTGGAAGGCATTAACAGGATTGGACAAAGTCAGCATAGGTTCATGAAAGGGAAATCATGCTTATCAAATCTACTGGAGTTTTTTGAGGATGTAACTAGTAGAATAGATAGGGGAGATCCAGTGGATGTGGTGTATTTGGATTTTCAGAAGGCTTTTGATAAGGTCCCACACAAGAGGTTAGTGTGCAAAATTAAAGAACATGGGATTGGGGAGAATATACTGGCATAGATTGAGAATTGGTTGACAGACAGGAAACAGAGAGTCGGAATGAATGGGTCTTTTTCCGGGTGGCAGGCAGTGACTAGTGGGGTACCGCAGGGATAAGTGCTTGGGCCCCAGCTAGTCACAATATATATCAATGATTTGGATGAGGGAACTAAATGTAACATTTCCAAGTTTGCAGACGACACAAAGCTTGGGTGGAATGTGAGCTGTGAGGAGGATGCAAAGAGGCTCCAATGTGATTTAGACAAGTTGGGTGAGTGGGCAAGAACATGGCAGATGCAGTATAACGTGGATAAATGTGAGGTTTTCCACTTTAGTCGTAAAAACAGAAAGGCAGATTATTATCTGAATGGTGATAGATTGGGAAAAGGGGAGGTGCAATGAGACCTGGGTGCCCTTGTACACCAGTCGCTGAAAGCGAGCATTCAGGTGCAACAAGCAGTTAGGAAGGTGAATGGTATGTTGGCCTTCATTGCAAGAGGATTTGAGTACAGGAGCAGGGATGCCTTACTGCAGTTATACAGGGCCTTGGTGAGACCACATCTGGAGTATGGTGTGCAGTTTTGGTCTCCTTATCTGAGGAAGGATGTCCTTGCCATGGAGGGAGTGCAACGAAGGTTTACCAGACTGATTCCTGGGATGGCAGGACTGACATATGAGGAGAGATTGGGTCGACTAGGTCTATATTCATTGGAGTTTAGAAGAATGAGAGGTGATCTCATCGAAACATATAAAATTCTAACAGGACTAGACAGACTAGATGCAGGGAGGATGTTCCTGAAGGCTGGGGAGTCCAGAACCAGGGGTCACAGTCTCAGGATACGGGGTAGGCCATTTAGAAGCGAGATGAGGAGAAATTTCTTCACTCAGAGAATGGTGAACCTGTGGAATTCTCTACCACAGAAGGCAGTGGAGGCCAAATCATTAGATGTATTCAAGAAGGAGATAGATATATTTCTTAATGCTAAAGGGATATGGGGAAAAAGCAGAAACAGGGTACTGAGTTAGACGATCAGCCATGATCATTTTGAATGGTGGAGCAGACCCGAAGGGCCGAATGGCCTACTCTTGCTCCTATTTTCTATGTTTCTATGTGAGGGGGTGGGGATGCGGCATGACCCCCCTCCCCCACATTACCAAGCAGGTGAGGGTTTAAAATCGTTCCTTTTATCTCTCTTCATTTTTCTGTGAGCCTGGTGATTGATATGGCAGGGAGGGGATACAAATTGTACAGAGGAGTATCAGGGACAGGATTGGAACATAACTCTACATCCAAGGCAGAATTCTGAGATCAGCGCCTTGGGAGAAAAGAAAACTGCCCACCATCACGACCCTAGAATATGCCAAGTGAGTGTGCTTGACGAGTGACATTCCTATGGAGCTGGTTAATGAGGTAATGCTGGCTATCACAAACCCACCAGCTGCGTTAGCTCCAGAGAGGAATTTTTGCTGACGACTGTAGCTCACGGCAGAGCAGGGCGATTGGACGAGCAGAAGGCTGCCTTGATTTCATATAGGAAAATCACTTCCTCACAGATGAAGCAAGAAAGCACTGAAATGATTGGTTGGCTTACTAAATTGGAACAGGAGGAGGCCATTCAGCCCCTCAAGCATGTACTGCCATTCAGTTAGATTATGACTGATTTGTATCTTAACTCCATTTACCCGCCTTGGTTCCTTAACCATTAACACCCTTGCCTAACAAAAATCTATCAATCTCAGTTTTGAAATTTTCAATTGGCCCCCAGCCTCAACAGCTTTTTGGGGGAGAGGGTTCCAGATTTCCACTTGTGTGAAGAAGGATTCACAGACATCATATTTTGTCCTGTAACATCCATCGAATAGGTGACGGGTTATGCGAAACATCTGATGAATCATCTGAAAGAATAAAAATACTTTAATATAGTGCCTTTCATATTTTTATGGCATCCCAAAGCACTTCACAGACAATGGATTGCTTTTATTTGAAGTGTAGTCACTTCTTTTTGTAAGAAGACATGGTGGCCAATTTGCACAGTGCAAGGTCCCACAAACAGCAGTTAGAGGAATGACCAGTTAATCTGTTTTGATAGTTTTGGTTGAGGGAGGAAATGTGGCCAGGAAACTGGGAAAACTCCTTTCTTTACTTCCAAAAATTGCCATGGAATTTCTTTTATATCCACCGGAACAGGCAGATGGAACCTGGGTTTAATGTAGCACCCAAAGGGCAGTACCCCTGATGATGCAGCGCTAGAGTATCAGCTTCGATTGTGTGGGGCTTGAACCCGCAGCCTTCCTATTCCAGAGGTGAGTGTTCTACCATCTGATCAAGGCTGATGTTTACATGCCACATTGAGCACAACATCCTGAATTCCTTGACATATTGCATATAGCAGTGGCTACTTCAAAAAGCAGGGATTTTCACAAAATCTTAAAGTCTTCAGAGACTTGAGCACATAATCCAGGCTGACACTCCCAGTGTGATACTGAGGGAGTGCTGCACTGTCGGAGGTGCCGTCTTTCGGATGAGTCGTTAAACCGAGGCCCCGTCTGCCCTCTCAGATGGATGTAAAAAATCCCATGGCACTATTCGAAGAAGAACAGGGAAGCTTTCCCCAATGCCTTGGGCAACATTTATCTCTCAACCAACACCTAAAACTAGATTAGCTGGTCATTTATCTCACTGCTGTTTGTGGGATCTTGCAGTGCGCAAATTGGATGTCGCGTTTCCTACATTACAACAGTGACTACACTTCAAAAGTACTTCATTGGCTGTAAAGCGCTTTGGATTGTCCTGAAGTTGTGAAAGGCGCTATATAAATGCATCTCTTTTTTTTCTCCCAAAAGCTAGTATGTTGGCTACATCAGGATTATGGAGGAGCAATGTCGATGGAATGTAAACTTAATCCCACAGTTCCTTACACAGAACTATCGCATATTATCCAGAAGCAGAAAGAGATTCTAAAGAAGCTAATTGAGCGATAGCAAGTACGGATCTAGAAGATTTACTCAATCTTTACCTGTTTCAAGGAGGGAGTTTACCAAATGCGGATAGAGTGTATGCCTGAAATTCAGGAAACTGTTGGAAAAGAGATAGTATTGGAGGACCCAGATCAGCTACACAACCCTTTGAAAAATCCACTGGCATAAATTGAGGATGTTCCCTCCCCAACGATTCATGGACATTCTATTTTGTGCTGTAGCGTCCATCAAGTAGGTGAAGGGTTATGGGACACACCTGAAGAATCACCTGAAAAGATAAAGAGACTTGCCTTTATATAGTGCCTTTCATAGCTTTAGGGTGCCCCAAAGCACTTAACAACCAATGGATTTCTTGGGGTCATAAATATAAGACAATCACTAATACATCCAATAAAGAATTCAGGAGAAACATCTTTACCCAGAGAATGGTGAAAATGTGGAACTTGCTATCACAAGGAGTGGTACCACCAGCATAGATGCCTTTAAGGGGAAGCTGGAATAGTACGTAAGGGAGAAAGGATATGCAGATAGAGTTAGATGAAGTAGGATGGGAGAAGGCTCGTGTGGAGCATAAACACTGGCATAGACCAGGCAATGGCCTGTTTCTGTGCTGTAAATTCGATGTAATTTACCTCATCTTCCCTCGTATTCTTTTCAACGTTGGTGGGTCCTGCATAGAGGACCTTGCTCTTCATTTAGGTTTCTTAATATATATAAAAGAAAAATCAACATTATACTTCAATCTCAGCATTTTAAAATCCTGGATCATGTCCCCTCTCAAACTTCTTTCCTCCAATGCCAACATGTTCCATCATGTGATTCTCTCCTCGTAACTTCAAAATCAACGATATGGACAATCGGGATTAGAGTCGCTAACTTGGGTGGTGGAACTAGTACCAACACAAGAATCACAAGCTGAATGCTTCAGTCCATTCCCAAATTTCAACAATTCTCTGAACTCTCAAACTAGAATTGGTTTCTAATCCCATGCAAAATATATGATTTACATAAGCAATCTGCATGAAAAGGCAATACTTTTTTATGAGGTATGAGAAAAGATAAGGATGATTTATGGGAACTGAAAGGTGCTAGTGTGTGTTATGAAAAATTTATCAACTGTGTAAAACCTTTTAAGATCAGGCATTGCAGAGGAACAGGATGGTGATTAATGGCAGTCTCGCGTACACTGGGAGATGTGTGTGAGCTGCAATAATGCAATAAGTCAATCGGCAGTTAATCTGCTCCTGTCAGCATATGTATTGGCAAATTAGACATTTGCTAGCAGAGGTTTATTAATTATGGAATGGATGGTTATGAAGGGAACACGTGAATATTTGCAGAGAGACAACGTAGTCAGGTTTATTGAACATGGCTCTTCCAACTTACATCTGCACAATGCTGAAATGAAGCCTCATTGCACTGTGTCCTGTTCCAATTCATTCTTTCCCAGGTCCTCCAAACTGTGCAATTCCTTACCTCTCTCAGTCTCCCCTTCCTCCTACAATCTACAGGCTTTTAAAACCCATGCTTGGTGTCACCTTATCTCTGTTTTTTACTTATCCTGCCATCTCTTTTCAGCCTTGCTGGTGTCTTGCACCGTGGGACTTGGCCCTTCACATTGGTCTCGCAATGAAACAAATAGGGATAGGTGCTGCACCCATTCAAAGTCAATGTGTGGAAAATGTAGCAGTCACTGTCTGGAAGGTGCGGCCAGATACTTGTTTATGTGTCTTTGTGCCTCCAATCTCGTTTTTTAACAATTCACAAAAATCCATCTAAAAATTGGAAGGCACTTGATGTTTGTTTTCCTAAAAAGCACAAGCATTTATTTTCACCAATGTGCTGACTTCCAAAATCGCAAGTTAATTACGACCAGCCTTGTGAAGGGCAAGTTTGTGACAGATGTCGGGAAGCATTTCTTTACACAGAGGGCGGTCCAAAGCTGGAACAGGGTTCCAAGAAGAGTGGCTGAGGCCAGGACACTGGGCTCGCTTAAGAAACAATTGAACGCTGTAATGGGGAGAGCGCACAGTTGATCATCTGGAAGAATGAGACTAAATGGGCTGAAGAGCCTTTTCATCTGAATTTATCTTGAGATTTTTTAAAGTTGTGTTTCAAAGATGGGAGATAGGATCAGGACTAGGCCATTCAGCCCCTCGAGCATGCTCCACTATTCAATTAAATCATGGCTGATCTGTACCTCAACTCCATATCCCTCGATACCCTTACCTAACAAAAATCTATCGATCTCAGTCTTGAAAGGTCCAGTTGAACCCTAGCATCCACAGGCCTTTTGGCGATAGAATTCTAGATTTCTGCTACCCTTTGTGTGAAAAAGTGCTTCCTAATTTCCCTCCTAAGTAGCCTAGCTCTAATTTTAATATTATGTCTCATCGTTCAGAAAAGACATACTTGCTCTCGAGGCAGTACAAAGAAGGTTCACTCGGTTAATCCCGGGGATGAGGGGGTGGACATATGAGGAGAGGTTGAGTAGATTGGAACTCTACTCATTGGAGTTCAGAAGAATGAGAGGCGATCTTATTGAAACATATAAGATTGTGAAGGGGCTTGATTGGGTGGATGTGGTAAGGATGTTCCCAAGGATGGGTGAAACTAGAACTAGGGGGCATAATCTTAGAATAAGGGGCTGCTCTTTCAAAACTGAGAGGAGGAGAAACTTCTTCACTTAGAGGGTAGTGGGTCTGTGGAATTTGCTGCCCCTGGAAGCTGTGGAAGCTACATCATTAAATAAATTTAAAACAGAAATAGACAGTTTCCTAGAAGTAAAGGGAATTAGGGGTTACGGGGAGCGGGCAGGAAATTGGACATGAATTTAAATTTGAGGTTAGGATCAGATCAGCCATGATCTTATTGAATGGCGGAGCAGGCTCGAGGGGCCGATTGGCCTACTCCTGCTCCTATTTCTTATGTTCTTATGTTCTTGATTCCCAAACCAGATGAAATAGTTTCTCTGTATCTACCTTACCGCATCCTTCTAACATTTCAAACATGTGAAGAATCCTGCTTATCTATAAATTTTTGGTTGAGAAAATTTGTTTGAGGGTTTCTCTTTTCCATTTTTTAAGATATTTTCTCCTCTTCATCTGTCTTGCCAATCATGATCCACAGCTGAGAGGGTAGTATGTTTGTAAGGTATGCACCATTACTGCTGAAACTATGCTTTCTGCTCCCTGTCATTGAATTCAGAATCCTCACTCTAGTCTTCAATCCCTCCATGGCCTTACCCTATCCTATCCTATCCCTGAAAACTCCTTCTGCACTAAATGCCCTCTGCACCCTGCAATCATCTGACTGCCCTGTCTTGTGCATCCCTTTGCCCCACCATTGGTGGGTAAGCTCCTTAGCTATATTCTCCGTAATACCCTCCTTAAAGCCCTCCGCCTCTCTCCATCATTCAAAGGTTCTCAAAACACATCTTACATTTGGTCCATGCCGGTGTTTATGCTCCACACAAGTTTCCTCCCACCCCTCTTCATCTCACCCTATCAGGATATCCTTCTATTCCTTTCTCCCTCATGTGTTTATCTAGCTTCCCTTTAAATGCATCTATACTATTCGCCTCAACTACTCCTCGTGGTAACGAGTTCCACATTCTAACCACTCTCTGGGTAAAGAAGTCTTTACCAATCTTTCGGTCACTCCTCCTAATCTCTCCCTCCATGGCTTGACATCTGTTCCCATATGCTCTATGTTAATCACTTTGGGTCTTTTTCTGCATTAAAGGCACTAAATTAATTCAAATTGTTTTTAGTATCCCACAGAATGCCCTCAAGCATTTTTTAAATCATTCTTCGGGACATGGGCATCGCTGGCATGGCTGGTGATTATTTGTAATAGTCCTTCTTTGTGAAAGCTGATGTGAAGAATCCATTCGATGTATCTGCCATATCCTGATCATCTGTAAATGTTTATTAGGTGTCAGCAGTGGCTTAGTCAGCAGCACTCTTACCTCCGATTCAGAAGGTTATGGGTTTAAGTCCCACTCCAGGGATTTGACCACATAATCTCAGCTAATATTTCAGTGCTGAGGGAGTACTGCACTGTTGGATGAGACATTGAACTGAGGCCCCGTCTGCCCTCTCAGGTGGACATAAAAGATCCCATGTCCACTATTTGAAGAAGGGTAGGGGAGTTCTCCCCGGTGTCCTGACCAACATTTATCCTCCAACCAACATCACTACAACAGATTATCTGGTCATTATCACATTGCTGTTTGTGGGATCTTGCTGTGCGCAAATTGGCTGCTGCGTTTCCTACAATACAACAGTGACTACACTTCAAAAGTACTTCGTTGGCTGTGAAGCAATTTGGAACATCCTGAGATTGTTAAAGGTGCTAATTTATCCTTTAATTTACTTGTTATTTGACCTTCTGTTATTAAAATTGGAAAGTAAATACTATCAACAATAACTAAAAACGTTCACAAAATAATATTAATCGGTCATTCAGCTCGTTGCCATTTCTGGGATCTTGCTGTGTGCAAAATGGCCGCCGCATTGTCACAACTGTCGGAATTCATTTGCACTGCTTCCTGGTGCTAGCTGGGAAATCCGATCCCCTCCTGATTGTTTTACACTTGCTCAGTCACTTAATGCCAGCCTGCTCTCAGAGACGGGTGAATGGCCGCGGAGTGTTGGACAATAACAGGGCATGGTTTTGCCGGATGGTTCAGTACACACACTGCTAACTGCATTTGTTTGGATCTAATTACTTTGTTGTTTTCAATACTCGACACAGTGAAGCAAACAGAGGTATGAGGTTCTGTATTGATGGAGGCCGAGAATACCATAGGTCACCCTCACATTTCAGTAGTATTTGGTTATTAATTCCATGCAGCACAATGGTAATCAATGCTAACTGGCTTTGTGCTTATGAAACCCAGCCTTGTTCTGACCCAGTTGCTTTGATGCCGTTCACCTTATTGCATCAATACCTTGTGCAGATAATGTTCATGGCGATAAACGTCTATTATTAAAAGTCTCACGAATGTGTGTCTTGATGATGCGACAGTGTTGGAGAGTCCCTACAACCAATCAGGCCGCAGAACCAGACAACACTCTTTTCAACCAATCGCATTCCAGAACTTCAACCAATCCAATCCTAGGGATTGTTGCCCTTTTATCCCATCTCTTTAACCAGAAACTAATCGAATCCCAGAAATGACAGTCTAGTAAAGAATCGACAACCAGGGTCCAATCAGATCCCAGAAATACGGTCTAGTAAATAATTGACAACCAGGGTCCAATCAGATCCCAGAAATACGGTCTAGTAAAGAATCGACAACCAGGGTCCAATCAGATCCCAGAAATACGGTCTAGTAAAGAATCGACAACCAGGGTCCAATCAGATCCCAGAAATACGGTCTAGTAAAGAGTCAACAACAAGGGTCCAATCAGATCCCAGAAATACGGTCTAATAACGAGTCGATAACCAGGGTCCAATCAGATCCCAGAAATACGGTCTAGTAAAGAGTTGACAACCAGGGTCCAATCAGATCCCAGAAATACGGTCTAGTAAAGAATCGACAACCAAGGTCCAAACAGATCCCAGAAATACGGTCTAGTAAAGAGTCAACAACAAGGGTCCAATCAGATCCCAGAAATACGGTCTAGTAAAGAGTCAACAACAAGGGTCCAATCAGATCCCAGAAATACGGTCTAGTAAAGAGTCAACAACAAGGGTCCAATCAGATCCCAGAAATACGGTCTAGTAAAGAGTCAACAACAAGGGTCCAATCAGATCCCAGAAATACGGTCTAGTAAAGAGTCAACAACAAGGGTCCAATCAGATCCCAGAAATACGGTCTAGTAAAGAGTCGACAACCAGGGTCCAATCAGATCCCAGAAATACAGTCTAGTAAAGAGTCGACAACCAGGGTCCAATCAGATCCCAGAAATATGGTCTAGAAAAGAGTCGACAACAAGGGTCCAATCAGATCCCAGAAATACGGTCTAGTAAAGAGTCGACAACAAGGGTCCAATCAGATCCCAGAAATACGGTCTAGAAAAGAGTCGACAACCAGGGTCCAATCAGATCCCAGAAATACGGTCTAGTAAAGAGTCAACAACCAGGGTCCAATCAGATCCCAGAAATACGGTCTAGTAAAGAGTCGACAACCAGGGTCCAATCAGATCCCAGAAATACGGTCTAGTAAAGAGTCGACAACCAGGGTCCAATCAGATCCCAGAAATACGGTCTAGTAAAGAGTCGACAACCAGGGTCCAATCAGATCCCAGAAATACAGTCTAGTAAAGAGTCAACAACAAGGGTCCAGTCAAATCCCAGAACCATCTCTTTTACGTTATTTCAAATTGGTTCTTTTTGTGATTGAATCAATGACATTGTAATAAAAACAAGATCTTGGGCCATACGGCCACTAAGACAGTATCCATGAACCTATCCATTCCATCTTCCAACTTACCCTCCCTCCCCTCCACATCCACAGTATGACACATCCTGTCGACCTTTTCTTTCACATTCATTCTCGGGGTGTGAGCATCATTGGCGAGGCCGGCATTTATTGCCCATTCCTAGTTGCCCTGAGAAGGTGGTGGTGGGCCTTCTTCTTGAACCGCAGGTAATGGTGTTTTGAATCAACTGAGTGGGCAGATGGCAGTTAAGAGTCAACCACATTGGTGTGGGACTGGAGTCACATATGGGCCAGACCGGGTGAGGACGGTAGGGTCCCTTCCCTAAAGGACAATCCAACAGCTTTTTATTTCCAGATTTTATAATTCGTTTCAAATTCTCAAACTGCCAAGATGGAATTTGAGCTCACATTCTCTGGATTATTGGTCCAGGCCTCTAGATTACTAGTCCAGTAACATAAGCACTACACCACTGTATTCATATAGCACCTTTCAATGATAATTCTGAATTAACATCAGATGTGGGAGGGAAGATTAAGGGATTAATTGAATAGTGATAGTGGAAATCTGGAACTCTCATCCCCCAAAAAGCTGTTGATGCTGGGGGTCAATTGAAATTTCAAAACTGAGATCGATAGATTTTTGTTAGGCAACGGGATTAAAGGTTACGGAACCAAGGCGGGTAAATGGAGTTAAGATTTAGATCAGCCATGATCTAATTGACTGGCGGAACAGGCTCGAGGAGCTGAGTGACCTACTCCTGTTCCTATGCTTCTACATCATCTGTGGTTCTTTGCCTCTTAACCCCATACCTTGCAAGGAGTCCAAGGCTGCTACAAATAGTAATGGAGAGAGCAGATATCCTTGTCCTGTGCCCCTCACCAACTCAGATGAAGGAGGGAAGATACTGTTCGATGTAACCTCTCAGCATCCAACCCATGCTGGAGTACTTATTGTGCAAAGAGTCTCAAAGTATGGGGGCTAAATTCATTAGTGACCGTTTCTAGGTGCGAACCGGGCTGTGCGAACCGTGCGGATCAGGCATGCCAGAGAACTATCCGAAATTGGTCGTCGGGCCTCATTGCTTTCAGACTGACAAGCTCCATCGGGTCAGTGCAGGGCCACGTGCAGGCTCATTGGAGACTATTACATCCCACCTCACTCAGCATGCCGCCCTGCAATATTATGCCAGATCCTCTTCCACGGTCAGGATCTGGAGCTCCCAGCGTAGGGAGTCCCCAGAGGACTGGAAGATGATCTGATCAAGGTGTTTAAAATGTTAAAAGGATTTGATAGGTTAAATAGAGAAAAACAATTTCCTCTGGAGGGGGAATCAAGAACGAGGGGACATAATGTTAAAATTAGAGCTAGGCCATTCAGGAGTGAAATCAGGAAGCACTTTTTCACACAAAGGGTAGTGGAAATCTGGAACTCTCTCCCCCAAAGAGGCAGTGGATGCTGGGGGTCAATTGGAGCTTTCAGGACTGAGATTGATAGATTTTTGTTGGGTAACGCCATCAAGGGATATGGATCAAAGGCCACAACTGGAGTATTCCGGACACTGCACTTTAGGAAGGATGTGAAGGCCTTAGAGAGGGTGCAGAAGAGATTTACTAGAATGATTCCAGGGATGAGGGACTTCAGTTACGTGGATAGACTGGAGAAGCTGGGGTTGTTCTCCTTAGAGCAGAGAAGGTTGAGAGGAGATTTGATAGAGGCATTCAAAATCATGACGGGTCCAGACAGAGTAGGTAGAGAGAAACTGTTCCCATTGGCAGAGGGGTCAAGAACCAGAGGATACATATTTAAGGTGATTGACAAAAGAACCAAAGGCGACATGAGGAAAAACTTCTTTATGCAGCGAGTTGTTATGATCTGGAATGCACTGCCCGAGGGGGTGGTGGAGGCAGATTCAATCGTGGCCTTCAAAAGGGAACTGGAAAAGTACTTGAAAGGAGAAAAATTGCAGGGCTACAGGGAAAGGGCGAGCGAGTGGGACTAGCTGGATTGCTCTTGCAGAGAGCCGGCACGGACTCAATGGGCCGAATGGCCTCCTTCCGTGCTGTAACCTTTCTATGATTCTATGAAAGGTGGGTAAATGGAGATGAGCCAAGTGGTGGAGCAGGCCCGAGGGGCTGAGTGGCCTCCCCCTGTTCCTAATGTTTCTATGCCCGACATGTTGCTTGCCTTGTAAGGGGGCAGAAGGAAGTTTCCGTTGGGTTTCTATTGGTCTCCCGTCAGAGTTACAGTACGAGACCAATAGAAACCCTGCAGGAATTTCAGAGCCATTTATTTAAATCAAGCCTAGTATGATTTTCATCTGCTTAGCACAGGATTTAGCTGAGTGCCCTCTTTCTCTGCCCCCTCCCCTCCACCCCACCCTCGGAGTGGGCCTGAGGCAATCTCCATGAGCTATTATCAGGGCGGAAGCTTTCTTTAGATCTTGTTCTATTTTCCAATGTACAATATGGTTTTAATGCTGGCTTCTGTTACACAATTTTATGGGTATTGATATGAAAACTTTTTTCATTCATTTATTTGTTTTAAATGGCAGAATTTTTTTCTTTCCCCTAAAAGTACTCATTAATGTGGAACCTAAAATACACGAACAGGAAGAGCTGAACAAAAAAGGGGAGGTGGAAAGGAACTCTTATATTTCTGGAGTTCAGGGAGGGACATTGCAGTCCTCACGTCAAGTTAAAATTAATGATGATGAAGTAGGTTCTGAAGTTCCAAAGATACAAGGGACCGATACTTGCTGGAGCAGGGCATCTCACAGCGTGGCAAGGGCAACGGGGAAATCTGGGACCTTAGTGAATGGTGGGACCAGCAGTTTTTCTCAGGAACCAAATGAGATTTAAGAATTGAGAAATAAACACAGGAAGGACTGAGAAGGAAATTGAAGTCAATGGGAATCAGGGGGAAAACTCTCCAGTGGCTGGAGTCATACCTAGCACAAAGGAAGATGGTAGTGGTTGTTGGAGGCCAATCATCTCAGCCCCAGGGCATTGCTGCAGGAGTTCCTCAGGGCAGTGTCCTAGGCCCAACCATCTTCAGCTGCTTCATCAATGACCTTCCCTCCATCATAAGGTCAGAAATGGGGATGTTCGCTGATGACTGCACAGTGTTCAGTTCCATCTCCAACTCCTCAGATAATGAAGCAGTCCGAGCCCGCATGCAGCAAGACCTGGACAACATCCAGGCTTGAGCTCATAAGTGGCAAGTAACATTCGCGCCAGATAAGTGCCAGGCAATGACCATCTCCAACAAGAGAAAGTCTAAGCACCTCCCCTTGACATTCAACGGCATTACCATCGCCGAATCCCCCACCATCAACATCCTGGGGGTCACCATTGACCAGAAACTGAACTGGACCAGCCATATAAATACTGTGGCTACGAGAGCAGGTCAGAGGCTGGGTGTTCTGCGGCGAGTGACTCACCTCCTGACTCCCCAAAGCCTTTCCACCATCTACAAGGCACAAGTCAGGAGTGTGATGGAATACTCTCCACTTGCCTGGATGAGTGCAGCTCCAACAACACTCAAGAAGCTCGACACCATCCAAGATAAAGCAGCCCGCTTGATTGGCACCCCATCCATCACCCTAAACATTCACTCCCTTCACCACTGGCGCACTGTGGCTGCAGTGTGTACCATCCGCAGGATGCACTGCAGCAACTCACCAAGGCTTCTTCAACAGCACCTCCCAAACCCGCGACCTCTACCACCTAGAAGGACAAGAGCAGCAGGCACATGGGAACAACACCACCTGCACGTTCCCCTCCAAGTCACACACCATCCCGACTTGGAACTATATCGCCGTTCCTTCATCGTCGCTGGGTCAAAATCCTGGAACTCCCTTCCTAACAGCACTGTGGGAGAACCGTCACCACACGGACTGCAGCGGTTCAAGAAGGCGGCTCACCACCACCTTCTCGAGGGCAATTAGGGATGGGCAATAAATGCTGGCCTCGCCAGCGATGCCCACATCCCGTGAACGAATAAAAAAAAAAAATAGGGTGAATTAGAGTTAAATCAGGTTCAGAAAAAGAAGTAAAGAGAGGAAAAGAAAGACTGGATTAAGAGAGAGAGAGAGACAAAAGACAGAAAGGAAAAGAAAGAAAAAAATTAAAATTTGACATTTTTAAAATTTCCAACAACAATTCACTACCTGAAGGAATGAGACTCCACAGTTTAAATTGTTCACTTTCTGGGCCATGGATGTTGATTGGCAGTCATTAACAATTATCACATCGTTAAAAAGGTACTTACAATGTTAATTACCAGACTTAACTTTCTGTGGCGAGTTTAATGGGCGATTCATGTGCAAATCCAGAAAGTTCTTAAAAATAACGGGGCGGCTAAGGGCGACATGCCGTTTGTGCGAAGCAAACGGTTGCGCGGCGTAAATCGACCAGCAAGTTCTGGAGATTTGCAACTCACGGTGTATCTCTTAATCCCCTGAACTTGCTGGCTGATTCGCACATTAATGACGGCGTGCGTCGTTAATGCGCCGTTATTTTTTCAGCAATTCCCAGCCCAGTATTTCATTATTGAAGAGGCACAAAATGAAAGAGGGCACGCCAGGGAGATCAGCATGCGTTAGAGGTGAACTGCCCATAACTGGACGTTATGCCACCGCCCATATCTGCAGCTCCCAACACTTCTTGTTGAAAAAAAAAGCACACCGGATCCTGGGCTTTATAAATAGAGGCATAGAGTACAAAAGCAAGGAAGTTATGCTGAACCTTTATAAAACACTCAGTTAAGCCTCAGTTGGAGTATTGTGTCTAATTCTGGACACCCCACTTTCGGAAGGATGTCAAGGTCTTAGAGAGGGTGCAGAAGAGATTTATTAGAATGGTACCAGGGATAAGGGACTTCAGTTATGTGGAGAGACTGGAGAAGCTAGGATTGTTCTCCTTAGAACAGAGGAGGTTAAGGGGAGATTTAATAGAGGTGTTCAAAATCATGGCTTTTGACAGATTAAATAAGGAGAAACTGTTTCCACTGGCAGGAGGGTTGGTAACCAGAGGATACAGATTTAAGATAATTGGCAAAAGAACCAGAGGGGACTTAAAGAGAATTTTGTTTATGCAGCGAGTTGTGATGATCTGGAATGCACTGCCTGAAAGGGTGTTGGAAGCAGATTCAATAGTAACTTTCAAAAGGGAATTGGATAAATACTTGAAAAGGAAAAATTTGCTGGGCTTTGGGGGAAAGACCAGGGGAGTGGGACTAATTGGATAGCTCTTTCAAAGAGCTGGCACAGGCACGATGGGCCGAATGACTTCCACTGTGCTGTCAGATTCTATGATTCTACATGGCAACAACCATGAGGAACTGGTTCTGGGTCAGCAGGGAATAGTTGCTAATTTATGCTATCTGCTGCAAGGATATTTTCAGCCAACCTGCACCATAGACATGGTGACATTGCTCTTTGGTTCAAGATACTCACTGTCCTTCCCTTATAGGTACATGGACTCAAGATGTAGAGAGACATTTGATTAATAATCTTTATTGATAAACACACTAATACAACCCATTACATGCAGTACCAACTAACCTCACGAACAGAGAGCTCATCAGGGGTTCGCAAGCTATGTCCTCCAGCCCGTTCACACTAGCCCTATGAAAGACTGGGCAGAGTTCCTAAAGTGCTCTGGTGTGCAGTACCTTTGTATGATTAATCACGTAAGACAAGCGTAAGGTAAGCGCATTTCTACTGTGTACGATTAATGCGTGAGTACGGGTGGCTAATATGTAATCGCACCAGCAGAGGCACGGATCACTCTGTGTTTGGCGAATGATTTGATCCCATTTAACTCTTAGTATTACCATTAATGTTCACACTTGAAGACGATGCTCCACTGTTAGAATTTAAAACCAATATTAAAACTAGTAATGTTAACATAGATGAACATATTGTTTTAGATAGAATTAAGAACCTGAAAATAGATTGAGCAGCTGGGCCAGATGATATCCACCCGAGCGTTGTCAGGGAGATGGGACACTTGCTGTGCGAGCCCCTTGCCCGTATTTTTAATAGCTCACTACACTCCAGGACGGTTCCCGTAGACTGGAAGGAAGCTAATGTAATCCCCATCTTTAAAAAAGGAGACAAGATGGACTCTGGTAACTATTGGCCCATTAGTTTGACATCGGAAAGATGCTTGAGGGAATCATGAGGGATGCAACATATAATTACTTAGCTAGAGGGGGACATATTAGGGACACCCAGTGTGGCTTCAAAAAAAGGTCATGTCTTACAAAATGGATTATATTTTTTGAAGAAGTCACCAAGACGTTGTCTACTCAGACTTGCAAAAAGCTTTGACAAGGTACCACACAAGAGGCTTCTCTACAAGATCGAAGCCTGTGGTATCAGTGGTAATATATTGAGCTGGATTGTGAACTGGCTGGAAGGCCAGTTACAGATGAATTTGGATCTGTTTGGAGACTAGTCACCAGTGGTGTCCCGTAGGGATCAGTGTTGGGACCGTTGCTCTTTACTATTTTTATTAATGATCTAGATGTAGGTGTTGTGGGCACAATCTGAAAGTTTGCAGATGAGACTATGATTTGTGTGAGTGTCAAGACTGTAGACGATGCTCGACTGCTTCAGGCGTGATGTGTTGAGGGATTTGGCTTGTGACTGGCAAATGATGTTTAACTTGGAAAAGGGTAGTGTTATGCATGTGGGCAGGGTGAATGCTGAACATGCATATAGCCTTCAGGGAAAGCCATCAAAGCAGGTGGACAAAGAAAGAGATCTAAGCATTCCAGTGCATAGAGCAATGCCCTGAAGTGATAGGTAGAGCGAATTGGGTGTCGAGGTGCATTTATAGGACAATTAACTACAAGACAAAGCATACTATTTTGTCCTTGTACAAGATCTCGGTTAGACCTCAGTTAGAATACTGTGTCCAGCTTTGGTTTCCTCACATGGTGAGTGATATTGAAGCTTTGGAAAAAGTACAGAGGAGGGCCACTAGACTCATTCTCAGTTTGAAGCATTCTAGTTAACAAGATAGACTAAAAGAGCTGGGACTCTACACTTTAGAGAAGTATAGACGTAGGAATGATCTGATCGAGGTTTATAAGATGAACCTGTTTCTGGATGGGTGGCGATCACCTCTTTCAAAAAGTAGGTACAGGTACTGCATAGAAATATCAGGACCAGAGTGATCTCCTGGACTAGTTTCAATCACTGTGGGGCAGTGGGGGGGGGGGGTTCAGAGAGGAAATTCCCAGATTTTTCCCCCCCCAAATTGGTCTGGGTTTATATGTTTCTTTTTGCCTCTCCCAGGAGATCACGTGGTTTCGGGTGGGGCGGGGAGTGTATATATTATGATACACAAAGTATCACGATTGTGGGGGACAGGCTGGATGGACCAGAGGGTCTTTTCCTGTCCGTCATTGTTCGTATGTTCCTACGATCATAACCTGATCATTTACATAATGCTAGCTATTGCACTTTGCTTCCTGACTCAGTGAACATTCCAGGGACAGTGGGCGAGCTTTGCTGGCCGCAGAATTTTCTCACGGGTTGCTCGCTGCACTGAGATCTATCCGGGGAGGGTTGGAAACACTCGGTGGGCGGAGGTCCTGCCCAGTCAGGACAATTCCGGTCCCAGGGTGCAGCGTGCAGTGAATGTGCGCAGTGCTCAGCTGCGGAATGTGTACTCGAAGGCAGTCATCGTGCTGTATCTGCACCAAGTGTTAGGCAGATGTTATTTTTTTTTACCTTTGCGGAACACTGGTCTCCTAAATTGATTAATGGCCCCGTTCTCTGTAAACACTAATCTGCTAATTGTTTATTTAAATGTGTCAGTCGGACACCTCATTATTCAGTAAACAGTGAAATCAGACACTGGAGATATCACACTCCCTGGGCACGCAGCTTCCCTTGTTACTGTTAAGCTGCTTCTTACATTGATCCTCTGCTGTCGTCTCCCGATGCGCAGTTAGTGCAGTAAACCCCAAGTCCGCCCTCTGTTAAGACCAGCAATAATAAAGTTGACGATATATGTCTTCCCATCTGCCACTAGTTTTGTTTTTTTTATTGATTCTGGGGATGTGGGCGTCGCTGGCAAGGCCGGCATTTATTGCCCATCCATAGTTGCCCTTGAGGAGTTCAGCTTCTTGAACCGCTGCAGTCCGTGTGGTGAAGGTTCTCCCACAGTGCTGTTAGGTCGGGAGTTCCAGGATTTTGATCCAGCAGCGATGAAAGAACGGCCGATATATTTCCAAGTCGGGATGGTGTGTGACTTGGAGGGGAACGTGCAGGTGGTGTTGTTCCCATGCACCTGCTGCCCTTGTCCTTTTAGGTGGTGGAGGTTGCGGGTTTGGGAGGTGTTGTCGAAGAAGCCTTGGCGAGTTGCTGCAGTGCATCCTTAGATTGCACTATCCAGGCAGAAACCAGGTGAGTGGGCAGGTAAAATGCCCCAGGTTATCTACCCCCTGGAAAGACGCCCGAATCCCACCGACCTCGATTTTTACTTCTGGATGGGCGACTAAGCTGCTCGCGCAAAGCCGGAAGTGTCCTTCTTTAAATAAGCAGTCGGGATCTGATGATGTCGCCGGGCCTCGACCGCGATCGTAACTCAGGCCTGCGCGGGGAAATCGCCAGGGCTGTCCCGTCAGGCTCAAGATAGTCGGGGCCAGCTGTTGGGATGAAGAGGTAAGAGGACGAGGAGAGTTGCAGCCATCCTCCCCTCCCCTGGACTCCCCCTCCCTCCTTCACTCCCTCAAGACCCTCTGGCAACCCACACACCTGCCATTCTGCCAGCAGCCGTTTCCCGCCCGTGTTAATGAGTTAAAATAGCCCGTGGTCTCAAATGTTCTCCAGCGAGCGCATTTCGCGCTCACCCCTTCCCCTGCTCGCCCAAAACCCAAGCGGGGTTAAAATCGACCCCTGTGGTGTTGATGTCACGATGCTCTTTGCAGCTGCTTACAGTCTAAATGGGCGTAGCCAGTCTGAGCATGCACTGAGTGCCAGGAGATCGCTCACACGAGGCTTATGCAAAGTCCGTCTGCATTGTTCCTGCATAAGCACGGGAGAGTGAAGCTCCTCACCAGCACCCCCACCCCCCCAATATTAAAAGGGACCACCAGGAATTTAAAAAACATAACCAGATTCAAATAGTGATTGTGGGGGGGGGGTCCAAAACTAGGGGCCATAAATATAAGATAATCACCAATAAATCCAATAGAGAATACGGGAGAAACGTCTTTACCCAGAGAGTGGTGAGAATGTGGAACTCACTCCCACATGAGGTGGTCGAGGTGAATAGCATCGATGCGTTTAAGGGAAAGTTAGATAAACACATGAGGGGGAAAGGAATAGAAGGATATGGTGATAGGGTGAGATGAAGTAGGGAGGGAGGAGGCTCGTGTGGAGCATAAACACCGGCACAGACCTGATGGGCCGAATGGCCTGTTTCTTAGCTGTAAACTCTATGTAAAGAAGAATTATCGTGATTGTTATTTTTTTGTTTGCTGGCTTTCTAAAAATGTTCACGTTTTATTTTAAACAGTGAATGTTGGTGATTTGATTGGGTGGCTGGTTGTTCAGTCTGACATGAGGGAGCTATGTTAATTTCTACAATTAGAAATGGAGAAAGAGAATTGAAAAGCTCCCTGGGGATAATAATTATCTCTCAGAGTTAGCGATAATTGTCTAATGGTTAACTTTTAAAAGGGGTCCTTATGAGAGAAATTTTTCTTTGCCGGCACAAGGATTTCAGTGAAATATAATAATGGGACGTATAAATATTGAACTGTGCAAACAGTCAGCGGTACAAATAATAATTCTTCCCTCCCCAGCTTGGGTTCTGTTTGTAAAGAGTATTTTCAGCTGCATAACATAGGGTGAAATATTGGTGGGTCCAGGCCTCAGAATGGTAGCAGTGTGAGTAAAGTGGGGAGAGAGTGGCTTCAGTGCACACCCTTGATAGACAGGTATATTCTCCTGGGAACCACCTATCTGTACTATTATTAGTAGTATATCTCCCCTGGCATTGCTCGCAGGGACCGAGTGTAATGTATCCAAGTTTGCTGACGATACAAAGCTAGGTGGGAAAGTAAGCTGTGAGGAGGACAGAGTCTGCAAAGGGATTTAGACAGGTTAAGTGAGTGGGCAAGAAGGTGGCAGATGGAGTATAATGTGGGGAAATGTGAGGTTATGCACTTTGGTAGGAGGATTAGAAAAACAGAATATTTTTTAAATGGTAGGAAACTATTAAATGTTGGTGTTCAGAGAGATTTGGGTGTCGTCATACAAGAAACACAAAAAGTTAGTATGCAGGTACAGCAAGGAATTAGGAAAGCAAATGGCATGTTGGCCTTTATTGCAAGAGGGTTGGAGTACAAGAGTAAGGAAGTCTTACTACAATTGTACAGGGCTTAGGTGAGACCTCACCTGGAGTACTGCGTACAGTTTTGGTCTCCTTATCTAAAGAAGGATATACTTGCCTTAGAGGTGATGGAACGAAGGTTCACTAGATTAATTCCTGGGATGAGAAGATTGTCCTGTGATAAGAGATCTTCTGCAGTTTAGAAGAATGAGAGGTGATCTCATTGAAACATATAAGATTATGAGGGGGCTTGACAGGGTAGATAATGAGAGGCTGTTTCCCCTGGCCGGAGAGTGTAGAACTAGGGGAGCATAGTCGCAGGATAGGGGGTCGGCCATTTAAGACTGAGTTGTGAAGGAATTTCTTCATTCAGAGGGTTGTGAATCTTTGGAATTCTCTACCCCAGAGGGCTGTGGATGCTGAGGCATTGAGTATATTCAAGACTGAGATCAATAGATTTTTGGACTCTAGGGGAATCAAGGGATATGGGGATCAGGCGGGAAAGTGGAGTTGAGGTTGAAGATCAGCCATGATCTGATTGAATGGGGAGCAGGCTCGAGGGGCCGAGTGGCCTACTCCTGCTCTTATTTCTTATGTTCTTATTATGTTTTTATGTTCTTATGCACCCTGGATAGACAGGTATATTCTCCTGCTTACCATCTATCTGTACTATTATTACTATTAGATCTCCTCTGGCATTGCTCACAGTGAGTTGGGCAAAATGCTGCTCTATAACAAAATGTGGTGGTGAAAGTGGTACAGAAAGTAAATGTGACACTTACAGGAAGTGCCTGCTACATGTGAGACTTTTAATATATTATTTATGTCATGCATCTCATGTATGACAGTCACATGGCAGATGTCACAATCCAGGTGTCACACTCCAAATGTCACATTTTGTCACTAATGTAAAACAATCTTAAAAAAGAAGAGAAGAAATGGCAGGCAATTCAACTCAGGTTCTTCTGAAATTCACAATCAGTTTACAGGCAGTGGGCAATGACACTGAGGATTAGCTAGTCATTTTAATCGATTTTTGCATATTTACCTATTTTGGGCTATGTTTTTCTTGCCTGAAAAAGTAGATTGTAACAACTGTCAATTAAACGTTAGGTGAGAGCCATTTTCCTGCTAAACACAATTTTGTTAATAGAAACGACAGAAAATCAGCCAATCACGCCATACCTGGACATACCTTATTAATGTCCTGGACTTGGGGATAGAGGGCACAATTTCAAAGTTTGCAGATGACATGAAACTGGAAAATGTAGTAAACAGTGAGGAGGATAATAGCAGACTTCAGGAGAACATAGACAGACTGGTGAAATGGGCAGACACATGGCAGATGAAATTTAACGCAGAGAAATGTGAAGAGATTCATTTGGAAGAATGAGGAGAGGCAATATAAACTAAATGGTAAAATGACTTGGATGAAGGAATAGAGAGCCGTATATCTAAGTTTACTGACGACACTAAGTTGGGTGGCACAGTAAATAGTGTAGATGGGAGCAGGGGAGTGGGACTAATTGGATAGCACTTTCAAAGAGCCGGCATAGGCATGATGGACCGAATGGCCTCCTTCTGTGCTATATCATTCAATGACCCGTGATACGACTGTTCAATGTTTCTCAGCAGCCAAACAACTGGTTATCCAGCTGTGCACTACACTTGTACATAATGAATCTGTGAAGATGACATTTCTGCACTTCAGTCCCTGTCACTGGGTAAACATTCACAGTCAGATAAAAGGGGAGTAGAAGCAAAAAATCCCATAATGGCCTGTTGATAGTTTTCTGAAAATGGGTGGTTGAGATTAAAGGTCCAACTTTAATCACACAACAACAAGACAAATACTATAATGTGCATTAAGTAACACCTTTAACATAGAAAATTTCCCAAGAAGCTTTATAGGCGGTTGGACAGAGTATTAATCAAGAAATAAGAGGAGCTTGTAACAAAGGCAATGCAATAATCATGGGGACTTTAATCTTCATATAGACTGGGCAAATCAAATTGGCAAAAGTAGTTTGGAGGATGAGTTCATGGAATGCATTCGAGACAGTTTCCTAGTTTCATGGAACCAACCAGGGAACAGACTATTTTAGATTTTGTCTTGCGTAATGAGTCAGGGTTAATTAGCAATCTCATAGTAAGGGATCCTCTGGGGAAGAGTGATCATATTATGATAGAATTTCACATTGAGTTTGAGAGTGACATACTTAAGTCCGAAAATAGAGTCCTAAACTTAAATAAAGCCAATTGCATAGGTATGAGGGGCGAGTTGGCGAAAGTTGATCGGGAAATTAGATTAAAAGATATGACGGTAGATAAGTAATGGCGAACATTTAAAGAAATATTTCAGAATTCTCAATGAATATACATTCCATTGAAGAATAAAAACTCCACAGGGAAAGTGATCCATCTGTGGCTAACTAAAGAAGTTAAGGATAGTATTAGATTAAAAGAAGAGGCTTATAATGTTGCAAAGAAAAGTAGTAAACCTGAGGATTGGGAGAGTTTTAGGAATCAGCAAAGGATGACCAAGAAATCGATAAAGAGGGAGAAAATAGAATATGAGAGTAAACGAGCAAGAAATATAAAAACAAATTATAAGAGTTTCTACAAGTATGTAAAAAGGAAGAGAGTAGCGAAAGTAAACGTGGGTCCCTTAAAGGCTGAGACAGGAGAAATTATAATGGGGAATAAGGAAATGGCAGAGACGTTAAACAAATATTTTGTATCTGTCTTCACATTAGAAGACACAAAAGACATGCCAGAAATAGTGGGGAACCAAGGGTCTAACGAGAGTGAGGAATTTAAAGTAATTAATATTAGTAAAGAAAATGTACTGGACAAATCAATGGGACTAAAAGCCGTCAAAACTCCTGGACCTGATGAGCTACATCCGAGGGTTCTAAAAGAGGTGGCTGCAGAGATAGTGGATGCATTGGTTGTGATCTTCCAAAATTTCCTAGATTCTAGAACAGTCCCAGCGGATTGGAAGGTAGCAAATGTGACCCCGCTATTCAAGAAAGGAGGGAGTGAGAAAACAGGGAACTACAGGCCAGTTAGCCTGACATCAGTCGTTGGGAAAATGCTGGAATCCATTATTAAGGAAATGATAACAGGGCACTTAGAAAATCATAATCTGATTAGGCAGAGTCAACATGGTTTTACGAAAGGGAAATCATGTTTGACAAATCTATTAGAGTTTTTGAGGATATTACTAGCAGGGTAGATAAAGGGGAACCATTGGATGTAATATATTTAGATTTTCAAAAGGCTTTCTATAAGGTGCCACACAAAAGTTTGTTACACGAGATAAGGGCTCATGGTAATATATTAGCATGGATAGAGGATTGGTTAATGGACAGAAAACAGAGAGAAGGAAAAAATGGGTCATTCTCAGGTTGGCAGGCTGTGACTAGTGGGGTGCCGCAAGGATCAGTGCTTGGGCCTCAGCTATTTACAATCTATATTAATGACTTAGATGAAGGGACCGAGTGTAATGTATCCAAGTTTGCTGACGATACAAAGCTAAGTGGGAAAGTAAGCTGTGAGGAGGACACAGAGTCTGCAAAGGGATATAGACAGGTTATGTGAGTGGGCAAGAAGGTGGCAGATGGAGTATAATGTGGGGAAATGTGAGGTTATTCACTTTGGTAGGAAGAATAGGAAAACAGACTATTTTTAAATGGTGAGAAACTATTAAATGTTGGTGTCCAGAGAGACTTGGGTGTCCTGGTACATGAATCACAGAAAGTTAACATGCAGGAACAGCAAGCAATTAGGAAAGCAAATTGTATTTTGGCCTTTATTGCAAGAGGGTTGGAGTACAAGAGTAAGGAAGTCTTACTACAATTGTACAGGGCTTTGGTGAGACCACACCTGGAGTACTTCGTACAGTTTTGGTCTCCTTATCTAAGGAAGGATATACTTGCCTTAGAGACGGTGCAACGAAGGTTCACTAGATTGATTCCTGAGATGAGAGGGTTGTTGTATGAGGAGAGATTGAGTAGAATGGGCCTATACTCTCTGGAGTTTAGAAGAATGAGAGTTGATCTCATTGAAACATATAAGATTCTGAGAGGGCTTGACAGGGTAGATGCTGAGACGATATTTCCCCTGGCTGAAGAATCTAGAACTAGGGGGCATAGTCTCAGAAGGGGTTAGCCATTTAGGATTGAGATGAGGAGGAATGTTCTTATGTTCTTTGGAAGTGGGGCAGAGGGGTGAAAGAACAACAACAACTTGCATTTATATAGCACCTTTAACGTAGTAAAATGTCCCAAGGCGCTTCGCAGGAGCGTAATCAGACAAAAATTGACACTGAGCCAAAGAAGGAGACATTAGGACAGATGAACAAAAGCTTGGTCAAAAAGGTAGGTTTTAAGCAGAATCTTAATTCGAGGAGAGAGAGGTAAAGAGGCGGAGAGGCTTAGGGAGGGAGTTCCAGAGCTTAGGGCCTAGATGGCTAGAGGTATGGCTGCCAATGGTGGGGTGAAGGGAATGGGGATGTACAATAGGCCAGAATTGGAGTCGGAGCTCTTTACGAGCAGCTCGCCTGATATCCCAACCCAATCAGGATTTCCATTTACTACAGTTTAATAGTCAACAGATTTCTGCTAGCCCACTGATTCCTTCAATTAGTAACTGAATCAAAAGAAAGCCAGGGAACAGGGAAGGAACACATATTTTGTTCCCAACCATTTAGATATTTACGCCTCATTTCTATTAGAAGTGACAGGCTAAGGTAATTGGGGAATGTTGTGTGTTTGAATGAGCTTTTGTCTTGTGCAAATGTTATATTTTGTAATGGGACTGAATGAGAATGAGTTTATTCCATTAGAATTCTATAGAATGGGAAGGGGTTTGGTCCATTGGGATTGTGAACAATGGGAGTGAATGGGAAGGGGTTTGGTCCATTGGGATTCTGCACAATGGGAGTGAATGAGAAGGTGATTATTCCATTGGGATTCTATTCAATGGGAGTGAATGGGAAGGGGATTATTCCATCAGGATTCTCTAAAATGGGAGTGAATGGGAAGGGGTTTGGCCCATTGGGATTCTATACAATGGGAGTGAATGGGAAGGGGATTATTCCATCGGGATTCTCTACAATGGGAGTGAACGGGAAGGGATTTGGCCCATTGGGATTCTGTACAATGGGAGTGAATGGGAAGGGGTTTGGTCCATTGGGAATCTATACAATGGGAGTGAATGGGAAGGGGTTTGGTCCATTGGAATTCTATACAATAGAAGGGGTTTGCTTCATGATTGAGTAAAGCACAGGCAGACTTGCAGACAGAGTGTCTAACAGTGAGAGTTGGAAAGTCTCCAGCACTATGTTGAGTAAAGCAGGGTGATCTGCTACAGAGAGATCGTTTCAGTAAATACAATAGGCTGATTTCTGTTGCCTTGATTAAAGTCCTTCAGTGTAAATTGCATATAATTTTTGCATGTTGAATGTATCTGGGAAATGCTGCTATTGACAGACTCTGGGTCAATAGGAGAAATGAGCTGTCAGGAGCGAGATGGTGATGTCAGCCTCAGTGAGCTGTGCATTTTTAACTGATCTGCTCTGAAACAGATGCCTCACAGCCCCAGGCTGCTGTTAAGGTGAGGAGAAGCAAATATTCTTTATTAACATTTCATTCCAGCTCCCTACAAGACGTAAATTAGATGCAGCGTTAAAGTCGGTAGATTGCAGAGATATGTCACAGTGATGGTGGTGGATTGGACAGCTCCAGATCATCCTGCAGTGATACTCATTATGGATCTTATTTAGCCAGCATTAACAAGCTCACACTTATCAGCCTTCTTATTTACATGCACTGTTGTTATCAGGGAGGCCGCCAAAGGTTAATCTACAATTCTGTGTGTGTGCGTGTGCACACGTGCATGTGTGTGTGTGTGTGTGTGTGTGTGGGGCCACTGTTAAGATGCCTGATAGATAGCTGAAAAGAGCAAACATTCCTCCACGGGGCTGAGGAAGTGGTGCAAAGACATCTGGAAGAACGACTTCAAGGCGCGTAACACCCGTACTGATGGCGAGGAGGATGTGGCTCCAGATAGGCCCCATTGACTTGCTGCTCTGCATACTGATAGGCCTCACGTCAAAAAGGAACACGTGTGCGTGCTGAGTGGAAGACAAGAAAACCGCAAGTGTACAGGCAGTGACTGGCTGACTCCAAGTAGGACCGTCCTACACTGTGTGTAGCCTGTGGTTCCCGCACTGGGCTCGGTGTACGGGCGGAAAACCTCCTGCTGATCCAGTCACCCTCGACACGAGGGACCAACTTTTATTGGTAGTTATCTGAAAGAGAAAGCTAGGATTAAACTTCAGGTGGAATTCTTCATTAGAATTGGTTTTACAATCGTCCAGTGTGTTTATCTACTTCTCTTTTGGGTCTCACTTATATGGGAACAGGAGGAGGCCATTCAGCCCCTCGAGCCTGTTCCGCCATTCAATTAGATCATGGCTGATCTGTATCTTAACTCCATTTACCCGCCTTACTTCCGTAACCTTTAATCCCCTTACCCAACAAAAATCTATCGATCTCAGCTTTGACATTTTCAATTGACCCCCGGCCTCAACAGCTTTTTGGGGGGAGAGAGTTCCAGATTCCCACTCCCCTTTGTGTGAAGAAGTGCTTCCTGACATCACCCCTGAACGGCCTGGCTCTAATTTTAAGGTTCTGCCCCCTTGCTCTGGACTCCCCCCACCAGAGGAAATAGTTTCTCTTCATCTACCCTATCAAATCCTTTAATCACCTTAAACACCTCGATTAGATCACCCCTTAATCTTCGATACTCGAGGGAATACAAGCCAAGTCTCTGCAATCTGTCCTCAAAATTTAACCCCTTTAGCCTCGGTATCATTCTGGTGAATCTGCGCTGCACCCCCTCCAAGGCCAATATATCCCTCCTGAGGTAAGGTTCCAGAACTGAACGCAATATCTCCAGATACGGCCTAACCAGAGCTTTATATAAACTGTAACATAACTTCCACCCCTTTGTATTCCAGCCCTTTTGAGATAAAGGCCACTAAATTCATTTACTAAACACTATACTGTGACCCATGTCCCTTCTCCCTCTTCTTAGCTTGAGATGATGGTCAAGGGACTGGACGGCAATAAGTACATTGTACCTTCTTTTGGAAGCGCCAACATGGTTCTGGTGATATAAACAGAAAGTGCTGGAAACACCAAGGCAGATCCATTGGCATCTGAAAGGGAAAAGACAGGGTAATGTTTGTGCCAAGTCCCATTCACCCATCACCCCTGTGCTCGCTGAACTACATTGGCTCCCAGTCCACCAACATCTTGATTGTAAAATTCTAATCCTTGTGTTCAAATCTCTCCGTGGCCTCGCCCCTCCCCATCTCTGTAACCTCCTCCAGCCCCACAACCCTCCCAGATCCCCATGTTCCTCCAACTCTGGCCTCTTGCACATCCCGCACTCCCTTCACTCCACCATTGGCGGCCGTGCCTTCAGCTGCCTAGACCCTAAGCTCTGGAATTCCCTCCCTAAACCTCTCCGCCTCTCTCTCCTCCTTTAAGACCCTCCTTAAAACGTCACCTGTCCTAATATCTCCTTCTTTGGCTCGGTCTCAATATTTTGTCTGATTACGCTGCTGGGAAGCGCCTTGGGACGTTTTCTCACATTAAAGGCGCTATATAAATGCAAGTTGTTGTTCTTGTTGTTCCCTGCGTTAACCTTTATGGAGACTGGGATCTTGTTCCCCATGGATAACACAGGGAAACTGCACGAGCACAGTCTCGTGTATTTCTACTCTTTGATCCAATACAGTAATATATCGCCTTGAAGGCAACTCGTTTTGGTTTACATCTGTCTTTATTTAAATACTATGGGTAATTTCTGCGTGTGTCGCTCTACAGACACCATGCACTCGCCTGCACCAAATTAATGATCCATATTTCCATTTTGCAAAGAGGTTAAACTGTTAATTACTCATGTAAATTTGTCAGCTTAACTCATTACTGACTGCCATCCAGCATGAATGACATACTTTCAGCTGCTTTAATTGACCTATTATTTCAAAACAATTTATTACATAGTTACATAGAATTTGCAGCACAGAAACAGGCCGTTTTGTGTGAGTGTGTGTGAGAGAGTGTGTATGTGAGAGTGTGTGAGAGGGTGTGAGTGTGTGTGTGAGAGAGTGTGAGTGAGAGAGTGAGTGAGAGAGAGCATGTGTGAGAGTCTGAGTGTGGTGTCTGTGAGTGTGGTGTATGTGAGTGTGTGTGAGAGAGTGTGTGTGAGAGAATGAGTGTGTGTGTGAGAGAGTGTGTGACAGAATGAGTGTGTGTGTGAGAGTGTGTGTGAGAGAGTGTGAGTGTGGTGTCTGTAAGTGTGGTGTATGTGAGTGTGAGAGAGAGTGTGTATGTGAGACAGTGTGTGAGAGAATGAGTGTGTGTGTGAGAGTGTGTGAGAGTATGTGTGAGAATGTGTGTGAGAGAGTATGAGTGTGGTGTCTGTGAGTGTATGTGTGAAAGAGTGTGTTTGTGAGAGTGTGTGCACGTGGTGCCCATGAGTGTGAGAGAGTGTATGTGAGAGTGTGTGTGAGATTGTGTGTGTGTCAGACTGTGACAGAGTGAGTGTGTGTGAGAAAGAGTGTGTGTGAGTCAGTGTCAGTGTGTTAATCACGCTCTCACACACACTCTCACTCACTCACACACTCTCACACACACACTCACATGCTCTCACAAACACATTCACACACAGTCTCACACACACTCTCACACACACTCACATACACATACACTTTCACAGACACTCTCACTCACAAATACATACTTTCTCTCACACACACTCACACTCTCTCACACACACTATCACACACACTGTCTCACACACTCTCACACCACTGTCTCACATGCACTCTTTCTCACACATGCTCTCACACACACACACATTCTCACACACACATTTTCACAAACACACTCACATACACACTCTCTCACACAGACTCGCATACACATACATTCTCACAAACGCACTCACACTAACACTCTCACACACTCATACACATACACTCTCACACACTCTCACACATGCACACTGTCTCGCACACACACACTCACACACACACACACAAACACACACTTTCTCTCACACACACTGACTCACACACACTTTCACACACACTGACTCACACACACTTTCTCACACACACTCACTGTCTCACCATGTGTGAGTGTGTGTGTGTGTGTGAGAGAAAGTGTGTATTTGTGAGTGTGTGAGTGGGAGTGTGTGTGAGAATTTATGTGTGGGAGTGCGTGTGAGTGTGTGAGAGTGTCTGAATGTGTGTGAGTGTGTGTGAGACTGTGTGTGACAGTGTGTGTGAGAGTGAGTGTGTGTGTGAGAGAAAGTGTGTGTTTGTGAGTGTGTGACAGTTTGTGAGAATTTATGTGTGGGAATGCATTTGAGTGTGTGAGAGTGTGTATGTGAGTGTGTGAAAGTGTGTGTGAATGTGTGAGTATGTGTGTGAGTGAACGTGTGTGTGAGTGTGTGTGAGAGACTGTGTGTGGGAGTGTGTGTGAGTGTGAGTTTGTGTGTGAATGTGTGTAAGAGTGTGAGTGTGTGAGAATGTGTGTGAATGTGTGAGTGTGTGTGTGAGATTGTGTGTGAGTGTGTGTGGTTGTGTGTGTGGGTGTGTGTGAGAGTGAGTGTGTATTTGTGTGAGTGAGTGTGTGTGTGGGTGTGTGTGAGTGTGTGTGGGTGTGTGTGTGGGTGTGTGTGAGTGTGTGTGGATGTGTGTGTGGGTGTGTGTGAGAGTGAGTGTGTATTTGTGTGAGTGAGTGTGTGTGTGGGTGTGTGTGGGTGTGTGTGAGGGTGTGTGTGAGTGTGTGTGGGTATGTGTGGGTGTGTGTGAGTGTGTGTGTGAGTGTGTGTGAGTGTGTGTGGATGTGTGTGTGGGTGTGTGTGAGAGTGAGTGTGTGTGTGGGTGTGTGTGAGTGTGTGTGGATGTGTGTGTGGGTGTGTGTGAGAGTGAGTGTGTGTGTGGGTGTGTGTGAGTGTGTGTGGGTGTGTGTGTGGGTGTGTGTGAGAGTGAGTGTGTATTTGTGTGAGTGAGTGTGTGTGTGGGTGTGTGTGTGAGAGTGTGTGTGTCCCGAGGAAGCTGTGCCGAGCCTTTTGCTGTGGTGGTTGTGTCTCCTGCTGACCCCCTCTCACTGCATCTGATGTTTGACACTGTGCTACACTTGTACACTGGGAGCAAAACTCCACAACTGAACATCTGTCGGAGGCAGCTGTTCACATCCACAAAACAAAGACTTTCCCGATAATGATGGGACTGGGAGCGATGGTGGGATAGGACTGATAACACCTGGGAATTCTCTCGGCACAGCTTTATTCTGGGTGAGGGTGGAGGTCTGGTCAGATGTGCAACGTGGGTCTTGCAGAGTTCCGGCCGTTCCATTGACTGGGTGTGTGCTGGGACTGGGACTCGGGGTCAACGAGGAGGGTGGGTCAGGATCAGGGTCAGGGGTCAGGGGTCCACTGAACCTGGGCAGAGATTGGTGAGTCTGTGAGTCCTGGGGTTCAGGTGTGAACAGTGAGGACCCTGGGGCTTGTGTCCCTTCATCTATAGAGCGATGACCGGATGGGGGTGGGGGATGTGTGTACGGGGGGGGGGTGGGGATCTGTGTACGGGGGGGTGGGGATGTGTGTACGGGGGGGGGTGGGGGTTCTGTGTACGGGGGGGGTGGGGGTTCTGTGTACGGGGGGTGGGGGTTTTGTGTACGGGGGGGTGGGGATGTGTGTACAGGGGGGTGGGGGTTCTGTGTACGGGGGGGTGGGGATGTGTGTACGGGGGGGGTGGGGATGTGTGTACGGGGGGGTGGGGGTTCTGTGTACGGGGGGGTGGGGGTTCTGTGTACGGGGGGGTGGGGACGTGTGTACGAGGGGGTGGGGGTTCTGTGTACGGGGGGGGTGGGGACGTGTGTACGGGGGGGTGGGGGTTCTGTGTACGGGGGGGGTGGGGGTTCTGTGTACGGGGGGGGTGGGGGACGTGTGTACGGGGGGGTGGGGGTTCTGTGTACGGGGGGGGTGGGGGTGGGACTGTAAAAAGGAGAAATCTGCCGCCAGCAAATCTGAGATTGCAAGATTAAAAAATAGATATTTTCCTCTTCCACTCCCCATGGAGACATCCAAAACTCTGCTGTCCGTATCCTAACTCGCACCAAGTCCCGTTCACCCATCACCCCCTGTGCTCACTGACCTACATTGGCTCCCGGTCCGGGAACGCCTCGATTTTAAATTCTCATCCTTGTTTTCAAATCTCTCCATGGCCTCGCCCCTCCCTATCTCTGTAACCTCCTCCAGCCCCACAACCCTCCGAGATCTCTGCGCTCCTCCAATTCTGGTCTCTTGAACATCCCCGATTTTAATCGTTCCACCATTGGCGGCCGTGCCTTCAGCTGCCTGGGCCCTAAGCTCTGGAATTCCCTCCCTAAACCTCTCCGACTCTCTCTCTCCTCCTTTAAAACGCTTCTTAAAACCTCCCTCTTTGACGAAGCTTTTGGTCACCTGTCCTAATATCTCCTTATGGGGCTCAGTGCCTGGTTACGCTTCTGTGAAGCGCCTTGGGACATTTTACTGTGTTAAACGCGCTGTATAACTGCAAGTCATTGTTGTTGAAGCGTTTGCAACCATCTTCAGCCAGAAGTGCCGAGTGGATGATCCATCTCAGCCTCCTCCCGATATCCCCACCATCACAGAAGCCAGTCTTCAGCCAATTCGATTCACTCCTCGTGATATCAAGAAATGGCTGAGTGCACTGGATACAACAAAGGCTATGAGCCCCGACAACATCCCGGCTGTAGTGCTGAAGACTTGTGCTCCAGAACTAGCTGCGCCTCCAGCCAAACTGTTCCAGTGCAGCGACAACACTGGCATCTACCCGACAATGTGGAAAATTGCCCAGGTATGTCCTGTCCACAAAAAGCAGGACAAATCCAATCCGGCCAATTACCGCCCCATCAGTCTACTCTCAATCATCAGCAAAGTGATGGAAGGTGTCGTTGACAGTGCTATCAAGTGGCAGTTACTCACCAATAACCTGCTCACCGATGCTCAGTTTGGGTTCCGCCAGGACCACTCGGCTCCAGACCTCATTACAGCCTTGGTCCAAACATGGACAAAAGAGCTGAATTCCAAAGGTGAGGTGAGAGTGACTGCCCTTGACATCAAGGCAGCATTTGACCGAGTGTGGCACCAAGGAGCCCCAGTAAAATTGAAGTCAATGGGAATCAGGGGGAAAACTCTCCAGTGGCTGGAGTCATACCTAGCACAAAGGAAGATGGTAGTGGTTGTTGGAGGCCAATCATCTCAGCCCCAGGGCATTGCTGCAGGAGTTCCTCAGGGCAGTGTCCGAGGCCCAACTATCTTCAGCTGCTTCATCAATGACCTTCCCTCCATCATAAGGTCAGAAATGGGGATGCTCGCTGATGACTGCACAGTGTTCAGTTCCATTCGCAACCCCTCAGATAATGAAGCAGTCCGTGCCCGCATGCAGCAAGACCTGGACAACATCCAGGCTTGGGCTGATAAGTGGCAAGTAACATTCGTGCCAGACAAGTGCCAGGCAATGACCATCTCCAACAAGAGGGAGTCCAACCACCTCCCCTTGACATTCAACGGCATTAGCATCACCAAATCCCCCACCATCAACATCCTGGGGGTCACCATTGACCAGAAACTTAACTGGACCAGCCACAGAAATACTGTGGCTACAAGAGCAGGTCAGAGGTTGGGTATTCTGCAGCGAGTGACTCACCTCCTGACTCCCCAAAGCCTTTCCACCATCTACAAGGCACAAGTCAGGAGTGTGATGGAATACTCTCCACTTGCCTGGATGAGTGCAGCTCCAACATTTGATTGGCACCCCATCCACCACCCTAAACATTCACTCCCTTCACCATCGGCGCACTGTGGCTGCAGTGTGCACCATCCACAGGATGCACTGCAGCAACTCGCCAAGGCTTCCTCGACAGCACCTCCCAAACCTGAGATCTCCACCACCTAGAAGGACAAGAGCAGCAGGCACATGGGAACAACACCACCTGGCGGATAAATCCCCTGGACCTGATGGCTTCCATCCTAGGGTCTTGAGGGAAGTGGCAGTAGGGATTGTGGATGCTTTGGTGATAGTTTTCCAAAATTCCCTGGACTCAGGAGAGGTCCCGGCAGATTGGAAAACTGCTAATGTAACACCGTTATTTAAAAAGGGTAGTAGGCAGAAGGCTGGAAATTATAGGCCAGTTAGCTTAACATCTGTGGTGGGTAAAATTTTGGAGTCTATTATTAAGGAGACAGTAACGGAACATTTAGATAAGCATAATTTAATAGGACAAAGTCAGCATGGCTTTATGAAGGGGAAGTCATGTCTGACAAATTTGCTTGAGTTCTTCGAGGATATAACGTATAGGGTGGATAAAGGGGAACCAGTGGACATAGTGTATTTAGACTTCCAGAAGGCATTCGACAAGGTGCCACATAAAAGATTATTACTTAAGATAAAAAATCACGGGATTGGGGGTAATATTCTGGCATGGGTGGAGGATTGGTTATCGAACAGGAAGCAGAGAGTTGGGATAAATGGTTCATTTTCGGACTGGGCAACCAGTAACCAGTGGTGTTCCACAGGGGTCGGTGCTGGGTCCCCAACTCTTTACAATCTATATTAACGATTTGGAGGAGGGGACCGAGTGCAACATATCAAAATTTGCAGATGATACAAAGATGGGAGGGAAAGTAGAGAGTGAGGAGGACATAAAAAACCTGCAAGGGGATATAGACAGGGCTGGGTGAGTGGGCGGAGATTTGGCAGATGCAATATAATATTGGAAAATGTGAGGTTATGCACTTTGGCAGGAAAAATCAGAGAGCAAGTTATTTTCTTAATGGCGAGAGACTGGGAAAGTACTGCAGTACAAAGGGATCTGGGGGTCCTAGTGCAAGAAAATCAAAAAGTTGGTATGCAGGTGCAGCAGGTGATCAAGAAAGCCAACGGAATGTTGGCTTTTATTGCTAGGGGGATAGAATATAAAAAACAAGGAGGTATTGCTGCAGTTATATAAGGTATTGGTGAGACCAGCACCTGGAATACTGCATACAGTTTTGGTCTCCATACTTAAGAAAAGACATACTTGCTCTCGAGGCAGTACAAAGAAGGTTCACTCGGTTAATCCCGGGGATGAGGGGGGCGGACATATGAGGAGAGGTTGAGTAGATTGGGACTCTACTCATTGGAGTTCAGAAGAATGAGAGGCGATCTTATTGAAACATATAAGATTGTGAAGGGTCTTGATCGGGTGGATGCAGTAAGGATGTTCCCAAAGATGGGTGAAACTAGAACTAGGGGGCATAATCTTAGAATAAGGGGCTGCTCTTTCAAAACTGAGATGAGGAGAAACTTCTTCACTCAGAGGGTGGTCGGTCTGTGGAATTTGCTGCCCCAGGAAGCTGTGGAAGCTACATCATTAGATAAATTTAAAACAGAAATAGACAGTTTCCTAGAAGTAAAGGGAATTAGGGGTTATGGGGAGCGGGCAGGAAATTGGACATGAAGCTGAGTTCGGATCGGTCAATGCCCTGTGGGTGGCGGAGAGGGCCCAGGGGCTATGGCCGGGTCCTGCTCCGACTTCTTGTGTTCTTTAGATTTGTGGTTGGGATCAGATCAGCCATGATCTTATTGAATGGCGGAGCAGGCTCGAGGGGCCGATTGGCCTACTCCTGCTCCAATTTCTTATGTTCTTATGTTCTTATGTTCATCGTCGCTGGGTCAAAATCCTGGAACTCCCCTTCCTAACAGCACTGTGGGAGAACCGTCACCACACGGACTGCAGCGGTTCAAGAAGGCGGCTCACCACCACCTTCTCGAGGGGCAATTAGGGGATGGGCAATAAATGCCGGCCTCGCCAGCGACGCCCACATCCCATGAACGAATAAAAAAAAAATCCCGGGCTGAGCAAACAGCCTGCGACTGACCTCTGACAATTCCCTCTGTTCAGCTGAAGCAGAGTGGGTGAGAGTAAGGATGTGTTCAGACTCCACGCAGCCCTCCCCCACAATAACAACAGTGAGGCGCCGTGTGGTTACTGGCGACCTGCTCTCAGTGTGGGGCTTGTGTGGATGGTGTTGGGTTTTTAGCTTTGGGGACGGTCACTAATTTGAATCCCCACATCGAGGGGAA